>NC_138377.1:44018674-44075591 GCF_054177405.1 Leptonychotes weddellii
GAAGTACTTGTTCATTAACAGATCAATGTAATAGAATAGAAAACTCAGACCCAAATACCAATGAAAATTAGGGGAATACATGATAAAGGTAAGGAAATAACTGAGTTACAGACAGGTAGCCATTCAAAAAAAGATAAACTTGGATCCATATCTCATAACCATTCACAGAATAAGTTCCAAATGAATCTACGATTTAAATGTAAACATTAAGGGGAGGGGGGTGGAGGGATGGGGTAACTGGATGATGGTCGACATCGGGGAGCTTATGTGTTATAATGAGCATTATATAAGACATAATGTAATGAGTATTATATAAGACTGATGAATCACAGAACTGTACCTGTGAAACAAATAATATATTGTACGTTAATTGAATTTAAATTAAAAAAAATAAATGTAAAAAATAAAATGACAAAGTACTAGAGGAAAATATATAAGTAAATTAATGTATAACCTTTTAATCAAGATTCAAGATCAGGAAACCACAAAACATGCAGAATACATACTAAGCAAACTCAAAAGACAAATGACAAACTGGAAAAATATTTTCATATCATATCATAGTCAAACACTAATTTCCTTAATATATAAATAACTCCTAGAAATCAAGTTTACAAAACTCAAATAGAAAATAATTAGCACAGGACACAAACAAACAGTACAGAGAAAAAGAAATAAAAATTGCCCTTAAACATATGAAAATACATTCACACCCCACAAAAAATTTTTTTCAGTGAAAATGAAAATAAGACTGAGATATTTCTCATTTATCAGTCTGGCAAACAAACAAACAATCTGAGTTTGCCAGCAAACTCTTGGCAAGACTATGGAGAAACAAGCATTCCATTGTTGGAATGCAAAATGGCCCCACTTCCATGGAGGAAAAATTGACAGAATCTATTGCTATAGGTTTAATTGTGTTCTCCTTTCATATGTTGAAGTCCTAATCCCCAGTATCTCAGAATGTGACCTTATTTGGAGATAGGTTCTTTACAGAAGCAATCAATTTAAAATGAGGTCATTAGGGGAGGCTCTAATCCAGTGTGACTGGTGTCCTTATATGAGGGACAAATTCAGAGGCAGCCCCACACACACAGAGAGAATGCTGTGTGAACATGAGGCCGAGATCAGAGTGACGCCTCTACATATGCTCAAGAACAGCAGAGACTGCCAGCAAGTCCGCAGAAGTTGGGGGGGAGGCAGGGAACAGATTCCTCCTCAAAACCTAGAGAAGGAGCCAGTCATGCTGACATTTTGATCTCGGACCTCCAGTTTCTAGAAACACAAGAAAGCACATTTTTGTTGTTTAAGCCGCTTAGTTTATGGTACTTTGTTACAACAGCCTTAGCAAACTAAGTATTTGTCAAAATTATAAATGCAATCTCATTTTATCCGATGGATAGATCTGCAATCACACACACACACACACACACACAGATATTCATTAAAGCATAGTTTGTAATAGCAAAGGAATTGAAATAAGTATTATTTCATTTACAGGGGAAAGGTTAAATAAACTATGGTATATCCTCAAAGGGGAATACTATGCAGCTATTAAAAGAAAGAAAGGAAGAAAAGAAAGGAAGAGAAAGAGAAGGAAGGGAGGGAGGGAGGAAGGAAGGAAGGAAATCAGCTTTCTCACTCAGGATACAGAAAGATGAAAGATCTCCATGGTATACTGTTAACTAACAGAAGCAGCAGGGTGCAGAAGAATGTACAGAGTACACTGCTATTTGTGTAAGGAAGAGAGAGAAAAAAGGAATGTGTGCATACGCTCCTTTGTATTTACTTCTACTTGCATAAATTAACACTGATGGCAGTGGTTTCCAAACTTGTCTGCATCTTGGACACACCTGAGGAGTTTCAAAACATCATAACCCCAGAGATGACCATTTAATTGGTATAAGGTATCACCTGGGCTTTGGAATTTTTAAAAAATCCCCAGGTGATTCCAATGGCAGACAAGTTTGAGAACCACTACTCTAAGAATACAAAAGATATTAGTAGAAGTAGCTATTTGTGCATGGTGGGAGGGAATAGAGTGGATGGGGATAGGAGTGGGAGCCAGACCTTTCACTATCAGCTTTTTAATATGGTTTCGATTTTTGAACCATGTGAATGTGTTAACTATTCAGAAAGTTTAATTAAATAGTAAGTTTATTTAAAAAAAAACAAATAGTTGCTTCCACAATGCTTATTTTTATGACATGGCTCTTATCCAGGATGCAGAACTGCCATTATCCACAGAGTCAAAACAAGTTTGTAATTATACCTTGAAAAAAATATCCAGACTTTCAAGTTTTCTCTATTTTGGCCACAAGCTATAACCCTTACTTAAGTGTAATTAAGGAGACGATTTTGCTGCATTACCTGTCTTTATATACCCAGCAAGAGAGTTTATCACGTGGTGTGGGTGGTTGTCCTTCAAAACTGGTGATTTTTTCCCAAACGTAGGTTCCATCTCTTGTTCGCAAATTAACAAAATAAAGCTTTTAAAAGAGGAGAACACCATTAGCAGACTGGGCATTTAAAAATTAAGTCTGTGTCTGAGGGAATATGTGATCCAAGAATTAATAATATTACTCTTTTCTCTTTAAAAGATAAAATTATTCATTGTAAAGTTAATAAAAATGAGACTGTGTTTTAGAAGCAAAAATGACATATAAGACATCCTGAAATGGATCCTGTCCCATCATGCTCTGCCCTATAGACACCAACTAAGCATGGAGCTAACTCCGAAGCAGAAAGACGTGGAAGAAGAGAAGAACAAAATGGCTGCATTTTCAATCTATTTTTAAAACCTTGTAAGCTCAAGATTTTCTATTTTTATCTTCTTTTTTAAATATTTGTAAACTTGTAAGATTAAGTGATACACTAAATATTACATTTTGCTGCATTCCTGAATTGAAAGAAAGTATTACTCGATTGCTGTATCCTTTGTCATCATATCCTCCAAAAACGTACAGCTTTCCATTAATGCAAGCACCACAACTTCCTGACATGGAGGTAGGGAGTTCTCCTTCCATGAGGTGCATGGTCCTGCAGCAAGAATAACATGGAATTCCATGACTTTCCAGAAAGGCAAATTAAAATTCCCTTTGAACTCCATGAGTACTCTTTCAGTGAAGATTGTCAGTGACAATTACAATTGAAATGCCATGGTGGCCAATACTGTAAAAACTCTAAGATCCATGGTAAAGACTTTTCAACCTATGTGAAAAAAATTGCAGAATCTTCATGTATCACTAGAATTGGGAATTAATTGGTAGAACAAAGCAAAGTCTTCTGGGACAGGCTTTGCCTTGAAAGGAATGGCAAAGGACAAAGAGAAAAGAGAGGAAGGGAGCAGGGAAAAGAGCCAGCCAGCGAGAATAAAGCATTCAAAGAAAAGGAAAGGGAGACAATAAATGTTACAGTATGTTCTAAGTTTGGTCTTAAATTCCCTGTAGTCAATGAAAATATTTAAAACAGATATTAAGACTGGACATTTTGCAATTTAAAATTACTTACCACAACCCACTATCAATATCATAGGTCCAAATTTCATCATTAGGCAAATATACTTCATTGTCTTCAATAGACTAAAAACAGAATACATAAAATTATGTTTATCAATTACACAATAACAATTAAATAGTTCCTCAGGATGGGAAAACTGCAGTTAAGATGCTGCAAAATATAAAATCATAAACAGGCTCCAAGATGGGTTTTTCAATTTAAATTAAGATAGATCAAAAAAGAAAGGAAAAAGACATCTTTTAAGAGAAAGTGGGCAAACAAGAAAGGTTTAGAATACAAAATAACAAGTATATGAGTCTCAAGAAAAAGACTCAGGGCAATTAAACCTTAAAAAAGGGATTCTGAGTAAGGGAGTATAGCAAAATAACAACATTCTGAGCAGAATACTGAAGACTACAAAGTCAGGAAGAAAAGGAATATCAAAAAAGGGCAATATGTTTTGGGTGAAAGGAAGGAATAAAGGAATGAAATTTTTATAAGGTAAATTAAGAGCACTGTATCAGATATCTTGATTTACTGAGCATATTTTTTGAGTGCCTACTATGTGCAAGGCATAGTGTTAGGTGTTCATTAAATATAGACTCTAAGGATCAAGATAAATTTAGCTAGTCAAAATGACAACTCAGAATCTGAATAATCTCTAAAGAAGCTGATAACATAAACAGAATAGTACATTCTGACATTTATGATGAAAAGAGAAATAAGAATAGAGAAACAATCTTATTTATATTAAGCCTAAAAACTTAGGGATTAAAACAAATCATTACACAAATCCATCATAATTTATTAGAGTCTATAAAATAATTCAAAAATAGCTAGTTTTAAAAGATAGCAGTTTAAGAATTTTAGACTATATGATGCATACATTATTTACATGCTAAATAGAGTTGGTTAATTTTCTCATTGGTTTGTTAAATTTTAAAAAATATATCTTGACTACCAAGTATCTGACCCCTACCACCATCTCTCTCTCTTCCTCTCTAACACACACACTTACACACATACACACACACACACACAAAGCAGAAAATCATTCTGTTAATTCCAAGGAAACTTCCACTCATGTCTGGTTGTGGAAGCCGTATTAGATGGATAAGTAAACAAATTAATTGTAAGGAGGAGTGTGGTAACTGTATGATTCTAAGGTTTAACGGCATCAGGCTCCAGTAGCCTCACGAACACACTTTTACAAGAGAAATATTATGAAAATAGATTCTGTCACTCTTCTCTTTAAGTCCCTTCAATACTTCCCAACTGCTCCCAGGATAGTCTAAAATTCTTATGATTCTGTACTATATGGCACCTGCTATCCTTCCAAAGCTCATCTTGCTTTTCATTCACTGTGCGCTAGTCTTCTTTCAGTTCCTAAATTTCTGCCAGTTCCTTGCTGGCAACAGGACCTTCATCTGTGCTCTTCTCTCTTCTTGGCATGCTCTCCCAGAATTTGCCTGGTTAACTACTCATTCTTTGGAAATCAGTTTAAATGTTGCTTCTCTAATCTCCCAGAAAAAGGGTAAAGGATTTAAGGTCCCTTTTAAATGCTCTCCTACTATACTGTACTTTCCCTTCCAAGTCTTTGTCTGTGTCACATCCACCCACTACCACCAACCCATAAGCTTCGTGAGTGCATGGGTCATGTTTATCTTGTTAAAATTCTGTTCTCGGGCGCCTGGGTAGCTCAGTTGGTTAAGCGACTGCCTTCGGCTCAGGTCATGATCCTGGAGTCCCGGGATCGAGTCCCGCATCGGGCTCCCTACTCGGCAGGGAGTCTGCTTCTCCCTCTGACCCTCCCCCCTCTCATGTGCTCTCTCTTTCTTTCTCTCTCTCAAATAAATAAATAAATAAAATCTTTAAAAAAAAATAAAATAAAATAAAATTCTGTTCTCAGAGCCCAGGACAGTACCCGCACAAAAAAGGCAAATGTACTATTTGTTGATTGATTGAGTGAACGGATACGTGAATAATACTTGTTAAATTGACAGCAGGCTCATCTCAGCCTGATTTAAAAAAAAAAAATCTCTTTCACTAATCTTTAAATGGGGTGGTACAAAAACACAAATGAATCAAAGAATTGAAAAATGTGGACTTGTTCCTTCTTGTTTTCTGAGAAATTTCATTCTTAAATTATCCCCTCTTTTCTACATCATGTTTTCCTTCTCTACTAGATCATTCCTATAGATATCCAAATGTGCCTTAATATCACTCACCTTTAAAACAAACCAACCCTCCCTTAATTCCTTCTCCTATTTCTTGGCTCCCTTCACAACAAAACTTCCACACTAACTAGAGTGAATGTCTCTACTGTTTCACCTGTCATTTTCTCATCAATCCAGATTAATCTGGCTTCTGAGCCCATCATTCCACTAAAACTGTTCTGTCAAGATGACCCTAAAAAAGAAAATTAGTTAACTAATTTATCTGGAAATATGGCCCAGAGAGATGGAATATATAAAAAAAAGAAGTTAAGAGACATGGAGAAAGAGAAGAACTTAGTCTAATCAGGATTTCACCAGCATGTAATAGAGAGAATGAGGAAGAGGCAATATTTGAAGAGACAAAGGGTGAGAATTTTGCAAAACTGTTGAACATCATCAATCCTTGAGATCTAGGAAGTCCTAACAAGTTTCAAGCATAAATAAATAGAAATCCATACCAAGACACATCACAGTAAAACAACAGAACATCAAAGAAAAATACATATTCTTAAAAACTACCAGATTAAAATCAAATCACCTTCGAACAAATGGCAACTAATGACTGAATTCCCATTAGCAACAATCAAGACTAAGTACTAGCCAATGTGTTGAATGAAACTGTCACCCTATAATTCTATTACCCAGTAAAAATATATATTTGAGGGGCGCCTGGGTGGCTCAGTCAGTTAAGCATCTGCCATCGGCTCAGGTCATGGTCCCAGGGTCCCGTATCGGGCTCCCTGCTCAGTGGGGAGTCTGCTTCTCCCTCTCCCTCTGCTGCTCCCCCTGCTTGTGCTCTCTCACTCTGTCAAATAATAAAATCTTAAAAAATATATAAAATATTTTAAGAACCAAGGTAAAATAAAGAACTTTTCAGACAAACAAAAGTTGAGACAGTTGGCCAACAATCAACTCTCACTTAAAGAAATTGTAATAGTTGTGCTATTTCAGACAAAAGAAAAATGATCTACAACTAAAGATCTGAAATGTGATAAGAAACAGTATGACAAGAAATTGGTAAATGTGTGGGTAAATTTAAACACATAAAAAGGGCTAAACTCTTTTTTTTTTTTGATGCTTAATTTAAGGGGAGGGAAGCAGGATAGGACCACCTAGGGAAAGGGGAGACTGGACTTTAAACTTTCTAAAATACTTGAGCTCTCTGGGAAGAAGGAAAACTATTAACTTTGACCTTTGTGAAGTATTCATGTTGAAATAGAGTAGCTACTACATGGTTAGAAATAAATCATAATTTCTACACAAAGACAAAAAAAAAAATGGAAAGAGAACAAAAAACTCCTTAAACAATCCTTGAAATGAGAAAGTTAAGAAGGAGGAGGAAGAGAAACAGAGAGAGGTAAATATAAAACAGATTTGGGGATGCCTGGGTGGCTCAGTCGGTTAAGCCACTGACTCTTGACTTTAGCTCAGGTCAGTATCTCAGGGTGTTGAAATGGAGCCTCATATCAGGCTCCAGACTGGGCATGGAGCCTACTTAAGATTCTCTCTCTCCTTCTGCCCCTCCCCCCCCCACCCTTGCTCTCCCTTTCTCTCTCAAAACAAAACAAAACTACATCTGGTGAAAATAGTATATCAGAATCACATTAAGTATAAATAGGCTAAATAAACTCTTCAGATAAAATATACAATGTCAGACTAGACAGAAACAAGATCCAGCTATTTTCAGGTTATAACACACACACCTAAAATATAGAGATATACAAAGTTTCCATCAGAAGATAGAAAAAGGTATACCACGCAAATATTAACCAAAAGAACACGGGTGTAGATGTATTGAGAAAATAGATTTTAAGGCAAGTTAATATTACTATACATAGAGAGGATCATTACAAAATAATAAAATATTCAATTATCCAGATAGAATAATTCTAAAATCATATACACATCAAAAGGTAGCCTAAAATACATTAAAGTAAAAACAGACAAGACCACGGGGAGAAACTAACAAATCTACAGTCAGAGTAGGAGTTTTTAATCCCTGTTGCCATAATTGATAGAATGTGAAATAAAATAATCAAAAAGGATGTAGGAGATTTGAACAACACAATCAGCAAGATTGATAAAACAGACATATATAAAACACTTCACCTGATCATTAGAATATATATTCTTTATAAGAACTAAGGTATAGGGGCACCTGGGTGGCTTAGTCGCTTAAGCATCTGCCTTCCGCTCAGGTCATAATCCTAGGATCCTGGGATGGAGTCTCATATCAGGCTCCTAAGCAGGGAGCCTGCTTCTTCCTCTCCCTTTGCCTGCCCTCCTCCCTATGCTTGCACACGTGCTCTAATATTAAATAAATAAAATCTTTTTTTAAAAAAAGAACTAAAGTATATTTATGAAAACTGATCACAGGCTAGTCCTGAAAGCAAGCCTCAACATATTCCAAAGGACTGGCAACAGACAGACATAAACCACATTCTGAATATAACACAATTAAGTTAGAAATTAATAACAGACACCTAACTGTAAAAATATCATAGAAATTTAAAATATTTTCCCAAACAACATATGGGTCAAATAAGAAATAATAGTGGAAAGTATAAAATATTGGGATTGTAAAATAACAAAATACTGCTTATCAAAATGAGGAAGACAGTTAAAGAGGCATTTGGAAGAAAATGTATAGCCTTACACACTTAAAGAATTTAAAAGTCTCAAAAAGAATGAGTTAAGCATCCAACTTCAGAAGTTTAAGAAATAACAACATAATAAACCCATAGAAAGTAGGACATAAAAAGTAGACATTAATGAAATAAAAAAACACAACAGAGAAGATCAAGTAAACCAAAAGTTGATTTTTCAGAAGGCTGATAAAGCTCTGGCAAAATTATTCAAAAAAGGAAAGAAAGGAAGTTGCCATTAAATGATTTTAGGAATGGAAGAAGGGACATACCTATTGCTACTACAGAGATTAAATAGAGGGTTTTATGAACAACTTAGATTTATGCCAAGAAATTTTAAAACCTAAATGAAATGGATAGACTCCTGAAGCTGGTGGTGGGGTGAAGGAACCTTACCAAACTTGACTCAAGAAAAAAATGGAAAATCTGAACAATCCATAGAGTTAAATAGATTGAATCAGAGATTTAAAACCTCCCCTACGGGGCGCCTGGGTGGCTCAGTTGGTTAAGCAACTGCCTTCGGCTCAGGTCATGATCCCGGAGTCCTGGGATCAAGTCCCACATCGGGCTCCCGGCTCAGCGGGGAGCCTGCTTCTCCCTCTGACCCTCTCCCCTCTCATGCTGTTTCCCTCTCTCTCTCTCAAATAAATAAATAAAGTCTTTAAAACAAACAAACAAACAAACCTCCCCTACAAAGTAAGTACCAGATGGTACCTTTACAGCTGAGGTCTTCCAAACATTCAAAGAATAATTAATTCAATCTTACAAAAATCATCCCAGAAAATAAAAGAAGGAACAATACCTAATCTACTTACAAACAGATGTAAAAATCCTCCCTCAATAATTAGCAAACAGGATCCAGTAATGTATAAAAAAAAATTATACTAACTTACATTTAATCTAGAAAATGCAGTATCAGTTTAGCATTATAATACTATTACTATAAATTATAAATTATACTAACTTACATTTAATCTAGAAAATGCAATATCACTTTAGCATTATAATACTATTACTATAAATTACTATAAATTAAGAGACTAAAGGAGAAAAAATATGATTATCTCAGTATGATGCAGAAAAATCACTCTCCAAAATTTAAAAGTCGTTCATCGGAAACCAGATGGAAGAAAACTTCATCAATTTGAAAAAGGTTATCTACAAACAAATAAACAAAACACTAACACAAACATCAAACTTAATGGTTAATAGTTGAAAACTATCCTTCTGAGATTAGGAACAAGAAAAAAAACAGCTTCTATTTAACACTGTACTTTGTGTCCACCAGTGATGTAAAGAAAATTAAAGGAATAAAATTTGAATGGAAGAAACAAAACTGTCATCACTTGCAGATTGTCTGACTACATAGAAAATAAAAAGAAAATTAACAGATGAATTATGAGAATTAATGTAAATTAAGAAAGCTTGCCAGAATCAAAAGTATTCAAAGTCAACTGTATTTCTTTTTTTTTTTTTTTTTAAGATTTTATTTATTTATTTGACAGAGAGAGTTAGCGAGAGGACGAACACAAGCGGGGGAGTGGGAGAAGGAGAGGCAGGCTTCCCGCCAAGCAAGGAGCCCGATGCGGGGCTCGATCCCAGGACCCCGGGATCATGACCTGAGCCGAAGGCAGACGCTTTAACGACTGAGCCACCCAGGCGCCCCTCAAAGTCAACTGTATTTCAAAACACCAGCAACAATCAGAAAATTTAGTTTAAAAAAATTAACAATAGAAATAAAAAATACAAAGAAATAAATACAATAAAAGGTGTACAAGATCCCTATGAAAACACCGTAAGGCTTTTTAAAAACATATTTTAAAAAATCCTGAAGAGAGAGATATACTATATAATTGGAGAAGACTCAATTTCATAACTTGTCTGTCACCCTCATATGATCTAATGATTGAATACAGTAACATAAAATCTCATTAGGGTACTTTTTGACAATCTCCCTCTAAAGTTTATGCAAATGAGGAAGCACTGTGAAAACAATTATACAGTTCCTTTAAGAGTTAAATGTAGAATAACTATATGACCGAGCATTTCAACTCCTAGGTACGCAAAACAATTGAAAATAGGGGCTCAGATATTCGTATGCCAATTTCATAGCAGCATTACTCACAGTACACAAAAAATGGCAACAACCCAAGTATCCCATCAACAGATGAATGGATAAGCAAAATGCCTTATAGACATACAATGTATCTTATTCAGCCATAAAAAGGAATGAGGTTCTGATATATACTATAACACAGATGAACCTTGAAAACATTGTCTAAGTAAAATAAACCAGACTCAGAAAGACAAATATTGTATTATTCCAATTATTTGGAATATCTAGGAAAAGGCAAATTCATAAAGACAAAAAGATTAGAAGTTACGAGGGACTGAGGAAAGGAGTATGAGTTATTGCATAATGGATATAGAGTTTGTTTGGAGAAATGAAGAGTTTTGGAACTAGACAGTGGTAACACTGTACAACATTGTGGAATGTAATTAATACAACCGAATTGTACACTAAGCTATGGCTAAAATGGCAAATTACAAGTTTTACATATTTTACTACAAAATAAAAATAGTAAAGAAAATTACAAAAGCACAAAAGGCTCTAAAAAACCAAAATATTCCTGAAGAACAAGATAGAATGGGTATTTAAACTTATAATTTAACATTTAAACTTCTAATAAAGCTATTATAATTTACATAATGTGGTTCTGTCAAAAGAAAAAAGAGACCAATTGAACATAATAAAGAACCTAGAAAGAGAACACACATGCCTGAAAACTTGATGTGTGATAGACTGAGTTTACATGTTAGCAGGGAAAGGGGGGACTATTTAATATATGACACAAGGACAATTGGTTATCCATATAGAAAAAATAATGAAACTGGATCTCTATCTTAAACCAATTAAGCAAACAAAAAATTCAGATTTAAAAAAGGTTGAAAGAGGGACAGCAAAACTGACAATTGTTTAGAAGACAATACAGAAAATTTTATGATCTCCATATTGTGACAGATTAAACATGCAGAAAGCACAAAGAATTAAGGAAAAGACTGAAATTACATTAAAATGAAGAACTTGTGTTGAACAAAAGACAATCATCAAGAAAGCACAAAGACAAGCTACAAACTGAGAAGACATATTCAATTCGTACAACTATATACTTAAATAATTCCTATAAATCAGTTAGAAAAAAACAAATACCCAAAAGACAAATAAGCAAAAGATTATGAACCGGCATTTTTACAGAAGAGGAAATACAAATAGTTTATAATAGTTCATAGGAAAAGACACTTAACTTTATTAGTAATCATAGAAAAGCAAACAAAACCACAATGAAATATGTCACACTCACTGGACTGGCAAAATATTTCGGGCCAGATGGTACCAAATGCTGTCAAGGATGTGGAGTAAGGAGGCTGAGGGGAGTGTAAACTGATACACATATTTTGGGAACAGTGACATCTCCAAGTAAATTTGGAGATGTGGGATACCAAGAGACCCAGCAGTCCATTCCTTGGTATGTGCCCTAGAGAGTGTGCATGCTTGTGCACATATAATAGGAGACATGTAATAAGAATGTTCAGTGTAGCACTTCTTAACAATACCAAAAAAAAACAAAACAAAACAAATATTCAACAACAGTGGAATAAATTGCAGTAAATTCACACAACAGAATATTATACAGGACACACATCAGATGAGTGAATCCAGGGGTGATTTTCAAAATATTTAATAACCAGGCAGCACAGAAACTGACTAATCAGAATGGACATCAAGTCAAAACAGGTACAGCCATGCAAGGGCACATTAGCCGAATACAAGCAATGTGTGAATCTAAAACACATACATTTACTAAAAGAACTAAGTCACAAAAGAAAACGTATGCTAGGATTCCAAAACCAAATAATATACTGTTTAGAGATAGACACGTGTGTGGCAAAACTATAAAGAAAAGAGTGATTAACTAGAAATCAAGATACTGGCATCCTCTGGAGTGGGAGGAGCATTGTGATCAGTGAAAGACAAACAGAAAACTTCTAAGGTACTGGTTCTAGTCGAATTCTTAATCTGGAAGTTAAACATGTTTAACTTAAATGATACTTATTTTACCTATTCTTTTTGTACGTACGTTTCAAATTTTAAAATTAAGAAAATAAAATTTTCAGAAGTGAATATGAAGTCACTCACAAAATCGGCAAGGGAAGCTGGAGAACCAGCCTCTGATGTCCACGAGGAAGAGCAAAGTCTGAAATCATGCCAGAGAACAGGACCGGCGAGCTAACCACTGCTGTCACTGGGGAGCAACATGCTACCGTTTGTAGCTCTGCCTTTTATATCAGGGACCTCGATCTTCCTATAGATTCTCTTGCTAGGTAAGAATCCTCTGCAGCTCCTCGTTTTTACATCTTTACTCCAAGTCCAAATCTAGCACAGATTCATCTAACCAAGTCCAAGCCACTTGCCCACAACCTAGCTGCAAAGGAGGCTGGAAAAATGAGTACGTGGCACTCAGGCTCTTTTTATAGGTCACCTCCTCTAAGCTCTACCCAATTCTAGATACTGGGGATACAACAGGGAACAAAACTTCTATCTTTATAGAATTTACATTCTAGGGAGGTAGGTAGGAGGTAGTCAGACAACTACAACAAATACCCCTACAAGACTCATCTGATGGTCGATACTACAATAGAGAAAGGAGGTTCAAATTTTGAGCATCTGAAAAGAATAAATGTCTTCCACATGACATGGATGGCCTATGTGACCGTCTAAGAATATGTAAAACAGGACGATTAGGTTAAAGAGAATACACACTTAAGGCTTTTGATACACATCACTAAACTTCTCCTTCAAAAAGGTCATACAAATCTGTGCTCCCATTACCAGACTAATTCATTTCCCCATGCTCTTCTCAAAAATTCTTTTTAATATTTGCAAATTGAATAAGAAAAAATCTCATTTTCGGCTGGGTTTCTTTGATTCATACTACATTTCTTCTTGTGTACATTGCTTGTACATCTCCATTGGTCATTTTTCAATGGAGATACTTTTATTTGTACAGTTATTAATCTTTATTTTTGCCTATGATATATATTGCAAATATTTTCCCCAGTTTGTCATTTGCTTTCTTACTTTATGGTGTTTAAAACCATATTTTTTTACTTTTTTAAAAGTTTTATCTACCAATCTTCCTTCATAGTTTTACCCAATTCATTTTTCTTTTCTCAACTTAAGATTTGAAAAGAGTCACATATTTTCTTCTGATATGATATAGCTTAATTTCCCTACATTAACTCTTCAATCCTAAGGCTCCACTATCATTTTCCTCTAGCTATACTCAGGCCATTTATTGAATGAGTAATTGTTTTTCCAGAATTAAAATGCTACCTTTTAAGTATAAAATAGGCTGGTGTGCTAGGCTGTTTATGTAGTTTCTTTTCCATTCCATCATGTTGTCTCATCTTGCATCAGGAGCACTGATTTAACTATTATAGTATTGTGATATGTTTTAATATCTGGCATTGTAAGCCTCTCATCTGGAATCTTTTCAAACACATTCTAAATTGATCTTCCTTTAAGTCCACATCCAAAACAGAAATATGTAGTTACGCATATTTATGCAGATATTTTCTATAAGGAAAAGTTCAGGGCAGAAAGGACTAACATCAATTGTGTTATGGAAATAAAATCCTAAGAGGTAAGCATACTACCTACAAACATGCTTTTCCTCCAAAATTTGGGGGAACTACTCAGGAACTTTTCAATGTTCCCTGTAGCAGTACTAAAGTTTGCATGAAGTTCAGTGATACTGAAAGGACATGGAAGAAGTAGGAGCAAAAGAATATTCTGGCACCAATTCAAATGTGCCACTTACTTTTTCAGCACTTCTGCTCTCACCTCTAGAGAGAGGTAGAGTTGTTTTCAGATGCCATGTCCTCTAGAATATGTCCCAACAACAGAGTAATGAGTAATCTAGACAGTTATCTGTGGGCCATTCAAGCTTTAGATATATATTTGTGAATTTTAACACACACTGTTTTTTGTTAATAAGGAAGAAAACTGTGATTAGAACATACAATCTGGAATTATTTGATCATTATTCTTAACTACTGACTACTGGATTACCTCCAGATTCCAAGGCCTTTTAGCTATCTTCTGTTGAGAAGGATCTGAATAAAAAGGAAGGATTCAACTTTTTCTCATGATATGCTGTGTCTTCTTTTTTGCTTCCCATTTTCTTTCCTTCCACTCATGCCTTAGACATATTTTAGCTGCTGATAATCCCTGAAATTTAAAAAGTACAGGCATACCTTGTTTTATTGCACTCGTTTTACTGCGCTTCACAGATACTGCGTTTTTTTTAAAAACTGAAGGTTCAAGGCTTCAGTGGCGGAAGGAACTGCAGATGTGGTAGAAATAGCAAGAATAGTAGAATTAGAAGTGAAGCCTACAGAGGTGACTGAGTTGCTGCAATCTCAGGATAAAACTTGAGCGGATGAGAAGTTGTTTCTTATGCATGAACAAAAAAGTGGTTTCTCGTGATGGACTCTACTCCTGGTGAAGAGACTGTGAAGATGGTGGCAATGACAACGAAAGATTTAGAATATTACATTTCCTATTCTTAATAAGGCAGCAGGACGGTTTGAGTATTGACTCCAGTTTTGAAAGAAGTTCTACTGTGGGTAGATATGCTATCAAACAGCATCACATGCTACAAAGAAATCATTAATGAAAGCAAGAGTCAATCAATAATGCAAACTTCATCACTGTCTTACTTTAAGAAGTTGCCACAGCCACTCTACCTTCAGCAACCACCACCCTGATTAGTCAGCAACCACCAACATCAAGGCAAGACCCTCCACCAGCAAAAAGATTATGACCTGCTGAAAGCTCAGATGACAGTTAGCCTTTTTTAGCAATAAAGTATTTTTAAATTAGGGTATGTACATTTTTTAGACATCATGCCATTGCACATTTAATAGACTACAGTATAATGTAACTCTTATATGCACTGGGAAACCAAAAAATTCATCTGACCTCCTTTATCACGGTGGTCTGGAGCCAAACCTGCAGTATGCAAGGTATGCCTGTAGCACTCTAGCTAAAGCCGTGTGCACTTTTCAGAGCAGTTCTTACAGCACTCTACTCATTGGATCAATAAACAGTCTATTCACTGACTGCCACCTGAACACCTGGAATCTTATCAATTACACGATTTTCAAGATTAAAATGAGATAAAAATATTCAGACATGTCATTTGTAGGCCCCAAAGAAATGTACACTGTCACCAGATCCGAGATAGTGCAGATTACTGTTTTAAATGAGATTTTTTCACTTAACTTTTACAATCTTAAGAATCAATATAGCAGAAGAAGTCTGACACCTCTACATCTTCAAGTAGCAGAGCTCAAAAACAATCAAAATATTTCTTCTGCATAAAACCATCATTATATCTAGGCTCTTTCTATAAAGAACAAATGGTGGAAATATTAGACATTAAGAAAGCAGTCATCTAATTTATGTTAGTTTATCATAGAAAAAAAATAGCCTTTGGAAATCCAATATACCTACGTTGGACTCTCCTGCCCTTGAGGTCAAATGGACATTATTCATTCTCATTGACTCATCATCCTTATTTTTAATGGGGATATTACTTACCTGACAGGGTATGGAAAAGATTATATAAGATTAGGGATATGAAAGTTCCTAGCACATGCCAGGTATAGTAGGCACTCAAAGGTTAGTTCTAATTTTCCCGTCCTGATACTGCACCAAATTAAAAATAAACACACAAACAAAACAACAACAAAAACCGACTTGGATCTGAGAATCATTTAACAAGAGATAGTATGTACTTTATTTCAGTGAGTGATTCAATCATGTTACATCTGTCACATTATAGTATCGAGACAGTCAGAAAATGTAGGTTCTACTTCCAAGAGAACTTCCAGATGGCTTGCTTTAAAAAAAACAAAACAAAACAACAACAACAACAAACCCTGTAAACTGAAGGGGCTGGCATATATTCCTGAACTGTTTTCCGGCTTTAGAATCCTTGGTTCTATAATCCTATGATTATAGAAACTAAAACAAATACATTCAAACCTCCACTGTGATAAGCATTTAAGCAATTTTTAGTATATTGTTGCTAATATGCCTCTATTTTGAGACTCGAAAAAACTTCGTAATTACCCAATGATAAAGGAATGCCACTAAAAATCGCTTAGAAATATTCAAATGCTTCAGTGATTTCAATATTCCGAATCGCGCTGTAGCAATAGGAAATATTTACAAAATAATACAGCACGGCGTCTTCGTTGTGCCTTTAAGTCTGCGCAAGCATTTAGAGAGAATTAATCGCGCAGAGACGGACTTAGCGTTGGCCAGACCGGGGGTTACTGGACAGCTGCGGGGGGTCGGGGGGGCCGCAGAGTGGGAAGAGCCCCGGAACGCGGGTTTGAAGGCTTTCAAAGTGGAAGCAACGGCGGGGCGGCGTCAAGCCCTGGCGCGGCTGGGAGAGCGGCCGACGGCGGAGGGGCGGGCGGGGCGCGGGGTGGGGGGCGGCGCCGGACGCGCCGGGCCCGGGCCGCGGACCGGCCACCGCCTCGGGGCCGGGTGTGGGCGGGCGCTCGGCGTCCGCTCGGGCCGAGAGGCCAGGCGGGCTCCCGGCGCGAGTCCGCCCCGTCCCGCTCTTCCCCTTACCACGTAGCCCCCCCACACGTAGAGGAAGTTTCCGTCCACCACGGCGCAGTGACCGCTGCGCTCCTCCGCCACGCAGAACGGCTGCGAGTCCGCCATCCGCGCCGTCGCCGGGTCCAGCCGCTGGGCGCGCCGGAGCCCCTGCCCACGGAGCGGCCTCTCCCCCCGCCGGGCTCCTCCACGCACGAACGGAACGCGTCGAGGGTCGAGATTGGTGGGAAGGCGGAACGAGTGCGTCTGCGCCGTCCCGCAGCCCGCCCGGGAAGCCCGGCCCAGGGTGGCGTTGCCCGTTAGGGATGCTCGGGTCTGAGCAGTGACGGAGGTGCCTTGGCTTCGGCACCCTGCCACCTGCTGATTTCTTTCCGCTTGGGATCGCGTCGTTTTGGCAGTACAACCTAACTCTGTATCTTATTCCCTCCATAAATAGACTTCTGGTCCATAGAGTTGATGCTGCCGTGACATATTAATTAATTAATGCTTTGTGTGGGCTTCCTTTTCCATTCAACCGCCAGCAAAGACGGTTATCCACAAGAATGGGGGGGGGGGTGTTTGTATGTATTAAATAGAAATATATATATATATATTTTTTTTTTTTTTTTCTTTTTTTCATTAGGGATTTTCTAAAACGTCTTCCAGCAAACTACGGCCTGGGGGCCAAAGTCAGTCTGCCGCCTGTTTTTGTACGGCCCACAAGCTAAGGACGGTTTTACATTTTTAAATGGTTGAAAAAAAATCTAAAGAAGAACGCTGTTTTGTGACTCGTGAAAATGAGAAGAATGCAAATTTCTTCATCTGTCCATGAAGTTTTATTGGCAGTCAGCCACCCTAATTTGGTTAAGTGTTGACTACGGCTGCTTTAACCCCACAACCACAAGGCTGAGTGGTCTGAGTTGAGCAGTTGCAACAAAGACCATATAGGCCACACTGCTGGAAATATGGACTCTCTGGCCTTCCTACAGACAAAGCTGGCGAACCCTTGTCATTAAATGATGCTACCGAAGTAAAACTATGGTCAGGAAGGAAGATAATTCCGCCAGTGTCTGTAAATGTGCTCGTCCAGAGCCATTCTTTGAAGAGATTGTGGCTGCCCATGACTCAGAACAAGTTCGTTCATTGATTCATTTATTCCGTACATATTAAGTACCTGCTTAATCTGCTTAATGTAGATCCTTGATTCTCAGGCTCTTTTAGACTGGAAACGCTGAAGGACTCAAGTATTATTGAGTCCCCAGAACCTAGTACCAAGTACATAATAAATATTTGTTGACTGAACGAAAAGACAAAGTGAATTTTAAGATAGTAAGACATAGTTCTATCACAAGGGCTTCAAAATCCAATCAGAGGGAAACATATATAAAGAAATACATGTGGTGTGGGATGAGTTGTATAGTTGAAATGTGGATAAAATACAGAAAAATGGGAAGGAAAGATGTGATCTATTGAGGAAGGGGGTGTACAAAAAGAGACACTTGAGGTTTCATACAGGTTGTATAAAGTTATTAATATATGTAACCCATATGCCCACGGGTAGGTCTTTGTCCCAGGAACCCCCTTTCCACCTGCAGTGGAATTCCAAAGCCCTGTCCAAGATTTCTGTAAATTCTTAGGATTATAATCTCATAGTCACTTCTGGCTTTAAACTCCTACTGCTACTGGAACAATCCCACTCACAGACGTACGGATCTTCTCGCTATGGAGCGTGCTATATCTCTTCTCCGATGCATCATTCCAGGCATGACACTCAGAAGCATACCATATTTTCTTTAAAAACCCACTCTTAAAAGTCATTTGTATTGCTACTAAATTTTACTGAAATGAAAGATAAAAGTAAAAAGACGATGGAGAAGGGTTTATATCATAGAAAATAATTCCAAACAGAACATTAGATACCCTTGTTCCTCAAACTCCATTAGCCACCCCATCATTGTGGCCTTTGTCAAAGATAAAGTCAGACACTGGTTAAAGAGGTGAGGATGGATTTTTTTTTTTTTTCAACAGTAAACTACTGACAGAAGGAAGGGGTTCCAGTATGACCTGAAATCAACTTTATGGAAACAGAAGGCTGGAGACTTTCAAAAGGCAGGGAGGGGTGTGCTAAGGGAAGGCACTGAGGAGTGCTGAGGGCGGGGATGATCCATGTGACTAAGCCATCTGGGCTTGCTAATTGGAGCCTAACCAAGGGAAGAAACAAACTTCTATCTTTATGACCAGAGCTGGTTGTGCAAGTTAAACAAGCACCCACCAAAGTTAGGCCTGTATCTTCCCACTCAGGAACTGGGATTGAGAGCCACAGTTCTCTCCCTCAATGTTTGCATTTCAAAAAGACAGCTCTCCCATCTTCAGAGAAAGGGTTTGGGATGGTAGGTTTACATCTCAAAGGCAGAGAAAGTATAATTGCAAACTTTCTAAAGTAACTGCTGTAAGAGAGGGCTCAGGATCTATCTGTCTACCACCAGATTTGGGACTGGAACAAACAAAATTCTCCTGGCAGCCTTGAGCTTTTTCAGGAAGGGACTCTAAGGGGTCCTGGGGTCATTCTAGGGAATGTGGCCTTGAGCTGTTAGAAACAATGCTAGCGTTCAAGTCTCTAAGTGTGTGTACACAGGAGGTGTGGGGGATGATATCATTTGTGCTGAGAGTATGCAGTTTTTATAGGCCAAGGTTGAGACCTAGCTGAGAATAGTGCTCAGGTGAGCATGACTAGAATTTGGTCAAGGAGAGAGTCTTGGTCACGTTTTCACTGGCTTTCTCTCCTTAGTCCCCAGCCTCAGAACATTTGCTGACTCCTCTCTATATTCTTTCCCTCCAAGATTATCCCCAAGGAATATTAAATTCTTCTCTATTTTTCAGAAGAACTCAGGCTACCAAACTCCTTCCCAGATTCCCAAACTTGGCTCTAAGAGCATCTTTCTTTGTCTAACCCCACCAATGGTAGAAAACAAAAAAGGCATGAGCAAGACCCAATTCCCTTCAGAGCAGTTGTAATTTTTTTAATGGTTTGTATTTAATAATGAGGAAGGACAAACAATATTTTAAAGCAAAAAGAATAATGTCAAAACGAGTGCCTCTGTACTCACCACTCTTTTAAAAAAAAAAAAGGATAACCCCTTTGCCAGCCCTTCTCAGACTCTTGTCCCCCATGCAGCAGTAATCACTAGACTGAATTTCACATTACTTATTCCCTAGCTCCTCTTTTTTTTTTTTTTTTTTTTTTAAGATTTTATTTATTTGCGAGAGAGAGAATGAGAGACAGAGAGCATGAGGGAGGAGGGTCAGAGGGAGAAGCAGACTCCCTGCTGAGCAGGGAGCCCGATGTGGGACTCGATCCCGGGACTCCAGGATCATGACCTGAGCCGAAGGCAGTCGCTTAACCAACCGAGCCACCCAGGCGCCCTCCCTAGCTCCTCTTTATAGTTTTACCACACAGATCATTTTTGAACTTTGTATAAATGGAATCATGCTGTATATATTCTTCTAAGATTTGCTTTTATTCACTCAACATATGCCTGAGGTTAACTCCCTTGTGTAGGGGTATAAATCTGTTTTTCCATTGCTAGCACATTTTATTGTATGAACATTTTGGAATATATTTATCCTTTGTACTGTTAAAGGTCACCTAGGTTCTTCCTAGTTTTTACTATAACGACAAGGTTATTAGTAAATATTTTAGGGTTTATGGACCACAAAGTGTCTGTCAGAACTATTTAATTCTGCCTTTGCCACATGAAAATAGCTACAGAAAATACATAAACAAACTTGGCTATATTCCAATAAAACTTTATTTATGTACACTGAAATTTGAACTTCATATAATTTATATGTGTCACAAGAATTCCGGCCTCTCGTCATGGAGACAGAGAGAAGTGGACAGGGTTGAGAAATACTTAAAAACTAGAACCCAGCGCACCTGGCTGGCTCAGTCAGTGGAGTATGCAACTCTTGATCTTGAACTCTTGACCCACCACATTGGGTATAGAGATTACTTTTTAAAAAACAAAAAGTACAACCCAAGGGACTTGGTGGCTGATTGATTTATGGGGGATGAAGGAGAGGGAGGAGTCAAGGATGCTGCCTAGTTTACTAGCCTGGTCAGTGGGTGAAGAGGTAATGAATTAGTGTAGTGAACATGAGAAGAGGAACATATTTGGGAGGGATGATGGTGAGTTCATTTGGGGGCATACTAAGTTGGATTTGAAGCAGAGAGAAATAGGGGCTAGAAATACGGATTTTGGAGTCATCAGCATAGAGTTGTTCACTGAAGTATTAGGGCTTTATGAGCCAGCCAGGTGAAGGAGATTTGGATGGCAAGTTGGTGCTGGCTGTTGGCAGGAGGCCTTTACATCTTAACATGTAGATCCTTCTATAAAGCTGCTGGAGGGCAGGGGTTTACCCAAGAACTAGTGACCCA
Source organism: Leptonychotes weddellii (assembly GCF_054177405.1). Taxonomy (NCBI): domain Eukaryota; kingdom Metazoa; phylum Chordata; class Mammalia; order Carnivora; family Phocidae; genus Leptonychotes; species Leptonychotes weddellii. The sequence continues at coordinate 44,040,149 of NC_138377.1, forward strand.
AGAGAGAGCAAGACAGAAATAGCAATGTCTTTTATGACCTGTCCTATCTACAATATCCTACTGGTTATACAGGTCAGTCCTCTTCAGTGGGGGAGGGGAATACACAAGTTATGAACACCAGGAAGCAAAAATCATTGGGGGCTATCTTAGAGGCTGGCTACTACAATCTGGATGGTTGCTTCCATCTGTTTTCTCCCACGACACTAACTTTTTGAAGAGAACAGGCCAGTTGGCTTTTAGATTGTCCCACATTCTGGATTTGTCTGATTGTTTCATCCAGTTGTAATTTAACTTAGTTCTCTCTCTTCCATGTCTTCTTAAGCCAGAAGTTAGATCTACACTTGATTAAATTGAGCTTAGCATTTTTGGCAAGCATACTTCATAGGTGACATTGTATATGTCATATTGCATTACAACCTGTAACAAAGCTTCAAATTAGCCCCCTTTTAGTGATGCTAAGTTTGATACTTGGTTATCTCTGAATGATTCATTTTAAGAGTAAGTTCTCTCCTCTGTATTATTACTTTGTTGATCTGGAGGGTAATACTTTGGGACTGCACAAATATCTGTTCCCCAAAACTCTTATCTGATGTTTTCAACATTTTATATCCCTATTCCCGCCACTTTCCTGCCTATAGATAACCATTTGTTTTCTGTTTATCCTTCTAGTGGTTAAACAGATACAGTCAATGATCATTACTTATGCATTCCATATTTGTGAATTTACCTACTTGATAAAATTTATTTGTAACTCCCAAATCATACTGGGGGTCTTCACAGTCATTTGAAGACATGCACAGAGCAGTGAAAAATTTTAGTTGCCTATCACACATGTTCGTGGCTGAGATTGAACAAGATGACACTGTTTTCTTTCTTCATCTCTCATCCTATAAACAAGTGTCTATGCCACATTTTCTGCATTTTTATGATTTTTGTTGGTGATTTTGCTGTTTAAAATGGCCTCCAAGCATAGTGTGAAAGTGCTTTCTAGTGTTCCAAGGCACACGAAGCCTGTGATCTGCCTTAGGGAGAAAATACATATGTTAGATAAGCTTCCTTCAGGCATGAATAATAGTGCTATTGGTCTTGAGTTCAAGGTTAATGAATCAATTACATATTGAGGGTGCCTTGAAATAGAAACATCCATCAAACAAGGTTATATATTGGTTAGTTGATGAAAATGTTGTGACCAGATACTCACAAGAACCTAGCCCTCTATTTCCTCTAGAAGCAATGATTAAATATTTGCTAATGCAGTGTTGGTGGTGACTTTATAGAACATTACCTCAAATGATGAGAATCAGACTGTATGTTTCTCTATTTTTATTTCTTCACCTTTCTTACATAAACGTTCAAATTTTCTTTGCAATGCTTTTGTCCTCAGAATATATTTCACTGAAAGTATATAGAGAACTCTGTTCAATAATCAGTTTTCTCTATGATGTTATAGTTCCAATTTAATGTACAGTTAGGTGTATTGATTTGGGTGTGCTTTCAATTTTAAGTTTACTTTTTTCTTTTCTATTTTTTGAGTATGTAAAACATATAAATGGGTCTATGGTTGAAAGTCTTACTAGGAAGAAAGTCTCACTTCCATCCTTATCCCATCCTGTCCTTTACAGTGAGCCATTTTGGGGCTCTTGGGTGGCTCTGTTGGTTAAGCCTCTGACTCTTGATCTCAGGGTCCTGAGTTCAAGCCCTGCATTGGGCTCCATGCTGGGCATGGAGCTTACTTTAAAAAAAAAAAAAAAGATACAGTTAGCCATTTTTTCAGTGTCTAGTGTAACATTCAGGTTTTTAAAAACACAAAATCAAGTAAATACATATACATGTATGTATTGTATTCTTATTTCCTCTCCTTTACCATATTTCAAAAAGTTAATCATGTATGCTGGAAGTCACTGTATATCAGTACTTAGAAATCGTCCTCATGTTTTATAAGGCTGCGTGTTCACTTATAAGCACTCGATGGTTTTGTTCAACTCATTGGAGCGTTTTTAAAGTGTGGCAGATTAACAGTGCACTTGCTGGAATCAGACTAAGTTCACATCACTTACCGAATGTTTCATCTTGAGGGAAGCATCTACCGTCTTTGCGTTGTTTTCTCACCTGTAAAATGAGGGTGTTGAAAAAATAGCACACGACCCCTTCAGTTTTATGAGCAATACAACAGTTAATACATTTCAAGCGCTTATGACTTTACGTGGAACAAAGGAAGCCCTCAACTTAAATACAAATCAGGGTGGGTGGGAATGGTGGTGATTTGCAGCAACTTCGAGTGAATGTCGGGGAAAACCTTGTGGCGACACAGAATATTTCCAGAGCCTGTGTGAAGTAGAGAACAGGAGTACATAGGGGCCCCCGGACCCAGGATGAGCCGGACGGGAGTCCCGGAAGATGACAGCAAGAAGGGCAGCGAGGTGACGGTAGGTCAATGATGAGCTTGGGATAGGGAAACACATTCCCAACCAGACACCAGGAAAGGACGCTTTAGCCCTTCAGTCTTCGGGCAACAAGAGTGCGGTGTCGTTTCCTCCTTTAGCCTACAGGATCGCGGGCTACAGCCCGCCAGGCACCCGGAGCCGCGAGCTCTCGTCTGGGGAGCTGGGACGGAGGCGGAGCTTGAGGGTCCCCAGCCTGGGCTGGGTTAGGGGCCAGGCGAGCCGGGGCTGGGACCCGGAGGGCGGGTGGGGCGGGGGCGGGGCAAACCCGGGAAGGGGCGGGGTCGCTGCCGTGGCGCCAAAAGGCGAACATGGCGCCGGAGCGGCTACGAAGCCGGGCGGTCTCTGCCTTTAAGCTGCGCGGCTTGCTGCTCCGGGGGTGAGTCTTCCCGGGGCAGTTAACGGGACGGGAAAGCCAGGGCCAGGCGACCGCGCCGGGCAGCCGTGCGCGCCGCGCGCCCGTCGGCGGCTGGGCCTTAAATCACAGAGACCCTTAAAAAACTTGAAGAAGTGAAATTGATGTGGCAGGGTCTAAAGGCTGCGATTCCTTCTTAGGTTTCCCCGACGTTCGCGCGGAGTCGAGACGTTTCTCCCAGGTGGGATGTGGCTGTCCTTCGGCATGTGCCCCATTGAGCCGGAGAGGCGGCCGTTTATTGGCACTGTGACTTGGGCACTTCTCAGCTCCCCTCCCCCAAGTCTGTGCCTTAGCAAAATGGGAATAATAGCAGAGCGACTTCACGTAGTTTGTGAATCATCAGTTGAGCGACCTGGGAAAGCCCATATGCGAGTCAGTAGTTGTCACCTTATTTTGTGAAAACTATGAGCCCTCCCCTTTCTCAATTTTGGGTTAGGTATTATTCCTGAGTGAGAATTCCCAGAGAGTTAAAAAGTGGGTAAGTTTGAAGCACGATCCTAGATCTCCCTCCTACCCCCTTAAGTATTCCCTTTAGAACTTATCTGATAGGTTTCCTGGCCATAATCATGTTTTCTTGTACTTACAGAATGCACTTTTCTAATATTTTTCTCACTAAGTCTGTTTTGTTTTTTAGAATACAGTATTTTTTTTTTGGATACATATTTAAATACTTGCTGGATGGAATATACTTTTTTTGTACCAGGTTATGATTGCACTCGCTGTGCGTGGAGAGTTTTTGTTTGTTTTTGAAATAATGAGTTTTATGAGCCTTTTAACTTTGCTTTTGGCTTAGTGGTGAACAAGGGCAAGAGTGGATATGCTCTGGGAGAAAATAACGAATTTTGTTCGATCGATCCCTGACATTTTACAAACATGAGCAGTTGATCAATTAACTTTTCTTTCTTTTCACTTAGAATTTGACCTAATATTCAGCTGTCATTCATTAATTAATTTAGTCAGAAATATGCTGAAATCCTGTCTACACAGATCTGAGCCAGATCACTATAGCTTTTACAGGCTTTGGTCTATCCTAAGATCACTGTGCTGGGGCAAGGAGTGCAAGAGAGAATAAGACACTGTGGAGCTTGGGGGACAGATAGCGTATTAGTTACTTATTGCCATGTAACAAATTACCCCAAAACTTAGAGGTTGAAAACAGCACACACTTATTATCTCATGTTTTCTGTGGGCCAGGAATTCAGATAGGCTTAGCTGGGTTCTCTTATTTCAGGGTCTCTCATAAAGCTGCAGTCAAGATAGGGTCATCTCAAATGTCAGTTGGACAGGATTTGCTTCCAAGCTCATTCAGTGGTTGGCAGGATTCAGTCCCGCCAGGACTCTTGGACTTGGGGCCTCAGTCCTTGCTGGCTGTTGGCTGGAGGCCACCCTCAGTTCCTTGCCATGTGGTCCTCTCCAACATGGCAGCTTCCTTCATCAAAGCCAGCAAAAGAAAGAGTAAGACAGAAGTCACAGTCTTTTGTAACCTAATCAAGGAAGTGACATCTTGTTTTAAAAATTTTACTTTTAAAAATACAATACAAGAAAATGCTCCATTACTTTTACTATAGCCTATTGTTAGAAGCAAATTACTAGGTCCAGCCCATACTCAAGGCGAAGGGCTGCACATGGATGTTAGTACCAGGAGGCATGGGTTATTACGGGTTGTTTTAGGAGTCTGTCTACCATGGATATTAAGTAGTTCACAGTTATTTAGTTTCACTTGTGAAAAGGATCCCAAGAAAGAAGTGCTCTGATAATGTATAACAAGGTAACTACTCTAGAGTTAAAGAAGGACTTCATTAAAGAAGTGGTTTGAACTGTGTTCAAGGATGAACGGGACTTGAGTAGGTGAAGAAAAGAGTGGGGAGAAATGACCATATAGAGGCCCTGAGGCAGGAGAGCACTGGAGGAGCCTAAGGAGATTTGGCAGGGGCCAGATCCTGTATCCTAAGAACTTTCCCACCATTCACCCAAAATGTGTGTGATTTTTAGGGACTTCTTACTCATCAAATATCTATGGACCACCTTCAGAATGCTTGGCACTCTGCCAGAGGATGGCACGGTTCTAGTTTTTAATTAGCATCATGATAAATTGGAGAGTCATGATACCCACACATAAAACAATCACTGAGCAACCCAAGTTAAGAACAATTAGTATGATGACTCTAACAATAACATTGACATTAAGTGTGAAGTTGTATTCTACAAACAGAATGGCATGCAATTAGCTAATTGTTTAGACAGTCTTCATTCTGAGCCCAATTGGTATTTATTTATTTATTTTTTTTTAAAGATTTTTATTTATTTATTTGAGACAGAGAGCATGAGAGGGAGGAGGGTCAGAGGGAGAAGCAGACTCCCCGCCGAGCAGGGAGCCCGATGCGGGACTCGATCCCGGGACTCCAGGATCATGACCTGAGCCGAAGGCAGTCGCTTAACCAACTGAGCCACCCAGGCGCCCCCCAATTGGTATTTAAATCAGGGATTCGTATGGATTTTTTTTTTTTTAAGTTCAGCCTTATTGAGTTCTTTTGGAGCAGGGAGATTCTTGTGATTTCAATGAGTGTTGCTTCTGTGACTATATTCATATGTCATAGTTTTTTCTAGTCTAATTTTCTAATTTTAAAATTGAAAACAGTGATGAATTTACTGGAATTTACTTTAAGCAGATGCATTAGCAAATCAATAAATATATACTTAAGTGTCTGTTATGTTCAGGACATTGAAGCAAATGAAACCCTGACTTAAATGTAAGGTGATAACTGGCACAAAGCTATTGTGATGTGTCAGATCTGAGGTGTATAGGAATTTTAATAATTCAGAAGGGAGGGGAGGTTGCAGCAGGTAGGGCTGGTCTAGGAAGGCTTCCTAAAAAAAGATGTGATTTGGGGCTTTAAGAATGGTTATGTTGCAGGGGAGAAAAGGAAGAATTTGTTCAGAAAGGACAGGAGAGGTGAGCACTGCTTGCAGCGAAGAGTGAATAGATTTTAATTTCCATGCCACATTGATGAGTGTTTGTCAGTTTTGGGCATAAAACTTTGAGCCTCATCTTTTCTTTCTGTCCCAGTGAAGCCATTAAGTACCTCACAGAAGCTCTTGAATCTATCAGTGAAGTAGAGCTTGAAGATGCACTGGAGAAGATCATCGATGCAGTTGAAAAGCAACCGTGTAAGTAATATTTTCTGATAGCTCTCACATTGTTAATATAGTTCTACATTCTCGATTAGATTTATAGATTTAAGTGGAAGTTGAGGATTCCATATTAAGATATTCCAGTGATATGAGACATACCCAAGGTAGCACTTCTTCCCAAGGGGTAACCTCTGGTTCCGTTGCAACTTCCGGACGTTCCCCAGAGACCCTTACGGTTCTTTCCCCTCACAGAGCTCTCACTGCTAGCTGTCCTGCACTTGACTTCTGATTCTGACCTGGTCCCTACGGTCACTCTTGTCTCTCTGCATGCCTACTACTTTGTCTTACTGAGGTTCAGTACTCCTAAAAGTTTTTTGGGGAAAAAAGAATAAGTGAGCAGGGCTAATTCTTCCTTCTGGCTTCAGCCTTTCTCGAGGGATCTTTCTGTTAAATACTTAACCTTTTACCACAAGCCTGGGCCTACAAAGGAGAAATGCATTTCTTCTAGGTACAGACGTCCAGTGTTTCTAGAACACTGAGGGACAGAAGCAGGTATGGCTTGCTCTCAGGTGTTGTATTGATGCTAGTTTCTTCAATTTTGTAGGAGGACATACGTTCCATGATACAGGAGAGATTACCATTATGTCTCATTTTCAATTCTAAAGGCGGAATTTTAAATATACCTTTGCTTTTAAAAACTGCTTTATAGTTGAAAATTTAGAAAATTATTGTGAAAAAGTAGTATATATTCCTTTAAGATGGCGCATAGTATTTTGCCTGAGAACATAACAAAGTGTTCAAGGGTGCCCACTCTGGAATCAGGTGTGGGTTTGTGTTGCCATATATACTTTCTAGCTGGGCAATTTATTCAGTCTCTCAAAGTTGCACTTCCTCCCCCTTTTACATATTAGCATATGAACAACAATCTATCTATAAGGACAGCTAATCTAATGGCATAATGCTTGTGAAGTATTGAGCACAGTGTCACACGTTTATTGAGGGCTTAATAAGTGGTAGCTATTATATCTGCTACTATCATGACTATGGAAATGTAGCATTGGTGATAGAAAGTTCTACTAATGTAACCTTCTTGGACCTAGGAGTTTACAGAAGTGTTTGTATAACTGAATTTATATTATTAGACAGTATTTAGAAAAGTAAGTCATTTGGCTATGTATTAAGATATTATAAGCGTATTTGAGTGTAGGAGATGAAGGTTTTTTGAGATATGGCTTGTGTTATTGTTCTGACCTAACCCTTTTTTTTGTCCTGAAAACTATGTAATGAGAATCTCAGTGTTAGTCTTTGCAGATTATTTTTAGGAAAAAAGCTATCTGTGGAAATAAGTAATTTTTATGCCTGTTTCTAAGATTGAACTTCAAAATTCTCTTTTCAGTGTCATCAAACATGATCGAACGGTCTGTGGTGGAAGCGGCGGTCCAGGAATGCAGTCAGTCTGTAGATGAAACTATGTATGTGGATAAAATGAACTTTTCCCCCTGCTGGCGATATGAAGTGTTTATTTTATTTATTTTTTTAAAAGATTTTATTTATTTATTTGACAGAGAGACACAGCGAGAGAGGGAACACAAGCAGGGGGAGCGGGAGAAGGAGAAGCAGGCTTCCCGCAGAGCAGGGAGCCTGATGTGGGGCTCGATCCCAGGATCCTGGGATCATTACCTTAGCCGAAGGCAGACGCTTAACAAATGAGCCACCCAGGAGCCCCTGAAGTGCTTATTTTAAATGATTTTCTTGGGGAAAGAATTAGTGGTCAGTATTTTTACAGTGGTTATTTCTTAGTGTTTCTTCTTAAGTGATAGTTTGCATTATAAACCTCATTAAGTGACTCATCTTTACTACTTTTTCCTGGGGATTTGAGGTTACAGTGTTGTTTATACCATTACTAACTTTTGCCACTACCCATCGGATCTGACTTTATATTCTGTATGCTGCCAACAAATTGAATTGAATATTCAGAAGTATACTTTTGCTTTTGCTCTTAGGAAAGTGCAGCGTCCAGAGAAATTCAGCGACTTACGTTGGGTCACATGGTAAATGGCAGGGAGGGTATAACCTTAGTTTTATGATTCTTTCCGCTAACTCATGTTATGAGAGCGTAGGAATTTATATGGCAATAATTTTTCTGGGTTTTATTTCTAAGTGTCCCTCTTTCCTTTCCTCTTTTGAATATGATACTTCTTTCCAAATTCACAGGATTTAACTGGGAGGAGAACAACTGGGAAAATGGATAGAGAGTATTAACTTTAATAGTTCTTTTTTTTTTTTTTAAAGATTTTTTATTTATTTATCTGACAGAGAGAGACACAGTGAGAGAGAGAACACAAGCAGGGGGAGTGGGAGAGGGAGAAGCAGGATTCCCGCTGAGCAGGGAGCCTGATGCGGGGCTCGATCCCAGGACCCTGGGATCATGACCTGAGCCGAAGGCAGACGCTTAACGACTGAGCCACCCAGGCGCCCTAACTTTAATAGTTTTTTCCTCTTTGGGGCAATGGGGATCATTGGCAGGAGTCATTACCGTAAGAAAACAGAGAAATTGAGGAATTTTATTTATTTATTTATTTATTTAAAATATTTTATTTATTTGACAAAAAGAGAGAGAGAGAGTACAAGCAGGAGGAGCGGCAGGCAGAGGGGGAGGGCGAAGCAGACTCCTCTCTGAGCAGGGAGCCTGATGCGGGGCTCAATCCCAGGAACCTGGGATCATGACCTGAGCTGAAGGCAGCCACTTAGACTGAGCCACCACCCAGATGCCCCAAGAAATTGAGGAATTTTAATTTTCACCTTGCAAACTTATTACTTAAGATACTAGGGTACAATGACATACCCCTAAAGCCGTCAATAGAAATTCAAAATGACTGTATCAAAGGGGAAGGATTGTAATCATAAAGTAAGCATTAAAGTTAACTCTTGTTTCTTTCTAGCTCTTTATATGCCACAGTTAGCCAATGCAGAGGTCCAGTGGGACTGAATGGTAAACAGTCTTTGCAACTTCAGCTGTCAGAAAATTATTATATTATAGCATAAGAGAGGCTTTCATTTTTATAGATGAAGAAGTGGCATGAGAAGTCAAATAACCTGTCAAGATTGACCCATAAAAAATGGTGGAACAGTACCTGGAATCTAGGTTTTCTTCAAGTCCATAGGTTCTCTGCTACTCTATACTAGGCGTTACCACCAGGGTAGCAAGAATGTTTTTGACCATATTCAATCTGGGAGATAAACAGATAAAATTTTAGGGAAGATTTTTTAGGTTGAAATATTTATGCAGTAGTGCTGTGAATCTTTTTAAAACTTCGTTCAAACACGGTTATGTTATTAACAGTGTCTAAAAATAAGTTATTTTGTTGAATTTCTGTAACACTATAAGCGTCAAGGATGTGGCCAGTATTTTGGGGGTTCTTTTTCTATTTTATACCTGGTTTCTGGGACACTTTTGCGTGGTATTTTGGATTAAAAAATTGTTGGAAGTGAATTGTATTCTTTAATAATATTATAGCTCATAACAGTAGTACCCATGGGGAGAGATTTCTTTCAAGATATAACTATTTTATACATACATGTTCTTTTTCAACAGATGACATTCTTAATTAGAAGTTAACTTGATGATGATGACGATGATGGTTATTTTTGCTTGAGAGTGTTGGCAATGCTTTCTTGTCTCTGAGAGGAAGATTTTGCCCCCATATTCTGACACTCTAAGAAATTATGTGTATGACCTGTGGAAAGTACATTCGTATACCATAAGATTATAATAAAGTTTTTATGCTCACCTAAAATTCTTATATTTTAGTAAATCAGGTCTGTGTTTTTGTGGGCTGTTTTTCAGAGAACATATTTTCAATATCATAGGAGCATTTGATATTCCACGCTTTGTGTACAGTTCAGAAAGAAAAAAATTTCTTCCGTAAGTATACCATCTATTGATTTTAAGCTCATTTCAGATGTACATTTCTTTCAGAAGGCATATAGTCCATGATTCATTTTTGGCCTACCTTTGTGTATTGTGATAGGTATAAATAGGCATTTCTTTCTTTCTAGTCTATTAATGACCAACCACCCTGCACCAAATTTATTTGGAACAGCAAGAGATAAAGCAGAGCTGTTTCGTGAACGATATACCATTTTGCATCAGGTAAGCTGAGGGGGGAGATGAGACTGTATAAGCTTAGGTAAGACTTAGTGTTAATTAAAGGATGGAATTTTGTAGTCCAATGTTTGTCATTCAATAGACTCTTATTGGGCTTTCTATGTTTGAAACCATATGGGGGATACAGAAATAAAAACAATGGTTTTTGTGATGATAAAAATAGCAGCTAATATTTATTACCTACTTTTAATATGCCAAGCACTGTGTTTAGCATGTTATGGACATACTTACCTCATTTAATCATCACAACGTCAGTGTATGTATAAATGCTACTATCCTCATTTTTTCCATTATTTTTTAAAAATATTATTTATTTATTTGACAGAGAGCGAGCACAAGGGGGCGGGGGGTGGGTGGGGGTGGGCAGAGGTAGAGGGAGAAGCGGGGCTGATCTGGATCATGACCTGAGCCAAAGGCAGACACTTAGCTGACTGAGCCACCGAGGTGCCCCACTATTATCCTTATTTTACAGATGAGGAACTGAGACCTAGATAAGTTTAGGAACTTGACCAAAGATCACATATAGTCGGTATAGACAGGATTTGAATCCAGTGTGTCTGACTCTGGAGCCCAACCTTTGCCTACTACACTATACTAGCTTCTAGCAGCTTACAGTCTGTGAAGTTAAAGACACAAATAAATATAAAGTAGAATTGTATATGTGCTGTAAAAGAGATACAAACAGAATGTATTCATTGGAAAAAGAAGGGAAGCCTTTGGGGAAATGATGGTATTTGACATGGGCCTTGCCTGCTTTGATCTCGTGGTGGATCACGAAATGGTGAAAAGGTGGTGGTAACAGTGTGAACAAAGACACAGCAAAGGGAAATAGTGGACTCTGCAGGAAATGATGAGCAGTTGGTCCATTTTGTGTTTGGAGGAAGGCTCATGAAGAAGAGTAGTATAGGATAGGTTTGGAAAGGCAAGTGGGAGCCAGACTGAGGGAACGCCTTGGATGCTGCTCTTGGCAGTTGGGATCTGGTTTCTTGATACAAGGAGCCTTGGAATATCAGAGAGAGACCCAATCACAGCTGGGTTTTGTGAGCACTTCTCTCCCAGAAGATTTTGAGATGAATTAAGAATGCGAGAGAAGACTTAGGGGAGTCTGTGGTATTAGTCCTGCCAGAAATGACAGCTGGGGTGGGGGGGGCAGGAAGTGGCAAGGGTTGTAGACGGGGACCCCACCGGAGCAGTGGAAGCCATCATTCATGGTGACTGAGTGGATGTGAAGGAGAAGGGAGAGAGCAAAACTCAGAGATGATTAAGGTTGTGAGTCCGAGAGAGTAGGACAGTAGAATAATACATTAACAAATAAGAAAAAGGGAATGTTGGGTGCCTGGGTGGCTCAGTCGTTAAGCGTCTGCCTTCGGCTCAGGTCATGATCCCAGGGTCCCGGGATCGAGTCCCACATTGGGCTCCCTGCTCGGCAGGAAGCCTGCTTCTCCCTCTCCCACTCCCCCTGCTTGTGTTCCTGCTCTCGCTATCTCTCTGTCAAATAAATAAATAAAATCTTAAAAAAAAAAAAAAGAAAAGGAAAGAAAAAGGGAATGTTGGGGAAGATGATGCAGATGATGCAGGTTCTGTTTTAAACATTTGAGTTAAGGTTGCCACTGGGATGTCAGGTGAAAAGTATACCTGGAGCTGAAGAAAGAGATCTGGGCAGAGAGAGATGTAGGGGCCATCTGCCCAGAGAAGTAGATAGAGCTGCAGGGATGGATGAGGCCCTTTGGGAAAGAGGCAGCTGTGGGGAGGCGGCGGCAGAAGGGAAGAGGAGAGAATTGAGGGGGCCAGGCCAGGATGGTGTTAGATGGCAGAAGCGTAAGAAGGTTTCAAGGAGAGGATGGGCAGCGGGAGGAAGCCTGAAAAAGGATGAAGAGGGTGAGCACTGGGGATGCCTATTCTCTCCTGCTTCCATCACCTACATAATGTTGCCAGATCAGTCTTCCTGATGTAGAGCTCTGGTATTGTCGTGATTTTGCACAAAAGTCTTTCAAGGAGGCTTACTGCCTATTGAATTAAATACAGATTATATTTAGTGTTTAAGATCTTCCACTGCATCTTTTTGGCCAGATCTCTACTTCTCCTCTAAAAGTTCCTCTGTGCTGGAACCAAAAATGAAATACAGAATTATTGTTCATTTCTTCTCCTTCTTCTGTAACTTTGCTTATACTATTCACTCTCTGGCCTGCTCTTCCCTCTTTTCTCTGCTGCTGAAACCTTCCTAATTCTGGAAAGGCCTTAAATTCCTCCTCTTTTCTAAACCTCTTCTTGATCGGTTGGATGCAATCTCTTCCTGCTTTAAACCACTATGTCAGTATGTCTCCTACAGCATTTACTAGAGTTAGCCCTGCCTTGCGTTTGGGGTGTTTATCCCTGTTATCAGACACTCCTGGTTTATTTTCTCTGCCACATTTGGCACAGTGCTTTCCATAGAGAAGATGCTCAAGTAAATACCGCATTTCTTTTTTGTTTCTGTGCTCTATCTCATGACCCTGAGATCATGACCTGAGCTGAAATCAAGAGTCAGACGCTTAACTGACTGAGCCACCCAGGCACCCCTTAAAAATTACATTCTAAAGCCTATTATATTATTTTGGGTGTGTCACTTAACCCTTCTGAGCCTCATTTATTCTTATCTGTGAAATAAAAGGGTTGGATTTTAGTCCATTCACATTATTTATTGCAATTATCTCCCTGAGAGCAAATCTGATCGTATTATTATCCTACTTCAATATCTTTGTTTTCCATTGTCTATAAGATACACTTCCTGGCTTGGCATACAGTCTGTATTGTCAGGGCTCTTTTACTGGAGATTACAGAAACTCAGACCGACTAAAACAGAAAGAGGCATTTATTGGCTTTAGAGGTCCACCAGTTTCAAGCACGGCTGGATCCAGGATCTCACACATCATGAAGCATCTATCTCTTTACATCACCCAGCAATTTTTAAAAAATTGATTTTACTTTCAAACAAGTTCTCCCTATGAGATGACAGAGGCCCCTGTAGCCTCAGCAGCACTTGGAAAGGGAGCTCTTCTCTTCTCGTAGTTCTAGCAACAGTCTCCTAGCGGCTCTTAGCTTGAGGCGCTTGATCAACCCTGAACCATTCACTGGCTAAGGGGTGGAGGACTTTGATTGACTAGGCCTTAGTGGCCTGTTTACAGAAGGGGGAAGGGACACCAGCCCTGGCTAAACTCAGTGGACCACAGTGGGGCGGGCGGAATGGTTCCCCAAACAGAGGCTCCAGCTCATCTCTTACCTTGTCTGACACTCCACTTTGTGCACCTCGCGAGCCAACTATACTAAACTTTGTATCACTGCCCAAATACTCTTTTACTCTTGTAACTCTTTCTTGAGTTACAAGAAAGGGAACAAAGAGTATAGGAGTATAAAATCCCTTCCTCTGCCTGAAATGTCTTGTCTCTTTGGTTTCTTACTAGCAAAGTCTTATTTATCATTTAGGGTCTCGTTAAATGCCCCCTTCTGCCTGGGGTCCTTTGTTGTATGGTGGCCCTTGACTTTTCTCTCTCACAGACTCCTGTGCTCTGAGGCTGACACTTGGTTTGTTGTCTTCATATCCTCAGCTGAGAGTGCACTGCTGCCAGCTACACAATAGAGCTTTTTCTTTTTAAAAAAAATTATTTTAAATACTTTTTTTATTTTCAAAATTGCATTGCTAAGTATTTGTATATTAAAATATGGGGGCTTTCAAATTTGTTGAGACTAGGGGGTAGTAACATTAGGTTAAGGACAGTGTTTTGTCAGAGTACTACTTTAATGAATTTTCAAATTTTATTTTAATGAATTTTAGTTTAAAATGTCTGATTCAGTAATTCATGTGAATCTTTCTTTTTTTATAGAGGACCCACAGACATGAATTATTTACTCCTCCAGTGATAGGTTCTCACCCTGATGAAACCGGAAGCAAATTCCAGGTTAGAACATTACCCTAGTTGTTTAGGGGGTGTAAGTATACAAGTTAAATATTTATTGCTTAATTTTAATTTATTAAAATTTAAATGTAAATGAATCACTGGTAACTGTTTAACCAACTAACTGACCTGGGCAGGCTCACTGTTAATCAAGTCCATGCCCTGGGTCCTGGGTCCTGCAAATCTCTAATAGAAGCTACCACTTCCTTCTTTGGGACAGGCCCTGAGACTGTGGTAGCCCCCAGATGGTCTCTGGCCACCAACAAAGATCCCTAGTCCTCCTGGTCTATTTGCTGGATATGACATTGGCTTTCTGATCAACTATCAACATTACCCTTCCTCCCCTCACTCGAACTCCAAAATCCTGGTCTTGTTCCAGCCCATCCCTCTAGTGACCACCACACACTTACTCAGCTAAAACGTGCTCTATCCGTTGAAGTGAAAAGTTTACTTAAGGCAGTAAGGAAACAACATTTATAGGATAAATGAGATAGCCAGACAGGCCACAGGGGTGTTGGGGCCTGAGGAAGAGGTGAGAGGGAGAATTTTTTCTGTCACATGCACTCCTCCCACTTTTATACTCCTATACTCTTTGTTCCCTTTTGTTCCAGCAACACAGTCACTGTCAGGGTTGTGGGGTCGAGCCCCCTATCAGGCTCTGTGCTTAGCTCAGCACGGAGTCTGCTGGGACTCTCTCCCTCTCTCTCTGCCCCTCCCTACCCTTCCATCAAATAAATAAATAAATCTTAAAAAAAAAAAAAGAAAAGCATCAGAAAGTTTTTTTTTTCTTTAGAGAGGGAGGGAGAGGGTGTGGGGGGCGGGGCAGAGAGAGAAGGAGAGAGAATTTTAAGCAGGCTCCTCACCCAGCATGGCTCTCACAACCCTGAGATCATGATCTGAGCTGAAATCAAGGGTCAGATATTTAACCAACTGAGCCACCCAGGCGCCCCAGAAAAGATTCTTAAAAATAGTGTCCTAATCATTACCACCTTTAACTTAATGAAAAAATACAATGGTCAGATTGAGAATGTAAATAATGACAACCTTCCAAAATACTAATATAACTTTTTAAATAGCCCACTAATTTGCAAGAGGTATTGACCAAATAAATAAAATTTATATTCTTTTCTATATTTTAAAAGTAAATGCACTTATCATTATTCAGAATACAGTAGTCCCTCTCTGTCCTTGGGGAATATGTTCCAAGACCCCCAGTGAATGCCTCAAGCCACAGATAGCACCAAAACCTGTATATACCATGTTTTTTCCTACACATACATACTTGTGATAAAGCTTAACTTATAAATTAGGGACAGTAAGAGATTCACAACAATAATTTATACTCAAATAGGACAATTATAACAATATACTGTAATAATTATGTGAATGTGGTCTCTCTCTCAAAATTTCTGATAGTATTGTAACTCACCTCCTTCTTGTGATGATGTGAGATGATAAAATGCCTACATGTTGAGATGAAGTGAGATAAATGATGTAAACATTATGACATAACTTTAGACTACTACTGACCTTCTGACAATTCATCAGAAGGAGGACCATCTGCTTCTGGGCCATGGTTGACAGAGGGTAACTGAAATCACGAAAAGTGAAACTGTGGATAAGGGGGAACCTGCTGTAATATGGTATGAGACTTGAGTCATTGCTAAGAGCCTGAGTTGGTATTTTAGCTTTTTATAGGATAAATTCTATTTTCTGAGTTTTATTTGATTTTCTGCTGTACAGTGGTGTAAATACTGAAATGTGTACTCAAAATTTACCTATTTATAAAAATATTCGTTTCTTCAAAAAACTTATTTTCAGTCTTTAAGAATTTATTTTGTCTTATTTTAAGCTTAAAACAATAGAAACCCTCTTGGGCAGTACAACCAAAATTGGAGATGTGATTGTTCTTGGAATGATAACCCAATTAAAAGAGGTGAGTTAAACTTAATAAGCATCAGACTTGTTTTCAGCCTTGGGACTGGTGAAATGTCAGTTACTATAGCATTCCTGTGGAGTGTACAGGGCCGTGTTCCTCATGGAAGGCTCCTGCCTCAGTTAGCAAGTAGCCTTTGCCCCCGCATCCTGTTTCCTGACTAGACATCAGGAAGGAGAGTCTTATACAGGCCACTGATTTGCGTGGTCTGAAAGTAGTCCCCAGTGACCTCTGGTTGAACCAAGAGGACCGAGTTTCTGAACAAGCAAGGCTGCAGACCACATCCTGCTCCCTGGGAGAGGGACACTGTTGACTCTGTCAGGTGGAGGTATCTGGTGAGGCCCGCAGGGCAGTCCGCCAGCGTCCTGCTTGCCCTCTCTGGATTTGCAGCCGTCATTCTCCGTGTACCCTTGAGGAGGCTCAGTCTCAGTCAAGTGATGAATCTGAGGCGACCAGACTAGCAAAGGGAAACGCCTAGATGAGGAATTGCTCATTTTTAAAAAAGCTACTGTACTCTACTGTTTTCTGTTGTCAATGTTGTATTTTAATTATTTTCACCTAGTATTCATTTTTACATAAATACAGACATATTTCTTTTAATGTTTTTAGGGAAAATTTTTTCTGGAAGATCCTACAGGAACAGTACAACTGGATCTTAGTAAAGCTATATCCTTCTTATATATTTATTTATGGTTTTCTTTATTGAGATTTTTTTTTAAAGATTTTATTTATTTATTTATTTATTTATTTATTTATTTATTTAAGGGAGAGAAACAGCATGAGCGGGGAGAGGGTCAGAGGGAGAAGCAGGCTCCCTGGGAGCCCGATGTGGGACTCAATCCCAGGACTCCGGGGTCGTGACCTGAACCGAAGGCAGTGGCTTAACCAACTAAGCCACCCAGGCGCCCTCTTTATTGAGATTGATGATAGTAGTTTTTTTTTTTTAAAGATATTTATTTGAGAGAGAGAGATCATGAGCAGGGAGGAAGGGCAGAGGGAGAGGGAGAAGCAGACTCCTCGCTGAGCAGGAAGCCCAGTGTGGGACCTGATCCCAGAACCCTGGGATCATGACCTGAGCCGAAAGCAGACACTTAACTGACTGAGCCACCCAGGTGCCCCTTTATTTTTATTTTTTTAAATCTATGTTACATGAGTTGGAGATATTGATTCCATATCATCCTCAAGTTAGCCTATTTGGGTTCCCACTGTAACTTCCATATAGCGATGATATAGCAATCCAGACCTAATCCTAGCCAGAGACAAAAAAAACTTTAATTCTCCCTTATTTGGAGAATCCAGACAAATCACTGAGGAAGTTTAGAACATGTTAAGAATGATCCATACTGTCACTTTTACCAAACTACATCTTAGAATCAGACATGGGACATTTAAACCTAAAATTTTTAAAGCTGTCATCTATTCACAGTTTCAAGTGTGAAGCCTTTGCATTTATTATTTAGAAGGCCTTTGGGCCCAGAATGTGTATTGACTTTATCATCACCTCAAGCACAGAAATATTTTCCTCAACTGTTGTGTACCAGTTCCACAGTGGCTTATACACAGAGTCATGCTTTGTCTTAGCAGAAGGTAAGTCAGTATACTTTTTTCCTGTCCTCCTCATCATACTACAATAAAAGCATTTCTACCTTGGTTAAAATATATTAACATAATTTGGGAGAACATTGCTTATAAGAGCATACTTTTGACAACATTAAATAACTCTCAGACTGGTAAATGGGCCTGAGGTTTCTTTTTGGGGTGATAAAAATATTCTGAAATCAGTGGTGATGGTTGTACAACTTGTGAATATACTAAAAAAACCACTGAATTGTATACTTTAAAGGGTAAAGTGTAATGACATGTGAATTACATCTTAATAAAGTTGGAAAAAAAACCCCAGATTTTACATAGGGTCATAAAATGAAGCATTTCCTAATCTTTATACCTTATCTCTCTGTACTCTAACATGTATTGTGAAATTAAGAAGTGGCAAGTTTTACTTCTGAACCTATTTCTATTTCATGACCTTTTTTTTATATAGAACTGAGACTGTCTTTGGCTCTGAAGCTGTTATGTAGCTTGGGGGGACTGGCAACTTCTGTAGTTAGTTGACAGAGGGTGAGACAAAAGTTTAGCATTACTTGTGTTCCAGTTTCTTTCTTTCAAATGAGAAGGAGAATTGGACAAATGAAGGTGATTTGTTACTTATCTTTTTTCAGGTTGGTTTGAAGATCAGGTGTTTCATGTCAATGCCTTCGGATTTCCACCCACGGAACCCTCTAGTACTACGAGGTATAAGATGCTGGACTGCAGCTCTATGGGAATTTTGTAATATTGGCAGTAGTGAATGTAAGATAGGATATCGTATCTCAGTTATTATAAGGCCTCAGGCTTTGTGTCAGATGCAAAAAGTAATAGACAGTGAGAGTCAGAAGACTGGGCTGTGTATGTAACTGAAAACTAGCACATTGATTCCTGACAACTTTCAGTCTCATCTCCATACCTTGGCTTTTTATGGGAAAGATTTCTAGTCTTCCTGTCTCACTTATCTGTAAGGTTGATTAGAAGTTCAACTGAAATAAGAGATAGGAAAACACTTAGCGGAATATAACTTTCATGTTAACCTAAAGCCTTAATTTGTTTTCTACAAGTAGGCTCCCTGCCTGCTTATGATTTATTTTAATATTTGCTCTAGTCAGTTTTAAAAGACTCAGATACAACCTATTAAGTATTTATTTACTGTTTTTGTATTTCTTATTTTAGGACATTTAAATGTTTGTTTTTCAAGTGCTACAAATAGTATATTTTCATGGTACTATGTACACAGAGGGGAAAATAACCTCATTAGAGAGAAAGAAGCTAAATTTGTAAGATTATTAGAGAAACATCTCCAAAAAGGGGCACCTGGCTGGCTCGGTCAGTGGAGCATGCAACTCTCGATCTCTAGAGATTACTTAAACATAAAATCTTAAAAAAGAACGAAAGAAAAAAATCCTCTCCAACAGAATACAGGGTAGAAGCTAATATTGTGTCATCATTACCTAGGGCATACTATGGAAATATTAATTTTTTTGGAGGGCCTTCTAATACGTCTGTGAAGACTTCTGCAAAACTTAAACAACTAGAAGAAGAGAATAAAGATGCCATGTTTGTGTTTATATCTGATGTTTGGTTAGACCAAGGAGAAGTGTTGGGCAAACTTCACACCATGTTTTCTGGTGGGTGCCATTCTTTTCTACTCTTTTGAACTCAGTACAAGGGGTCATATCTTAAAACTAAATTGTTAAAAAATGTATCTTTCTGAGTAGTCTGTTTTCTTGTAAATGTTGATTCAGCAGTGAGGTATTTTATTTTTTATTTTTTTAGATTTTTTTTATTTATTTATTTGAGAGAGAGAATGAGAGAGAGCACATGAGAGGGGTTAGGGTCAGAGGAAGAAGCAGACTCCCTGCCGAACAGGGAGCCCGATGTGGGACTCGATCCAGGGACTCCAGGATCATGACCTGAGCCGAAGGCAGTCGCTTAATGAACTGAGCCACCCAGGCACCCCGTGAGGTATTTTAAATGAAACCATCTTAAACACTTAAATTTTTACATTTGAAAAATTACTCTGTGTGTTTGTGTGTGTATTCATGAGAAATAAGAATTAGTCCTAAGTATAGTATGAGAATGGATAAGAGCTTGGGCTTTGGAGTCTGACAGGAGTGGGTTTAAATTGCAGCCTTAGACCTTGGGCAGGTTACTTAATCTCTCTCTTAGCTTATAGGGATGTTGTGAAAATCAAGCCATTGCAGGTCCTGGCATATAGTAAGTGCTCAATAAATGGGCAGCATTGCTACTATTATTTAAAAATAATAGTTATTAAAATAAGTTATTATTAAACTAGTAAGTTTTTATTATTAAAAATTCATGGTTAGGGGCACCTGGGTGGCTCATTTGGTTCAGCGTCTGCTTTCGGCTCAGGTCATGATCGTGGAGTCCCAGGATCGAGCCCTGCATGGGTCTCCCTGCTCAGTGGGGAGTCTGCTTCTCCCTCTCCTGCTGTGCCCCCCACCCCAGCTCTTGTTCTTTCTCTCTCTCACTCACTTTCTCTCTAAAATAAATAAATAAAATCTTTAAAAAAAATTCATGGTTCGTTTCAGTTGGTGGAGCATGAAACTCTTGATCTCAGGGTCATGAGTTCAAGCCCCATGTTGGACCTAGAGCTTACTTAAAAAAACCAAACCAAACAAAAAACCCCTTTAATTATGAGGGGTTTTAATCTGATTTCTAGACTCAAAAACTGATATTCATTTTATTCTCTTATTTTTAGGTTATTCACCAGCACCTCCAACCTGCTTTATTCTGTGTGGTAATTTTTCATCTGCACCATATGGAAAAAATCAAGTTCAAGCTTTGAAAGGTATTGAAGATCTACTGAATAAGTATTTCTACATTTATATAAACTAAACTGATAAGAAGTGATCTATAATATTTTAATTTCATTTAAAAGCTGTAGGATTGTATCTAATCAAATATAATTTGATATTTGTGTGTATTATATTCAAATTAAATTTAATATCCCTTTAAAATTTTAGATTCCTTAAAAACTTTGGCAGACATAATATGTGAATATCCAAATATCCACCAGAGGTAATGATTTCTGCTATATTTTTTAAAGTTTTTTTTTTTTTTAAAGATTTTATTTATTTGACAGAGACACAGCGAGAGAGGGAACACAAGCAGGGGGAGTGGGAGAGGGAGAAGCAGGCTTCCCGCGGAGCAGGGAGCCCGATGCGGGGCTCGAGCCCAGGACCCTGGGATCGTGACCTGAGCCGAAGGCAGACGCTTAACGACTGAGCCACCCAGGCGCCCCTTAAAAGTTTTTTTTTTAAAAAAACAAAAAATGAATTCTGTTTGATATCCATGATTATTAAGAAAAAAATGAAGAAAAATTTGAGAAAATTAGTATGCTAAGAGATAAAGTTATCCTCATATCATGATAATGTATGTTACACTGTACTAGAGATTTATAGTGAAAAATATTAAAAGGAAGAGTGATACTTTCAACTATATTTTGAATTTCTTGGTGACATTAAATATCTAGAGCCGCACTCTTTAGTATGATAGTCACTGGCCACATGTGCCTCTTTAAATTCAAATTATTTAAAGTTAAGTATAATTTACAATTCACTCACACTAGCCATAGTTCAAGCACTCGGTACTTGGACGGTGCATATACAGGCATCTCCATCACTACAGAAAGGTCTGCTGAACAGTGTTAGTCTGGAGACTTTTTTATTAAAATGCATGAAATTTAAAAAATATTAAAAATTCATTACTGAATTAAAGGCAATAACTTGTTTTTAGACTATTGGATAGTGTTGCAATAATTGTTTTTTTTTTAATGAATTATGTTAAATTTTGCTCTAGTAGTCGTTTTGTGTTTGTACCTGGTCCAGAGGATCCGGGATTTGGTTCCATCTTACCAAGGTAAGTTTTGTTTAGATTTTTCTAACAATAAAAAAAATTTGTACCATTCAAAGATATATTCTTTACCACATAAATTGTTTTTATAGGCCACCACTTGCTGAAAGCATCACTAATGAATTCAGACAAAGAGTGCCATTTTCAGTTTTTACTACTAATCCTTGCAGGTAAATATTACCATTTTGTGTTACACTTTTTTTCCTTTCATTTTAAAATTAACTTGATTCTTAAACTGTGTCTCCGAACTTTGAGTACTGTGAGATGAGAAAATTTCTCTTTATTTTAGGTTTCTCCAAACTTTTTTTAAAAAATATTTTATTTATTTATTTGACAGAGAGACAGTGAGATAGAGAACACAAGCAGGGGGAGTGGGAGAGGGAGAAGCGGGTTCCCCGCCGAGCAGGGAGCCCGATGTGGGGCTCGATCCCAGGACCCTGGAATCATGACCTGAGCCGAAGGCAGACGCTTAACCGACTGAGCCACCCAGGCATCCCGGTTTCTCAAAATTTAAAAATATTTTAACATGATTTAATTGACTAATAATGAATTTAGAAGCTGAAAAACAGATGGAGATTTAAAAACTGATATACTCATCACACATCCTTTAAGAAAAGTTACAATGGATAAGTGAAAAGATTATGCATTTACTGCATGTGCCGCTCACTGTAATCATAGGCTGTTACCCCCAGTCCTTGGTTCTCCTCTCTTTTCTGCCTGCATTCACTCCTTTGGTGACCCTATCCACTCCCAAGGCTTTCAGTACCATCTACCTATCGCCCTGTCAGCTCCCGACCCGTTCTGTACCCTTCTTTATCAGAGTTCGTGGTACCTTTATCCTTCCAGTCACTCAGGCCAAAGACTTTTGGGTTTCTCTCACATGTAGTTTTTCAGGAAGTCCTTCAAAAATTTGAAGGAAGTCTTCAAAATATATGCAGAATCTGGCTGCCCCTCACCACCTCTGCCTCTATGACCCTCTACCATCTTCTCTCACCTGGATTCCTGTGGTAGCCTCCTAGTTGGTCTCAAGCTTCTCCCCTTGCCCTCCTTCTATAGTCTGTTCTTAACGATGTGTCAGAGTGATCCTTTGACACACAGGCATATCACATCCTCCTTACTGATCCTGAAAGATGGGACCCCCTTGCGCCATTCAGTAACAGCCCGCATCCTGGCAGTGGTAGTCAGGGCCCTGCATGATCTAGCCTCCTGTGCCCTCTCCGAGTTCCTCCCTCCCTCATTTATTCCAGTCGCTACAGCCTCCTTTCTGTTCCTCAAACATGCCCGACATGCTCCATCTCGGGGCTCTGCTGTACCCGCTCCCTCTGTCTGCACGGTGTTCTTCCTTCACCTATCTGCTTGACTAAGTCTCTCGCCTCCTTCAAGTCTGTGCTCAAATCAGACTCCATTATCAGCCCTGCCTGTTTTGATCATCCCACTTAATAGTCCAGCCTTCTGGCCCTTTTCTCCTCACAGATGATCGATCCCTAATAGCCTGTTTTTCTTTTTCTGTTTTCTTTTTCCCATACAGTTACATACATACATCTCCCAATATCCTTATATAATTATCATGTTTATTGTTTATTTTCTCAGACTGTCCTGCCTCCATTAGAATATAAACTGCATGAGGACTGCGATCTTTTTTTTTGTTCATTCATCCCTAGAATTGTGCCAGACACATATGAAGAGCTCAATAAATTACTGTTGAATGAGTGGATTAATAGATAGATTCTAGCTGAATTTTTGCTGTGGTAAACAATGGGAAGGGGGAATGGCTTTTACCATAAAACATTTTTTTTTAAGATTTTATTTATTTATTTGAGACAGAGAGAATGAGAGAGAGAGAGCACATGAGAGGGGGAGGGTCAGAGGGAGAAGCAGGCTCCCTGCCGAGCAGGGAGCCTGACGCGGGACTCGATCCAGGGACTCCAGGATCATGACCTGAGCCGAAGGCAGTCGCTTAACCAACTGAGCCACCCAGGCGCCCTATCATAAAACATTTTGCCTTTTAAACTATCTCCTATTTTTTCCCGAGGAAGTCAAATTCAACAACTATTTTCATTTCAGAATTCAATATTGTACACAAGAAATTATTGTCTTTCGTGAAGACTTAGTGAATAAAATGTGCAGAAACTGTGTCCGTTTTCCTAGTAGCAATTTGGATATTCCTAATCATGTAAGTTAAGAGTCTTCTTTATTAAACTGTCTTAAGTATTGCATTATATAAAATTTTTTTAAGCCACTTAATAATTTGCCCTTTTATGTTTATTTATAGTTCAAAATAACTTGAACATATTTTTGTTAGTAAGTTAATTTTTGTTACTAAGTCAGTGTTTCTCAACTTTCTCACTGAAGTATCCCCTAATGGGCAGAGGAAAACCTTAGAACAAACAGGAAATTTCTTTGAAGCTTCCTATTTTGCTTTTAAAACTCATAAATCTTACGTTGTACTTCAAAATATATGTATATTTGTCTTAAAAAAAATGCTCATGTTCCTCACATCCATTATATGGTATGTCCCCATCCCGGAGGATGTGTAGTGTTTTATCTTGTAACTTCAAGTTTCCCTGACATAAACTTGTCAATCCCCAATTACATGTAACCCCTGTACCACTTTGGGAAATGTGGAAGTAGATCATACAGAGCATGTTTAGTATTTATTTTATAACATTAAAGTTTATGTAGGCTGCATATCTATTCTTGGCATTACTTAAGCTGTAGAATTATTTTTAGATGAACATAATTAGTAACTGAGTTTATTATACAGCTATAATTGTTCCAATATGACTATTTGGGGGAGTAGCTTTTATGATACATGGTATTAAATGAAAACTTACAGATTTTTCCTAAAATACAGGATAGTTAATTTCATTTCATTTTTTAAAAAAGATTTTATTTATTTGAGAGACAGAGAGAGTGGTGGGGTGAGGGAGAGGGAGAAGCAGACTCCACACTGAGCAGGGAGTCTCACCTGGGGCTTGATCCCAGGACCCTGAGATCATGACCTGAGCTGAAGGCAGACACTTAATGGACTGAGCCACCTGGGCACCCCTAGTATCATTTTGTATCAGTATTTCCTAAAGCTCTGTGATTCAAAGTCCTCGTAAGTGTTTCTCAAATTTTGTAAGTCATTTTGGTACTTGATATTCAATTTAAAATTATTTGTTAGCAGTTTTAACTTTTACAAATGAACTGACATTTGTTTTATATCATTCTTTTATAGTTTGTGAAGACTATCTTATCCCAAGGACACCTGACTCCTCTACCCCTTTATGTCTGCCCAGTGTACTGGGCGTATGACTATGCTTTAAGAGTGTACCCTGTGCCTGATCTCCTTGTCATCGCAGACAAATACGATCCTTTCACTCTGACCAATACAGAATGCCTCTGCATAAACCCTGTAAGAATATAGTTAATGTTATATAGTCCTAGTTTGTCAGGATTAGAGTGTTTTTTCTTTAAATTTAAAAAATATATATTTAGTAAAATTGTTGTATAAAAATGTACTATAAGTGAAACATTGAATTAATTTGGTATACACAGAAAGTTCTTCAATGTTCAGGAAAGCATGTGACTATAAAGTAATGTGACTTAAAAAAAAAATACACCAAAGCTTATAAATCCAAATGAGTATTTTCCCCTTCAAAGTAACTGCCTTGGGATTCCTTTCTGGGAATTGCTTTCAGAGCCTATATCTCAGTCTCTTTAAATATATTAATGTCCTTTGTGGATGATTTTGATTTTTAGAAATTTGTGCAAGTCCCAGAAATGCGTAAGCCTGATGAATATGGAAATTCTTACTGGGGTACAATTTCTACAGAAGTATGATTGCCTTTTCAAATTTTGGCAATGATTACTGCATAAATATTGTTGATGTGAAACAGTATCTTCACTAGTGACTTTTAATCTGTTTCCTTGATTCTTGTGAATTTTAGACTGTAATACTTTTTTTTGCTTCATCTAGGTCATTTCTAGAAACATCATGACTGTTGGTTACTGCTTTCCTCAAACACTCATTTGTTTTGTCCAACTTCCTCCAAGACAGGGTTTCTCAACCATGGAACTATTGACATTTTGAACTAAATAATTTTTTGTTGTGGAGCACTGGCCTGTCCATTGTAGGGCGCTTTGCAGCATCCTTGGCCCCTCATCCCTAGATGCCAATGGCAG
Source organism: Leptonychotes weddellii (assembly GCF_054177405.1). Classification (NCBI taxonomy): domain Eukaryota; kingdom Metazoa; phylum Chordata; class Mammalia; order Carnivora; family Phocidae; genus Leptonychotes; species Leptonychotes weddellii. The sequence continues at coordinate 44,065,806 of NC_138377.1, forward strand.
CCCCCAGTTGTAACAATCAAAAATGTCTTAGGATATTTGCCAGATGTCCCCTGGGGGACATTTTCAGTGGTTGGGAACTGCTCTAAAGATGAGCACAGTCAATGGATTTGGTTTCATGGTTTGAAATTTATGGCCTGATTTTCATAGAATCTTTACTCACTTTCCACTGTTCTTTCACAATAAGGCTATTTATTTAAATTTAACTCTTTGGGTGTTCTCATAGTTATTGCTTTATTTTATAGCACCTTATATCTGAATTTTTCCACTTTCTCTTCCTGTAGACCAGTAAACCACCACCTCCTACACCATCATTATATACTTTTTTACTTTATTTATATTTATAACTTTACTTTTAAGTCATGACCAAGGAATTTAATCTTAAAAATAGGAATTCTTTTACAAAGTTGAGTATTCACTTACTGGCATTTTTTTTCTCCAAAGGGCTCTTTTCCAAGAAGTGGATTTTCATTCAAAGTTTTTTATCCGTCCAACAAGATAGTAGAAGATAGGTAAGTGTACCCCCAGAAACAGCAAGTAGGCGCTGTCTTTTGGCGTCGTATTGCTGAAAATCAGATGTCCTATAGGTGTGTTGAGGTTTTAAAAAATGTCTAGTGGTCCTTTGGAAATGTTTCAGGCTGAACTTCTGGTCATACTGTGGGACACAGAATTGTATGTACTTGATAAAAGAGATTAAGAACTGTCTTCTGAGGGCTATGTCAGACCAGCCAGGGAGGTGGGCTAGTTCTTTTACAGGCTGACTCTTCATGATGTTTATTATTCTGAGAGGTCAGCCCCACCCTCCACGTGGTTGATTCTCAAAATCTAGGTAATCTGCCTTAAATTGACATTAAGGAAGTGTGTGGGGGGAACCCGGGGTGTTACTGTGGTGATGGTGAGGGGTTGGGGTTGGGGGGTTGTCTTGGGAATAAAGAATAATCCACCCGGGGGGCGGGTAGTGGTTTTCATAGGGTGATCTATAGACTACCCTCATCAGAACCCTCTGTGATCCTTTTTAAAAATGTTGTTCTCACTTAACCCTGGCAGGGGAGATACCATGATCATGAAAGTGGTTTTCCCAGGGCGAGTCTTATCCGTTGCACTCCCTATGTGCTGACCCCTGCGATTTCCCCAAAGTGGGAAATCTAGATGCATAATTTATGGTAGTGGGGGACTGTGTTCGTGCTCTCTCCTGGGGAAGGGGTGTTAAGTTCCAGGATCCCACTCCAGACTTACCAAATGACTCTCTAGTTGTAGGGCCCAGGAATAAGCATTATTGACACTATTTCTCTTGGACTCAGGCATCCTAACATGCTATTTCTCAGTTAATCATATTTTGAAAAAGCTCCCCACCTTAGATAAGAACAAGTGACCAAATAACTGCCTTGCAGGTTCTTGTCAGAGAATGTAATCTTGAACACAAGCCCAGTTGTCTTTATTTTTTGGTAATTAACATATTTATTTAAATAAAAATGAACACAAGTACATGATAAAAATTTCAAATAAATAAATGGGTCCCCACTTAAATGTGTCTACTTCTTCAGAACTTTTCGAATGTATTTAAATTTCAAAGCCTTAAAGGAAGGGATTAGTTTTAAAAGTTATAGGTAAATATATTACTGATTGAAAAAAGGTGTAGAAGTGTTCATTGTATTCTACTACTTATGTATATGTTTTTAAAGCATATACCCCCCCAATAGATGCTTATATATGATTAGACTGTCTTTATAAGGATAAATAATTGCTTCCAGGAACAGAAATAGAGTGTGAGACTGACTTATCTTTCACTCTGTCCCCTTTTGAATTTGGAACAATGTGCATGTAATGACCTATTTTTAAAATTAAGTACTTAGAAATGTACAATAACTTAGGTTTCCAACATGTTTAATTTTATGAATTTCTATTTTCAGCAAACTTCAAGGTTTTTGAGATTCTTAAAGAACATCTGAAGAAAAAATTCATCAGTTTCTGCTTAATTTTATATTTATGTGATTTTGATACGTTCCAGTAAAATTATGATAAACTCTAGAATGTTCTTAAATTTGTATTTTATGAAATTTTGGTATTAAGTTATAATAAACATGGTACACTCTACAAAGGTTTATAGCAAAAATATTTTCTGTATAGTCTTAATATGAAAATATGAAGATACAATCCGATTATACATTTATGCTTAAAAATTGGTCTCATTATTTCTAGACTAGTCATATGCTAATATTCATTTTAAGAAAAATATTTAAAATTTTCTGAATCCTTATTTTGTCTAACTAAGGTTTTTATCACCATAAGAGTTAAGAGTCCTAATGGTAGATTTAGCAGTTTTCAAACTAAATTTCAAGTCACAGAATTTATTCTAATGATAGTGAAAACCTTTGTGTCAGGATATTACTAAGATAATCATTTCATAATTATCTTTTGGCATTGGAGAGTTTTTTTTTAGGATTTTTTTAAGGTTTGGCACTGGAGTGTTTTTTTTTAAGAAACTAAGAAACTTAAGATTCACAGAGAAAGGCAGTGAGAGAGGAGCACAAGCAGGGGGAGTGGGAGAGGGAGAAGCAGGCTCCCCGCTGAGCAGGGAGCCCGATGTGGGGCTCCATCTGAGGACCCCGGGATCATGACCTGAGCCAAAGGCAGACGCTTAACCGACTGAGCCACCCAGGCGCCCTGGCACTGGAGATTTAAAAACACAGAGTTGCCATAGATTTTACATTTAGAAGACACATTATTTTGAAGCAGCAGGTTTTGCTATTTGGATGTGATCACTTAACACCATCCCCTTACTTATCTTTTAGTTTACAGCATTGCAGTAATAGCCTAGAAATGAATCTGAAAGACAGGAAGTCAGGGGTACAAAGAATGTTTCAAATGTAGGAGTAATCTTAATATTACAAAAAGCCTAGAATGGAAGACATTTCTTTGAAAGAAAATTAGCTTTTTGGGGAAGAGAGACTGATAAAAAATAAAAATGACATATTGAAGGGAAAATTCCTCAATGAAATTTTATCTGAATGTAGTGGTAAGTGAATTAGTAGTTAAGGGTGAAGTGGCAGTTTGAGAAGTGGTTTGAAGATGGAAAATTTGGGGAGAAGGTTAGTAGAGGCCTGATGTTAGAAGAGCACGATTTAGCTTTAATTTCAAGAATAGCCTAGGATGCCTGGGTGGCTCAGTTGGTTAAGCGACTGCCTTCGGCTCAGGTCATGATCCTGGAGTCCCTGGATCGAGTCCCGCATCGGGCTCCCTGCTCGGCAGGGAGTCTGCTTCTCCCTCTGACCCTCCCAACCCTCCCCCCTTTCATGTGCTCTCTCGGTCTCTCTCTCTCTCAAATAAATAAATAAAATCTTTAAAAAAAAAAAAAAGAATAGCCTAGAAAAAGTTAAAGATGAAATTAAGGCATAAGTTCAAAAGCTATATTGCTTGGAAAATTTATAATCTGGGCTTTGAAAGTGGTAGTGAAATAAACACTGCAAGGCTGTTGGTCCAGTTATGAGAACCAGAGCTACATATGAATGACGACGAGTAGGAAGTTATAAATGGAAACTCATACAAAGTGTTCCCTCATTCATTTGCTTCTATAAGATGAGCTTTTTGAGATCTTTTTACATTTAGTGGCTAGAAAGACAGGGTGCATTTAGGACTTAGCAAGGTGAAGTGAAGCAAGGCAGTTAACTACGAGCAGGTACGTTGCCAGAACCAAACACGTGTTAGAACAAGACCGGAACTAAAACCAGGTGGCAATCCTCATCGTCCAGAAATGCAAAGCAGAAGTCTGAAAGATGGGGCAGCAGGGGAGCAGCACTGAAAGGGTATCCTGCACCTCTGTCTGGGGGAAAAGCAGAGAGGTGGTGTGCTCCCTGACTTGGGTGCTTAATCAGCTGGAGCGTGGCTGGCTCACTGCCAGAAGTCTGGGTCTGAGGCACTGTCATGAACAGGGGCCACGTAGATCACACAAGAAGACAGGCATGGGTAAGATTTCTCTGCTGTGAGAAAAGCAACATTTGGTCTCATGTGGGGAAACCACAGGAAGTGCGACTGGAACACACAGGTGCACCTAACGGCCGCACCTGCCGCCGTCTGCACCAGCCAGCTGTAGCCACGTGGGTGGCTGAGCCTAGCTGGCCATTCTGGGGAAATCTGAATTTTCAGGTAAAGCATCCTGACTTTTCAATCACCAGTGATTTAAATTACAGTCTGCACTAAGGAAGACATGATTACAGACTGAATTGTGCCCATGAATTGCTTTCTCTGCCTGATAAGCACAGGAACTTAATCCAGTGTTCTGTAAAATATACCTATTAAGTAAGATGAGTTGAGTCCCAATCATTCACCAGAAACGATTGTGGAATTTACTATGTCCTCTTATAGTGGTGGGGACCGCTCAGAGCAGGCAGGGTAAAATTAAGACGGAATGTTTCAGTACTGACCCTGTGCACATTCGTGTGATTTCTGTGCAATGGAGGCCCTCACACACCATGTTCAACCAGCAGCACAGGCTACCCAGGAGCAAGGGTGTTCTGCCATGGAGGCCGAGGTGTAATGATCCAGGGGCTGAGTATGGAGAGGGCTACGGATCAAGGCATAATGGCCTTGTAGACGCAAGTAAGGAATCTGGACATGGGGCTCCTGAAAGGCATTCAGCAGATCTGGTTTTCAAGATCACTAAGGTTACTGTGTGGAGAAGAGATTGTAAGAAGGGAAGAGCTGAAGAGACCAGTCAGGAAGCTACTGCAGAAGTCTGCGATGGAGATGATGCAGTGGCTCAGACCAGAAATGGAAAGAAGTGGGTGTATTCGGGGTGTGTAAGAAGAGACCACAGGCCTTGGTAACTGAACAGTGGTGCAGAGTGGGGGTAAGAGGAATCAAAGATTACACTTAGGTTTCAGGCTTAAGCAGCTGGGTGGACAGTACTGTTTACTGAGACTGGGGAAATAACAGGTTTGAGAGGGAAAAAAAAATCAGGATTTCTGTTTGGATGGGTGACTGGCTGGCGTTCAGTCAGTGGAATGTGCAACTCTTGATCTTGGGGCTGTGAGTTTGAGCCCCACGTTGGATGTAGAGATTACTTAAAAATAAAATCTTAAAAAAATTTTTTTTTCTATTTGGAGATGCCTATCACACATCCAAGTGGAGGTATCTGGTAGGTAGTGGCATGAGCCTAGAGCTCAGAGGTTAGGTGTGACTGGAGGTAAAATTTTGGAGTCACTAGTCTCAACCCACATGAGATCCATGAAGGCACGGATTTTTTTTTTACAAGTACATTAAAAAACTTTTCAATTCAAGTATAAGATAACATACATAAAGTCCCCTATCATCAATGTACAGCTCAATGAATTTTCACAAACTGCACATCCTGTTAGCAATACCAAGATTAAGAATCAGAACACCACCCCTCAACCCAGAAGCTCACTCCTGCTCCCCTCCAATCACAACACCCCACTCCCCCTCGAAAGGACAATCACTAGCCTGGTTTCTAGCAGTGAGATTCATTTTGCCAAGCTTTGCCTATTGTAGAATGGAATCATATAGTTTGTATTATTTTGCATCTGGTTTCTTTCATACAACCTTGTTAGTAACATTTATCCACATTGTTCATTCATGTCCATTGTGTGGATATACTTTTTATTTGTCCATTCTACTATTGATGGAAACTTGAGTAGTTTCTACTGTTTATCTATTGCAAATACTGCTATTATAAATGTGCAAATTCTAGTATATGTCTTTTGATAGGGATATGTGTTTCTATTGGATATATATCTAGGAGTAGAATTTCTTAGTTATGAGATATACATTACAGTCAACAAAAATTTTCCAAAGTAATTGACCCAACAGATACATCCAGCATACGAGAGTGCCAGTTGCTTCACATCCTTGGAACACAATGATTTTGTTTTGTCCCATCCAGTGCCTGGAACAGTCCCTTACTTATATAAGTAGTAGGTGCAGCAAGTGTGCAATAAATATCTGTTGAAAGAATGAATCTAAACTTAGATGGCATTTAAAGCTGTGAGCTTGATTAGGATCATCTGGGAAGGAATACGATTAGGTAAGTAGTCTGACGAACAGACTTTGGGTGACTCCTACATTTAGAGGACAGGCGGGAAAGGAACAAGCAAAGGAGGAGGAAAATGGGAGAGCATGGAGTTCTTCAAACCAAGAGTAAAGTATATTTCAAGAGGGGCAGTCAACTGTTTTGAATACAGCCAAGAGATCATAAGATGAGGGCAGAGGTAAAGGAGTTAGATTTTTGGTCCTTTCAAATCTGAAGGACATAAGCATTAAATCATTGAAATGGAGACCTCAAATGGGCAACTGGACATACAAGTTTGGAATTCAGAACCTGATATATGTCTGGTATTTGTGAGTGTAAAAATATTTGTGGAGAGAATGTAAATGGAGAAGAGACAGGATCCCAGCCTTGAGGCATTTCCACTTACAAGTGGAACAGAGGCAAACACTTGCAAAACAGACTATATAATGTTAAGTGTCTGATGAGGTAGGAGAGAAATCTGTGAAGTGTCTTGTCACTGAGGTAATGCCAACATCAACTGTGTTAAATGTTGATGAAAGTTTCAACAAAATGAGAACAGACCAATCACTGGATTTAACAACTACAAATTAATAACTACCTTGGTCAATAAATATTATTCTATAACATTACTTTTGAATGCATAAAATCCCACTGTATGGCTATAGCAAAATCTGCTCGCCCAGTCCCACTGTTGAATTCTTGGATTCTTCCCAAACCTTTACAATCATGGGAAATGTTGCTTTGAGCACGCTCTTAGAATTGCTGGATGAAAAGAGTATGTACCTTCTAAAGGCTTTTATACAGCTACCAAACTACTCTCTAGAAAGGCTTTACTACCACCCCAAGGAAATACAGTAATTGTAAAAACAGCCTTTGCCATTTTGATAGGTAATATGTGGGATCTTACATTCGCATTTTTACTGTTAAAGTCCTGGGGGGCCTGGCTGGCTCAGTCAGAGGGGCATGCGACTCTTGATCTCGGGGTCCTGAGTTTCAGCCCTAGGTTGAGTGTAGAGATTACTAAATAAAAAAAAAAAATAAGAAACTAAAAAGTCCTGTATGCTTATTGATCATTAGGTATTTATGAATAACCTGCCCATAGCTCTTGCCCCAAATGTGAGTTGTCATAGGGCAAACTTTATGGTGAAATGTCCAGAAAACTGAAATGTCGGTTTGGTAAAGTAAAAAGTGTACATAAGCTTAAACTTGAATTACAGCTTGTGAATACGATAACGTACATAAATGCTGGAAATTACAATTATTGTGACCGTTATTCTGCAGAAGTAATTGCCCCATGGCACAGGAATCTAAAAAGGCAGTATGTGGCGTAGTGGGCTGATCTGAAGGAACTAAGAGGCTATCTGTGGCGCTTCCACCAGCCGGCTCCAAGTCCTGCCCCTCCTCCCGGCTGGTGGCGGTGTCACTATGGCAACGACCACGCGCTGCCTCAGGCTCAGTTCTCTGGCGGTTACCGAACTTGGCCGCCCCACTCTCCGCAGACCAGCGACTCCACGGCGCGTCCCACCCACCTGGTCTCGGGTCCATCTCCTCCCGCCCGAGGGCTAGGAGCCGCGGGGCAACATGGCCAAGGCGGCAGCCTCTTCGCCGCTGGAGGACTTGGACCTGAGCGGAGAGGAGGTCCAGCGGCTCACCTCAGCCTTCCAGGACCCGGAGTTCCGGCGAATGTTCACCGAGTACGCCGAAGAGCTCACGGACCCGGAGAACCGGCGGCGCTACGAGGCGGAGATCACCGCGCTGGAGCGTGAGCGCGGAGTGGACGTGCGGTTCGTGCACCCGCAGCCGGGTCACGTACTGCGCACTAGCCTCGACGGGGCGCGCCGCTGCTTCGTGAACGTGTGCAGCAACGCGCTGGTGGGCGCGCCCAGCAGCCGACCCGGCCCCAGGGGCGCGGCGGCCGGCAGCCAGTGGTCCCTGCCCTACAGCCTGGCTCCCGGCCGCGAGTACGCGGGGGGCCGAGGCACCCGCTACACGGTCTACGACGTGGTCTTCCACCCAGACGCGCTCGCGCTGGCCCGGCGCCACGAGCGCTTCCGCCAGATGCTGGACGCCACGGCACTGGAGGCCGTCGAGAAGCAGTTCGGCGTGAAGCTGGACCGCAGGAATGCCAAGACCCTGAAGATCAAGTACAAGGGGGCTCAGGAGGCCGCCGTGCTGCGCACGCCCCTTCCCGGGGGCGTCCGGGCCCGGCCCGAGGAGGAGCCGGAGAGCCCTCTCCCCGATTTCCCCTACCCCTACCGGTGCCCTGCGGCGGCCGGAAACTCAGTGGTCCCCCCACCCCAGGCGGCCTCTCCTCCGGAGGCGGTCCTGCAGCCCGCCCCCACAGAGCCTCGCTACAGCGTGGTGCAGCGCCACCACGTGGACCTCCAGGATTACCGCTGCTCCCGGGACTCGGCCCCCAGCCCGGTGCCCCGGGAGCTGGTGGTCACCATCGAGCTGCCGCTGTTGCGCTCGGCCGAGCAGGCGGCGCTGGAGGTGTCGGGAAAGCGGCTGTGCCTCGACTCAAGGAAACCCGACTACCGGCTGCGGCTCTCGCTCCCGTACCCAGTGGACGACAGCCGCGGCAAAGCGCAGTTCAACAAGGCCCGGCGACAGCTGGTGGTCACGCTTCCCGTGGCGCTGCCCCCCGCGCGCCAGGAACCCGCCGTGGCGCCGGAAGAGTCAGTCTGCCTGTCCGGAACTGACGGCGCGACCTGCGCTTCCGCTCGCAAGGGGGAGATGAGCCCGGTAGGGGGTTGTGCCGGTAACGGTGGCCCGGATTCCAGGCCACCCGGGGCTGCGGACGCCAGGATCACCACCCCAGCCGCCGCTGCGGAGGAGCTCGTCTCCGAGCCCGAGGAGCAGGACTTGGACGAGCAAGCGGTGTGGACAACGGGCATCGAGGAGGAGCCGCCTACCGTAGCAGGGAACTCACCTGGGGACGGTGGAGGAGGCTCCCCTGGTACTTCATCTGGGGACCTTGACCGGGGTTCTTCTGTAGGAAGAGAGAGTGCTCGTGGAGACCTCGGCGTTGAGACGCGAGTGATCGGGGAAGGCGCGGGCCGGGAGCCCTCCGATCGAGCCATGGGTGGTCCCGGGACCGGCAGCAAGGAACCTTTGTGTCCTCCTTTGCATTGTAATCAGGATGAAGAATCCCTGACTCTGCTAATTCAAGTGCCTCGGATCCAACCGCAAAGTCTTCAAGGGGATGTGAGCCCCTTCCGGTACAAATTAGGCTTCTCCACCCAAGACTTAGTTTATTATTCCTTCTTTTTGCAATTTGCTCCGGAGAATAAATTGAGTACCAAAGAACCTGTGGCTAGTATTTCTTCAAACAATGCAGTGATAGAACTGGCTAAATCGCCAGAGTGCTGTGGACATTGGAGAGAGTGGTATTATGGTTTAAACAAGGATTCTTTGGAGGTAACAGTTCTTTCTAGACTCTTATATTTGAAATACTCCATCCCGCTTTTATAATTGACCCTTGAACAACACAGGTTGGATCTGCCGGGATTCACTTATAAGCAGATCTTTTTTGATAAATACAGTATAATACTATAAATGTATTTTCTCTAATGATTTTCTTAAGAACATTTTTTTCTCTAGTTTACATTATAAGAATATAGTATATAATACAACATAAAATATTAGTTAATGGGCTGTTTATGTTATAGGTAAGGCTTCCAGTCAACAGTAGGCTACTAGTAGTTAAGCTTTGGAGGAGTCAAAAGTTGGAGGTTGATTTTTCAACGGGGGGGGGGGGGGGG
>NC_138377.1:44075691-44105345 GCF_054177405.1 Leptonychotes weddellii
AATTTCAGATTCAGTACTCCAATATAACTGACAATTTTTTAAAAAGTATTTATTTATTTATTTATTTATTTATTTATTGACTTAAGTAGGTGAGGGGCAGAAGGAGAGAGAGAGAGAAGCAGACTTCCCCGCTGAGCGGGAGCATACACTGGGCTCATCCCAGGACCGGAGACCATGACATGAGCTAAATCAAGAGTGGGTTCCTCAACTGGCTGAGCCACTCACACGCCTGCCCCTATTGATAATTTTTTTAAAAAACTTTGTAAAATTTTAAGTTCTAAGGAAAATTTTAAACTCATAAATTAACAATTGGTGGTTTTCATTGAGGTATGTATCAGTTTTACATGTAATTTTTTTTTAGCTTTTAACAAATTCAAGGGTTAAATTCCCAGAAATAAAACTAGTTGCAGATTATATACTGAAAATTAAGTTTTTAGCCTTGGGTTTTAATTTGCCAGAAATTTTCGTTTCTTCCCTATGATTTTCCTAGATATTTGCTAATAAGTCGTATTTTAAGGGGGTATCTTCTGTGAGAAGTGGTTAATTTGAAACTCTCCCAAAATGGTAAAATAAATAGCCAGGGTGAGGTAAGATACTTTGTGAGAATATAATAAGAAACTGACTATCTGTTTATATCATCAGAAGGGGGAAATTTAGGAAAGGGCAGTCGTTCTCCTGTAATTGTTTTATTTATCTATTTGTTTTTAAAATTTATTTACTTAATCTCTACCCCTCTACCCGGTCCTGGGGCTCAAACTCACTTCTGGAGATAAAGAGTTGCATGCTCCTCCAACTGAGCCAGCCAGGTGCCCCTGTAATTGTTTTAATAAATATAAAAATAACAACTGGGAAGAAAGTTTTATGGATAAGCAGTTGATAGAATACTAAAGACTATTATTTTAATCTGATTTTCTAGAAGGCTAACATTATTTTAGCAAAGAAACTAGACCAAAATGGGATTAGGGCAATGTGTTTTATATCTTTGATGCTTGAAATAGATTTGTAATTATTTTGTTAAATCATCACATTTGCTAAAGCTGATGGAACCATTATATTCAGTTATTTTTCTTTACATTTCACTGGACTAGGGTCTAAGTATTAAAGTAAAATTTTTTAAAATCACAAGAGTAATGTGTGGGTAGACATATATAATGATTATATTATATGCATCATATGAAAATAATTAGACTGATTTGTGACTGTCAAGGTCAGAATTGTTACTTTACACATAAACAAGTATAAAATAGATTTATAAAAGCCTAAATATTCACTGGAAATTTTCCTAGAGCTTTAGGACCACTAAATTCAGTATCTTTTAGAGTAAAATCAGTCATTAGAATAAGGTGAGTTTATGCAAATACTTTGTTTTAATCATAACCATTTCCATTATAAATATTATTTTTCCTTGGGTTAACTAAAGACTAAAAGTATTTGGTGTATTTTTGTGCAATTAATGTGTCTTTCAGGGGCAGGAACCTTACAAATGCTTTTAATTGGGGGATGTTTCTGTAATACAGTTATTCTGGAACTTTAAAATAATAGCAAGGAAATTACTCCAAATATAAGATTTTTCTGTACCCAGCGTTCATGGTAGGTATTCATAAGTTTAAATACTATTTAATATAAGGGAACTTTAAACTTGTCTCTTTCTGATTTTGCCCTCCTATTTGGACCAAATAATGAACGGTTTATTTGGAAATTTGTTTTTATGAAAGTACTTTATTTTGGGCAACATTAAACTGATTTTATGCATTTTAAATATGGTTATCCCTTCAGCACCCTAACTATATACCTGTATTCACTTGACATGAATATGCACAAGTTGCTTTGTGTTTGGGATTCTGGTAAAAGTGATTTATGCGCTTCCTAATTATAGTTTGGAAATCTTTCCATGTCAGCCTCTTGAAATCTACCTCATTCTTATAAATAGCTATATGCTACTGTCACAATGGATTATCTCAATGTGCAAAAACAGAATATACTTCTCTTAAATATTATATTTGGCTCTTACCTGGCCAAGAACTAAAAGGCAAACTGGTCACACAAAATTTAAATAAATCCTGTCATATATATTTCTTAGCCGTCTCATTAGGAAGTATTCTAAAATTACATTTTATAGCAGCAACTGCATTTATAGCCCTAGAGGTGATGTTATTCTTATAAAATATTAAGAGAAAAAAGGAAAGGAAAATACCATTTGTAAGTAAGATTATCTCAGACTGTTAACAGAGACTTAGAGAAGGAACTAAGACTTTTTTCTTTTAGGGTCTTTTCTGATATATGTATATACTCTTGCTATTCTTACTGCTCCATACAATACTGTTTTCTTTTGCCAAGACAGCATAGGAGTAACATTAAACATTTTAGAAGTGTAACCCTGAAGTGTGTAAGCACTTGTATGAGCTGTTCTTAGATCAACTGTGTCAAAAATGACCTATAAGGCAGAATATGTTTTCTCATTTTATTTTAGGAAAGACTGTTTGTCAATGAAGAAAATGTTGATGAGGTTCTTGAAGAGGTCCTGAGCCCTCCATTTAATCAGACAATGTCCTTAACCCCACCATTAATTGAAGTTCTTCAGGTTACTGATTGTAAGATTCAAATTCATGCAAAGGTAAGGATTTGGTGGCCTCTGTAGTGATTTAGGACAAGATTAAAGCCTGACAGATAACTTAATTTTTGATTTCTTGATGTCATAACTTTAAATTAAATGTACATAATGGCTGGGAAGACTTAAGAGGAGTAAAGACTTTTTTTGCATGTATTTTACTATGTGCCAAACACTTTGTGACATTCATTTTCACATATATCTCATTTAATGCCAAAATAACTGTCCACTGAGGAGGAGGGAAAAAACTAACATTTGGGAAGTTTGAGTATCAGTTCGGGGACAAACAAGTCTTTTTGACTCTCAAACCATGGGATGGAGCTATGTCATTCAGTTTGTTTATTCTTTCTAGTTGAACCTTAAGTGTGGTTATTTTTAATCTTTAATATTGGACACAAATAATTTAGTAACTAGCACAATTGATTTACATATGAATTGGGGAGGAGAGTGGTTTGAAGAATCACAGAAATTCAAGAAAATTCAAGAAATTAAAGAATGTCCTTTTAAGAATTGACTACTGGGGCGCCTGGGTGGCTCAGTCATTAAGCGTCTGCCTTCCTTCCGCTCGGATCATGATCCCAGGGTCCTGGGATCGAGCCCCGCATCGGGCTCCCTGCTCCGCGGGAAGCCTGCTTCTCCCTCTGCCTCTACCCCTGCTTGTGCTCCCTCTCTGGCTGTGTCTCTCTGTCAAATAAATAAAAATAAAATCTTTTAAGAAAAAAGAATGACTACTAAAGGGTTTTGTAGGCCAGGATTATTTTATTCTGAAGGAGATAAGGGGTCATTGAAAGCAATTAATCAAGAATTAATGCCAGGTTTGCACTGTCTGCATTGTTAAAAAATAACTGGCAGCATTTGGAAGATAACTTTGAGGGGGGGAAGCCCAGAAGCCTATTTGCAGATCTGTAAGCATTATATATTAAAAAAAAAAAACTTAAAAAAAGAAAAATTAAAAAAAAAAAACCTATATCCAGAGAGTACAATTTAATTTTCTGTTTTTTTTCAAAGATTCTTAATTTGTTGTTTCTCTTGACATAGTTGCAAGAATGTAGTAACTCTGAACAGCTTCATGAAAGGGAAGAAAAAGGCGCTGAAGGAAGTCATCTAACTGAAAAAGAAAATACAGAACATCCTACCACCTCAACAACTGATTCTGATTCATCTACAGCAGTTAAAGTACTAGAAACAGACAGTTGTGGTTCAGTTGTATGCTTGCAACAAGGGTCTCTTGATGTTTCTCACATGCTGTTTGGAAAGTCTCAGCAACCTGAGTCAAAAATGGAACCTGAATTTATAAAAGAAAAAAGTCCTGTTTACTCAAATGAGGAAAAAGATGACTTAAAAGAACCAATGATAACAGAAGAGAAAGAATTAGATGGAGATGACCTATCTTCATTACTAAACAAAACTACAGTTCACAATTTACCTGGTCTTCACAACATAAAAGAAACCAATATGCAGGACGGTAGTGTGCAGTTTATTAAAGATCATGTGACTCAATGCGCATTCACTTTTCATAATTCTTTGCTATATGACTTGGACTAATTCTATATAATTTTAGAGTTTAAAAGTAAAAATTTTTTGGACTTAAAATAGATTATCTTTCTGTTAACTACGATCTTAAAGTATTCAAGAAAGTATAAAATTAAAATTTGCAATTTTGATTCTAATGGGGAAACTAGAGAGAATTTTTTTTTTTTTTTGCATGTAGAGTTTATACAAAGTTTTCTTAATTATGGAGATTTTTGTGATTCCTCTAATAGATGTATATTTTTTCTAATGGACAGTTAAAGATTTAGTTTTAATACAACCTGTATATATTTGCTTGTTTGTTTTTGGCTTCTTTTGTTTACCATTACTTTAATAAAGTTTCAAAGTAAATATTCACTAAGTTGTGTCTGTTACAAAAAGTAATTTTCAAGAATGCAATTAACTAGAAATTAATCAGTATGTGTGTGTGGGTAGGGGTAGAATCTCCAAACTATGCCTTTAGGTTTCACTAAATAGGATGTATTTATGCTTGAAATAGAGATTCTTAGAACTTTACTAACCAATATTAACCATCCAATTATAATACAAATACACTGAATGAAATTTAGTATTTTTGCTTCAACTCTGTATTTTATGTGTGTCACACACACACACACACACACACTATATATAGAGAGAGAGAGTTATACAGGTTATTTAGTGATGCTTTAAAATTCAACTTAAAAGATGTTTTTGGAAGTTACTGTTGTTAAAACATTTCTTGGTTTTATAGAATACATTTATCAATTTTTATTTATTTATTTATTTTGACATTTATCAATTTTTTAAAAGCTTTTAAGTAATCTCTATACCCAAATGTGGGGCTCGAACTTACAACCCTGAGATCAATAGTCAGACACTCCACCAACTGGGCCAGCTAGGTACCCCTACATTTATGAATTTTAGAACAATTAAAAATCTGGGAATTTGCTCCCATAGGAAAATTGTCTTCACTATATTACATGAAAACAAACCAAAAAGCCAGTGTTTTCTAGTCAGTTTCTCTTGTAATAGCTAAAAAGGGCAACAGATAATTTATCTTAACAGTGGCTAAGTTATTAATATTTATATTGGAGGCCAGGAGAAATCGAATAGGTTTTTTTCTCACAAAAATTTTTAGTACAGCATGAAAGAAAATGTAGAAAGGAAAATATTTGTTGATCTAAGTGCAGACCCCAAAGCCATGAGCTAGTTTATCTGATCTATTTCTCATTCAAAATAGCTAATTCAAGCCTCTGGCTTCCCTTAGTCCTGGAAATTAACTCATTTTTTTAGTCCTTTGAACTGGTGAAAGTCAGATCAGAGTACCAAAAGCTAGTACAAAGCCTGGCAATTCATCCTGATTTACATTTAGAACCCCTAGAAAATCTGGAACCAAACTGGGCTGTGAGGGTAATAAAAATATAGCTCATAAAGCAAGAGATCTATTTTGTTCCACCTAGAACGACCACATGCATTTTGTCAACCATATGACTTAATTTGACGAAATAATTTCAAAATTGTCCATTTAATACACAATTTTCTTAGACTGAAATGATGTCCTATCTACACAGAAATTAGTGTCTGAGTAACTTCTGGTTGAATGCAATTATATACTATTAAGAGAAACTTCCACATTAAATATGGAATAAATTTTAAGCATGTTTCCTATTATTTACTATGTCCTTTTAACAAGTATAATTTCAGTTACAGCTGGCACTAGAACATTTTCACTTTGGCATGACTGAACTTTCTATCATTTCTGGCTTTTGAAAACAATTTAGTCTGTATTTTACTTACACAGCAGCTTTTTATTGTTCATTATCTATGCTTGGCTAATTTGAAAGCCAGTCTCTTCTAAAGGGAATGCATTGTCCAGAGTGGGGTTTTCTTTATTTCAAACTCAGTTATATGATGTACAAATAGTACACATGAAGATGTAATGTAAACTTTAAAACTTCTAGAATGCCTTCACTGAATTTTGGTGTAAAGAGTAAACAAAATTTATTCTGCAAAATAAGTAGGAACCTTTTTATGCAAAAATGAGTATTTTATTTTGGCAGCACTAAAATAAAAAAAAAAAACCCACTGTATTTCTACATTGAGGTGAAAACAGTGTTTAAACTTTCTTATCAAATACATTCCAAAAGAAAGTGTGTTCCAAGAAGGTTCCAAAGCACAGGCAAATCTTAACACAATAGAGGAATCGGTAATACTGAAAATGTCTGTTCTGATAGGGTGTTTAACAAACATAACTTTTGAATTATAAAACCAGTGAAGCAATCCTTTCCTAGTAACCGTGTCAAGAGTGAAATTGGGCTTGTTCGATTAATACTAACAATTCCATTGTAATACTTTTTACTGCTATGACAGTTTTAAATAAAGTCTGCTGTACTTAAAATAAGTTTTGAAAGTGGAAAAGTGTACAAAGTTCCAGATAAAAAGATTAATAGATGCAATTTAAATAAAATTTCCCCTCTTTTCTTTTACCAATTAACAATGATTACCTTTAGCAGATACAGATTGAACTTTAAAACCCAACTCCCAAAATGAAAACTTGTGTTTAAATTTTAATCAGACATAGAAGGAAAAGATTACTATATGTGGACACCTTTTACAAGAATTTTTTTTTTTTTTTTTTCCGTATTAAAGCAGAAACCAGTTCCTAAACCCTTTTAGTCAACTGTATATTCTGTTTGGACAAATATCAAAAATAGAAGACTGTGACTTTTGCTTTTGTAATTGTGATTTTTCACTGCAGTCTTCTATAACTTTTACAGAGTTCATGGTCCCTAATATCTCCCCACCCTCCATTTTTCCTAGGTGGGGAAATGGCTGCCACAAACTTCTCACTGATAATTAGAGTTTCTGGAAACAAGTACTGTTTGTTATTATTTAAGAGTGACTCAATTTGGGCACTCTGAGTGGATGGTCTACAGGTTTTCTTGTGGTGCATACCACAGTCTCCAGCATGAAATATTCTAGGAACTTGAGGAACCAGCACTTTCCAGAATTTTGGAAGACAAGATACAGTTAAATATTGAAGAGTCCAGTCCCAGTTATAATCATCATAAGTACAGAAAGTGTCTGTGCACTCAATCAGCTTCTGATATGCATCCCGGGTCAAGGCTAGACCCATATTGTGCTCTGTGGATTTCCAAGTTTTCACATCTACCTTGTCAGCAATGCCATGGAAACTGCGAATGGCCGTATAGGTCCCCAGGGAAAGTACATCACACTCAGGACACTCTTCCTGCTTTAACTTCCACATCTTTTTAAAGACATGGTAAAAGTCTGGGGCTAAGTAGTGATCCTCCTCTAGGAAAAGTATGAGGCCAGCATAGTCTCGAAGAACTTTGACTCTTTCCCATACAAAATGCAGCTTCCACCACCAATGGTGTTTGGTTTGGGAGAACTTGGCCTCTCTATAATGGCCAAAGGAGTCGGGATACTCAGCATTAATGCATCCCATCTTCAACGCTGCATTCTTCTCCAGGTCTCTGGGGCAATCTCTGGGGTCGCTGCCTGGAAACTCGCTGGGGTACAACTGAATGCTGAAAGGAAAGAACACCTGCAGAACCGGACAGAAATCCACCCCAGCGATCAGCTGATTGATCTCTGTCGACCAGAAGTCATGGCTAAAGATGACGAGGACGTTGTCAATGCCCTGGGCTTTTCGGAGTGAGTCCAGCAGCAGTCTGAGGTAATCCGGCCGGTTATGCACCTGGACCACCAGCACCAGCTCTCGGGGGGCCCAGGAGCCGGCCTTATCTACATTCCTCAGCGTCTGGTCAAAGTTCAGCTGGTACACCAGGGACCGGTACCGCAGCGTCAGGTTGTCCGCCTCGGGCTGCGGGGCCGCCGGGACCAGTGGAGCCGCCGACTCGTTGGAGACCCGGCGGATGCCCACGGACACAGCATAATGGTTCCCGCCCCGGCCGCCCGCTCCTCGCGCGAGCTCGGCGTCCAGCAGCGGCGGGGCGAGGGCCTCGTTCTTCCTTTGTCGCCCATTGCTGCTCCAGAGGACGAAGCCGCAGGCGGCCACCACGAGCGTCAGGATCAGCACCTTCCGCTTATAGATGCGGAACCTCATGGTCTCCAGGGCAGGGAGGGCGGGCGGGCGGGCGGGCGCGAAAAGGAGCTAGCGGCTTCTGCACAGAAGGGGCGGGCGGGTGGTGGCCGTCGCCTTGGCCTGTAGCAGTCAGAACTGGCCCCCGCAGCTGCCCCAGCTAACTCATCCCGGACCCCGGGAGTCCAGGGGCCCGAAGGGTCTCAGTTCCCCCGCGCCGCCCGGGCTCCACACATCCTCGCCTGGCAGCTGCAGCTCGGGCAGCGGCCCCGCCGCTAGGAGCCGCGGCTCGGCGCCGCCTCGGTCCTTTCCATTCAGCACGGGTCCCGGAAGAAGTCCCGCCGCGGCCCCACCGCACCCCCGCTTGGTTACCTGCGCCTCCAGCGGCCCTGCGTCCTCTGCGCTCTCATGCTTACGCGGGCCCCAGACCGCCAAGACCGAGCGACGTAGCCTCGCCCCACTCCGGCGCCGACCGTTCTGACAACCCGCGACTGGCCCGCGGAGCTCCGCGGCCCTCGGGCCCACACCCCTCCGGCCCGCCCCTTGGGCCGCTGGTTGGAGCTTCCCGGACGCGCCCGGAGACGACAGGCCCCCACTGCCTGCTGCCTATTGGTCCGTAGCACTGTCGCTCACGCTCAGTTCCTACTTCCGCTTCTTCCTCCCTTTTCCTGTTAGGCGCGGGCAGAGCGAGGCGAGGAGCGCGGACGTCGAGTTTCCAGGTAAGCTAAGACGGGAGTGTAGCGGTCTCAGCAGGAGCCTCCAGTGCTCAGAATCTGGGGATGGACCAGGCCTTTGTAGGAACTGGAGGGCGAGACCCGCTGTCTTGGCAGAATTAACTGGCTTCTCCCCTCGGCAGGGGGCTCACGAATGGCGGCTAGTGGGCCGGGAGACACTTACTAAGGACACGTCAGCCTTCAGGGCTGCTGACGGGTGCCGGTGCTTCGGAGGGGAAAAGTGAAACCAGACTGCTGCGGTTCCCGGAGAAGGAACGGAGGCGGGCCGTAGCTGTAGCTATTGACTGAAATCCCGCACTGAACCGGGCTACACCCAGGAGCTAGAACATGGAGGAAGAGGGTGCGAGGAAGAGTCGGAGACTCTAGCTTTGGTCCTCTCTGAGAAAGAAAATTAGATAAACACCACTATGCTTTTCTTCTTGGGACAGCCACAGTAAATTAAGCTCCAAAGGAACCCACTTTGTACGGGGAACTGGCTGCTGGGCGCCCCTGTACTGCTTTTTGCTGATTTTTCGTCTCATTCCATAAACGCTGTAAGCATTCCAAAAAGGTGTGCACTTCTAGGTGTATTGACTCATACGTAAAAGGAGTACTTGGTGGGTTTATACATTACTGATTAATGTAATTTTGTAATGTTTCCTATATTCTTAAAGCACTTTATTAAAAATGTTTGAAGTCTGTTACTGTAACTTAAAATATTTTACATTTTCATCGTGCAGACAGCGCTACTGCAGAGATGGTCAACGTTCCTAAAACCCGAAGGACTTTCTGTAAGAAGTGTGGAAAGCATCAGCCTCACAAAGTGACCCAGTATAAGAAGGGCAAGGATTCCCTTTATGCCCAGGGAAAGAGACGCTATGATCGGAAGCAGAGTGGCTATGGTGGGCAGACAAAGCCAATTTTCCGGAAGAAGGCTAAAACCACAAAGAAGATTGTGCTGAGGCTTGAATGTGTTGAACCTAACTGCAGGTCCAAGAGGATGCTGGCCATTAAGAGATGCAAGCATTTTGAATTGGGAGGAGATAAGAAGAGAAAGGGTCAAGTGATCCAGTTCTAAGCTTTGAGATTCTTATTTTTGAGAAGAAAATGTTGATGCTGTAGGAAAATTAAACCTGTATGAAAATAAATAGAGTGATACTTTTACCCAAATATTTTGTGTTTTTTAGAAATCTAAATAGAATGACATGCTTAATGTGATTCAAAATTAAGGAAATAGCAAATGTGTCAGTGAACTAAGGTTTATCCTCAAATTACTAAGTTTAGTTCCACAAAATTGGAATTTTGTATTTATATATAAAGAAGACAGGAGTTCCACCTCCCAACTTTACAAACTAGGTTATGGATAGAAACCACATACCAGGGAAAGAACTGCTACTTTCTTTACTTTTTCTGGCCAATTTCAAATATATGTGTTAGGTTAATTCATAATCACAATTGATGAGCTGCTGGGAAAGGTCTCAATCAGATTTTGAAAAAAGTAAATGAGGATTAATTAGGCAGACTGAGTGGGGCAGAGTATCCAAGTTGGGGTATAAAAAGAGCTGACTTGGAAGTTAGTGTCCAGTAGGGAGGACTAGCCATATATAGGTATTTAAATAAGAAATGCAGTTCCTCAGTTACACTAGCTACATTTAGTGCTCAACAGCCACATATGCTGACTGGCTAACCTATTGGACAACACAGATACAGAATATTTCCATCAGTTTTTTTGGACAGCACTGTGTTAGACTGGTCCTGAATGTAAGGCAGCAGTTTAAAACTGACTTCTAACTGCAAGACATTCTGAAGCTAGTGAAAAAAAACTGAGTCCATGATGGCATAAACTTTTTTGATTCTTTTAGAAGTTACTCTGGGAGATACTCAAATGTTACAACTTCTTGGTTATTGGGAGGTTTGAGAAAGTACACAGTTACCACTGAAAATAGAATGGAAGGCTGAAACTCAAAGTGAACCTTGTAACCCATGGAAGGCAAAACATGAGTATCAAAAGCAAAATGTGACAAAGGGTATGGGTTGTGAGAAGAAAAATTCTGCATTTTGTACAAGAATTTTTAAGTTGGCCTAGATATTTACATGGGATGGCTGTAGATGAGTAATGCAAAGGGCTAGGGTGTAGGAGTAACAGCTGGTTAGCACTTAGTCCCAACATAGATACACCTGCATTTGTTGATGAAAAAAGTAACTTTTGGGGCACCTGAATGGCTGTCAGTAAGCGTCTGTCCTTTGCTCAGGTTATGATCCCAGGGTCCTGGGATCCAGCCAGTTTCTGGCTCCCTGTTCAGCAGGTAGTCTGTTTCTCCTTCCTCTGCCCCTCCGCCCCCTTGTGCACACTCTGTCTCTCAAATAAAATCTTAAAAAATAATAAAAACAACTTTTTCTACAAGAACATTTAAAAATCAGATACACACAAGTTAAATATGCCACAATACATTTTTTTTTTTAAAGATTTTATTTATTTATTTGAGAGCGAATGAGAGAGAGCACATGAGAGGGGGGAGGGTCAGAGGGAGAGGCAGACTCCCTGCCGAGCAGGGAGCCCGATGCGGGACTCGATCCCGGGACTCCAGGATCATGACCTGACCCGAAGGCAGTCGCTTAACCAACTGAGCCACCCAGGTGCCCTGCCACAATACATTTTTAAAAGAACCATGTTTTAATGTAGTTACATAATATTTATCGGTAATCCCTCACCATTTTGAGTTTAGAAAATTCTAAGATGTTTTACTTAATTATAGAATTCTTGGTTTTAAAGAGTAAAAGTGAATTAACTTTAGAAGGCGTATAAAGCCTGGGCTTAAAATCTCTGATCTGGGTTCATGGTACCTCCTAGGGTAATTTGTGAGGATTAAATAAAATACTGTATGTAAAACACCTGGAACAAAGATGCAGCTAAATGACAGCTTTTTATTTAAGTCATTTTTGCATTATATATGATTTTTTTAAATGAAAAACTAAAAATTATATAGAAATCTTTTGCGGGAAGAACTTAACTGACCACGAGAAATACAAATTTAAGGTCACCCAAGAATTACTCTGGACGAAAGAAACCACTCTGAGAAGAAAGTATGTTTTGGACATCATATACATAAAGTTTTAATAAAAATCTTCTAACAGTTAAAACAGTATTTACTCAGGAATATTCGTAATTTCAGAAAAGAATAAAATGCTCCAAATAAATATTTTAGGACAGAGGAAGTAGTTAGTTACCCTAAACCATAAGAAATAGTCTTATACAGACTACCTGTAACTCCAGGCCCAAAACAGCAATGATATGCTAACACCTAAGAGGGTTTTCTCCAGTAACTTTTACTCTTTCACCTCCTTTGTTCCCAGAAATCAGTTATGAGGCTATTACAATGATCTAAAAAAGAGGCTGATCTGAAGGACCATGGGAATGAACAGAATGGAGCAGTTCTGATTCCATTTTTCACAATTCTTTCAAACAGCTTCATTTTCCATTCCTTCGCCCTAATTCAAATCCTCATCATACTATAGCCGGTGTATTACCACTTTTTAAATTAAAAACATAAAAATATTAAGTGACTAAAATAATAAACAGAAAAAAGTACAACCTTCAAATACAGAATGTAGTCAGTAAAAAGTAGCAAATTTCTATACCTCCTACCCAACCCTAAAACCTTGTTCTAACTCTGAAAGTTAAAAAACTTAGAAATCACAACAGATGTAACATTATAAAACTTATAAAAGCTGAAGTCTGTTTATCCCAAAGCAACTCCAACTTTATGCTTGAATACAGAATTCCATATGTAGAATAATATACCTGAAAAACACAAAAAGGGGTATGCTTATGTAGTTTCATACCAAAGTTTTCACTAAAATTTAGACTTAGTCCTCCAAGATATATTTTCTACATACAGGAATTCAATTTCTTTAACCAAAATTCAAGAAGAAAATTGATAAGAAAATTCTATGACTGGAGTGATAGGGATCAGTATCTGTTTAACATTAAAAGATAATCCCACAACCCATTCTGGAAACACTAGGCTGAAGTCAACACAAGTGCAATAAACTGATAAAAGTTTCCTCACAATAAAATTAAATAGATTTTAATGAAATTAAGGTTTTACAGTCAAATGATTGAATATGTTAGAGTAACACCTTCTTCCCCTCAAGTACACGAAAGGCTTCCCTTTCTCCAGTTTGACACAGTTAAACCATAAATGAATCCCAAACTAATCTGTAACTAAATGGAATTTCTTTTTGTGGTATCACCTATTACTTTAACATATCACAGGAATTTACATAACAGGCTAGAGAACAGAAGTAAGAGATAACAGGTGCTTCAGTACCACCCATATTATCTACTAAGACCACAGTGTGAGCCACAGAGTGTAGATTCATGGTAGTAGTTCCCTGAATAAAAGAGTTTAGACAGATTCTTCCACAAACACAGGTTTTTGCAGTATCCAAATCTTGGCAAAGATGAAAAGGAATGATATGAGAGCCATATGGAATCCTATTGGAAAAAAAAGTTCAAAAAATATTTTTAAATACATTACTAGATTCAGGACTTCATGTATTAGGTCATGAATTACTGGACACTGAATTATAACCATGGAAAAATAAGATTACTCTATTAAGTGACTCAGTATATTGTCCTCTCTTCCAGTTAAGAATGGGGAAAATATACTAAAAACACCGTATGACATATTGTATACCAAAGAGGAGCTATACTACTCCATAAAGTATCTTTCAGCACTGTCACTTAATAGCAAAACCCATGGAATAGAATGAAAAGAGTCCTTTATGGATCTACAGTTTGACCAGTATAACATGATCGTTTAAAGGTACAGTTCTGTTATACAATTCTCATAATGGTAATGGGGAAATTACTGACTTCTGTGAAGAAACATTTATGTAAATAAACCCAAATACTCTCCTAGGCATCCACTGTTGCAAAAGGGACTTTTAAACTGTGAAAGAGATTTAAAACACATATTGTTTGGGGTATTTGTTTTACTTTACTAGCTGAGCAATTAAGGCTGATCTCACCTTGCTTAAATCACTCACCCTCCTACTTAAAACTTCCAACGGTGCCCAGTGTAATTAAAATCAAGTCAAACTCTTTACCCTCATCTATGAACCACTATAAGATGGTCTCTTGAGGTTGCCTGCCCATTGTCCAACTCCTTCCCCCAAATTCAACCATGTCCCAAGTCACTTTGTCTCCCACAGAGTCTATTCTTTGTTCTCTAATCCCTAGCCTAGGCTGGCACATAATAGGTGTTCAGATCTTTTTCAACAAATAAATAAAACCTACTCATAATTTAAACCGGGGTTCAGCAGCCCTTCTAGAACAAGTCTGAAAAGATACATATCAAATAAAAAATAGTTTCCTTTTCATAAGGGATTAGGAACCAGCCTTGTCTGCAATTCATTTTTTTCACATGTACTAATTTGTTGCTTGTATAAATAACAATCTTTTTAAAAAACTGTGCTAGGGGGACGCCTGGGTGGCTCAGTCAGTTAAGCTTCTGCCTTCGGCTCAGGTCATGATCCCGAGGTCCTGGAATGGAGTCCCGAATTGGGCTCCCTGCTCAGCAGGGAGCCTGCTTCTCCCTCTCCCTCTCCCTCTGCCTGCTGCTCCCCCTGTTTGTGTGCTCTCTCTCTCTCTCTGACAAATAAATAAATAAAATCTTAAAAAAAAAAACTGTGCTAGGAAGTGTCTACCACATGTTTATGTTAATCTTTCAGGCTGTTGGCTATAGCCTAAGGAAACAGGTTAACAGTTAAAAACTGTATTTTCTATCTTAACATAATTTAAATGCCCACATATTTTTCTAATAGACCATAACTTTGTTTGTAACCAGTAGTTAGGGCAATTTCTTATAGCTTTGGATCTGTATTCTTTTTATAACAAGTGGGCTGAAAACATGCAAAATTATACGTTAGTAAAAGTTAAGGTCACATTAAAAGAACCTATATCAGGAGAGGTCAAGTTTAAAAAACAATGTAAGTACTACAATGCTAAATCATTCAGCACTAACAAATTATTTTTCTACCTTCCCTATTATATCATATTTTGATCACCTATTTTTTCTTTCCACTTTTCTATGCTGGATGTCAGTCCTGAGCCAGCCACGTGCCCCTAATCATCAGAATTTTTAAAAGCTGCTCAGGTGACTCCAAATGTGAACTAAAGTTTGAGAATCACCACTTTAAACCAAGAGCTCTTAAATAAAAATGGTGAGGAGGGAGGACTGGATTGATTTCAGAATCCATGAGCATTATAAAGCTGTATGCAAAATTCTGTGTATTTTTCTAGGCCCATAATGTCTGTTTTTTTTTTTTAGACCTTTTCCCCAATAAAAAACCAATCCCGTCTTTGAAATGTAGTCTTCCTACTATTTTATAGGCACTTGATAATAATTTGGTCTACATCTTAGTCTCCTATATGAAAGATGCATGAACCAAATGAATAACTAGAGTTTGGTGTCTCATGAAACCAAGTGCAGTTAGTGTTCAAAGACAAGGGGAAGAGAACCAATAGCTATTGAGGCCTACTATATGCCAAATACTTTGGCATTACATTAGCTCCTTTATCTTCACAATTATGTTACGTGGGTATTATTGTTCCTATTTCACAGATGAGAAAATTGAATCAAAGAGTAACTTGCTAATAAAGCCATACTAAGGGGTGAAGCCAGGAATCAAACTCAAGTCTGACTCCAAAGACCACACTTGATGGCTATGCCAGACTGTAGTTCTCAAACTTTAGAGTGCCTGGAAGCACTGATTAAAACACAGAGGGCTGGACCCACCCTCAGAATTTCTGATTCAATAGGTCTGTAGTGGAGTTGAAAACCTTGCATCTCTATCAAGTTCCTAGGTGATTCTGATACTGTTGGTCAGGGTACCACACTTTGAGAAACAATTGCCATTCATTAAGTATTAATTAAATGCCTAATATATGGTAGGAAGAGGGGAATATCACATTTTAGACCCTGGGGAAACAGTGGGTAATAAGACAAAGTCCATGCCCTCATGGATCTTACATTCTAGTGGGGAAAACTGACAGAAAAACAATTGTTAAAAAAGATGTAATGCCGGGTAATAAATCCTATGACAAAAAAGTCAAGCAATGTAAGGGGGTGGGGGATCAAACTAAATAGAGTCAGGAAAGGCCTTTCTGGGTACCACTGGGGAAGAGAACTGGATGAAGTGAGAAAGTGAGCTATGGAACCTTCTGGAAGAAAAGCATTCCAGGGACGCCTGGGTGGCTCAGTTGGTTGAGCATCTGCCTTCGGCTCAGGTCATGATCCTAGGGTCCTGGGATCGAGTCCCGCATCAGGCTCCCCGCTCAGCGGGAGGCCTGCTTCTCCCTCTGCCTCTGTCGCTCTCCCTGCTTGGGCTCTCTGTCTCTTTCTCTCTGACAAATAAATAAAATCTTTAAAAAAAAAAAAAGAAAAGCATTCCAAGCAGAGGTAAGGAGCATCAAGGTCACTGCAGCAAGGGGTCAGTTTGTGCACAGCATTGTAAACTACGTTAAAGACTGTGACTATTACAATGAGGATGATGAGAATACTAGAATGCTAACAAAGATACCACATTTCATGACTACTAAAAGTCTTACCTATTACATAATACGGCTTGTGCAGAGGATTCCAATAAAGTTAATGGCGTCTGAAGCATTATAAGTGGAAGGACTTTTGGTTGTTCAAAAGTATTTCCAAAAAGATCCAAGTACTCAAGGGATAAATTTTTAAATTCACTAGGCAAAAAGGGAAGCTTATTTCGAGCTGCTGACAAAAAACGCAGTTTTGTCAACTGTCCCATCTTGAAAGGAAATCGAATCAATTCATTATCATCAAGTTTCAAATCTGTAAGTTCTCGGAGATGGCAAAACTGCACAGGGAGTGCCTTGATTTTGTTCTTGCTGAGATCCAAACTCCGAAGTGACGTCTGGAGTGTAGACTGACACAAGGCTACACTAAATGACTCCAAGTGATTGTCATTCAGGTTAAGTTCTTGAAGATGGATGAGGTCTCCAACTGTAGCAGGAAGCTTTTTTATATGGTTGTGACTCAAGTCTAATTTCCTTAGGTTTCTTAAGCAAAGCATACGCATATCAATTCGGACAAGCCCACAATAAGAAGTCTGAAGATGTTCCAGAGAATATGGGAAGTT
Source organism: Leptonychotes weddellii (assembly GCF_054177405.1). NCBI lineage: Eukaryota > Metazoa > Chordata > Mammalia > Carnivora > Phocidae > Leptonychotes > Leptonychotes weddellii. The sequence goes on from NC_138377.1 coordinate 44,092,760, forward strand.
CTTGCTTAGAGGATAGTCCTTTTTGGATGTGATAACCATTTTAGTTTTCAATTTTTCAAATTCTGAAGTCTTCACTGGTGTGAAGGTTGAAAGTGGTACTTCAATATCACAACCTCTATGAGCCAGTCTCACAGCTGAAAGGAAACTCCTTAAACTGCTGGAATTGGCCTGAATAAATAAAAATAAGTCGTACAATTATAAACTCCATTTTAGATAATACATGCATGCTAATGCATCCTATAACAAATTCTGTAAAGTTATACATGCAAAATGGTGCAATCATTTCTTGAAAATGGCTGTAAAAATAAATTTTTTAGTATTTTATTTTGACTAAAATTCAATATAGATACAAAAACTGAAAATTTTTGAAAAAAGATTATGTTGAAAGACACACTCTAAATAAAACCATTCAAAGGGGAACCAAAAGAGCATAAAATAAGACGAGAAAGCATGAAAAGATTCCACTTAAGACTTGGGTTTGGGGCGCCTGGGTGGCTCAGTTCTTAAGTGGCTGCCTTCGGCTCAGGTCATGGTCCCAGGGTCCTGGGATCGAGCCCCGCACTGGGCTCCCTGCTCGGCGGGGAGCCTGCTTCTCCCTCTGCCTGCCGCTCCCCCTACTTGTGCTCTCTGTCAAATAGATAAATAAAATCTTAAAAAAAAAAAAAAAAAAGATGGGTTTAAGATGAACTGAGACAGGGCACCTGGCTGGCTCATTTGGTGAAGCCTGCAGCTCTTGACCTTGGGGTTGTGGGTTCAAGCCCCACATTGGGTGTAGAGATTACTTAAAGATAAAATCTTCAGGGGCGCCTGGGTAGCTTAAGTCCGTTAAGCATCTGACTCTTGGTTTTGGCTCAGGTCATGATCTCAGGGTCACGAGATCAAGCCCCACATGGGCCTCCGAACTCAGCTTGGAGTCTGTTTGAGATTCTCTCTTCCTCTCTCTCTGCCCTTCCTGCTAGTGCTCTCTCTAAAATAAATAAGTAAATCTTTAAAAAAAATTTAATGGTTTAAGTATTTTCTAAAATGATAATAATAAACAAAATACCCCCCAAATTTTCCTAATTGCATTTTATCTTCTTTTTTTACACCAAATTTAGATTTGCAACCTGATTATGTTGGCAAAATGTAGACTTGTGCCACTGGCCTGATAGAGTTCCCCTCTAAGAACACTCTAAGGCTCTCTGGAGCACAGAAGTAAGTCATTCTCCTTCCTCCCCATCCTGCATAGCCTTACTAGGCTCTCTGCACCTTCAGAGCTGGGCCAGCATGCCAGAGAAGCTGCCATTGCTTCTTCAAACACATCTGCCAAGTGTCCATCCCTATTCAGCTAAGTGGGATATCAGGATGCTCAAACAGCCTCTTCTATAAAGAAAATACAGCCAACCAACCTAACCATTAATGTTTTTCATACCATACCTTACTTAGACAGATATCCACAGGAGGCTCCTTTAACCGAACAGTAGCTTTCCCCTCATCCATAAATTTGGTGAAGAATTGCTCAATGTTCTCCTTTAGCTGTTTAAAACCAATGAGAAAAAAAAGGACAAAACCAGGTATTGTTATTCAATATTTATTACAACTAGAAAGTGCCAGTCACTTTGCCAGGCTTTTAATCAAGTCTGGGTGTTTTGTGGTTTTAAGTTTTAGTTTTAATTTCATTGTTTTTTCTTTTTCTAGCATTTGGGTAGCTACATTTCTTATCTACCTTCTGGTAGATATTACTGTTTTATCAGCCCAGTAACCCTTTCCTGTTAATCTCGTTTGGGAGAAGGCTCCTCTTCTCCCATTCCAACTATGTGACCGTAGTAGGAGCTGCCAATAGTAGTTACTTGCCTTCTTAACTTCAGTCCATTAGTCTCGAGTGGACACACCTCCCACAGGATTATAAACTCCATGAAAGCAGGAATCTTGTTTCCTTTGTTCACTACTGTATCCACGGAACCAAAACAGTGACCGACACATAACAGGTGCTCAAAAACTTTTTTTTTTTTTTTTTAAAGATTTTATTTATTTTTTGACAGAGAGAGAGACAGCGAGAGAGGGAACATAAGCAGGGGGAGCTGGAGAGGAAGAAGCAGGCTTTCCGCCGAGCAGGGAGCCAGATGCGGGGCTCGATCCCAGGACCCTGGGATCATGACCTGAGCCGAAGGCAGACGCTTAACGACTGAGCCACCCAGGCGCCCCATGTGCTCAAAAACTTTTAATGACAAATGTTGCTTTGGCTTTAGACTTCAACAGCTATTTGCTGAGAAGCCACTCTGTACCAGGTACTATGACAGGGGGCTTGAAACAATAGTAGTGAATAAAACCAACATGGTAATTACATTTATAACGTTTATAAAGTTGTCAGTCTGATGAAAGACAATTATTAAATAAGTAATTACAAACAACAAATATTAAGATAAGGGAAGTACAGATTGCTCTAAGACCTTATATAGCAAAGGAATCTTACCTGGTCTAGGGAAAAGAAGGTGACCTTAAAGGTGAGAACTGAAGGATCAGGAGATGTTGGGCAAGTGAAGATACTGGGGAAAGAGAGGGAATAGTACACTGATAAGGAAAAATGTATGCAAAGCCTTGAAGGCAAGAGAGTTCGGAAGCTGTGAGGAGCTGAAAGTTCAGTATGGCTAAAGGATTCAGTGAAGAGACAAGTGAACCTGGACAGGTAGAGGCTGAATGGTGGAATATTTTGTAAACCATGTCAAGAATTTTGGGGCGCCTGTGTGGCTCAGTTGGTTGAGTGACTGCCTTTGGCTCAGGTCATGATCCTGGACTCCCTGGATTGAGTCCCGCATTGGGCTCCCTGCTCAGTGGGGAGTCTGCTTCTCCCTCTGATCCTCCCCCTCCATGCTCTCTCTCATTCTCTCTCTCTCAAATAAATAAATAGAATATTTAAAAAAAAAAAAGAATTTTGGATTTTATTCTGCAAATGATATCCACTGAATGACTTGAAGCTGGGAACATAGATCTTCATTTTACTAAGTTCCCTTTAACCACAGTGTAAGGGGCGCCTGGGTGGCTTAGTTGGTTGGGCGTCTGCCTTTGGCTTGGGTCTTGATCTCAGGGTCCTGGATCAAGCCCTGTGTCAGGCTCCCTGCTCAGCAGGGAGCCTGCTTCCCTCCTTCTCTCTGTCAAATAAATAAAATCTTAAAAACAACAACAACAAAAAGCACAGTGTAAGAATGAACTTTGGGGGAGGGGAGATTGGGATGGGGCTGGGTAGAGATAGGAGTACCTTTTAAGAGACTAGCCAAGCAAGGGGTAATGGTGGCTTAGACTGCATGGGGATGGAAGGAGGTATGAAAATCTGAAAGATACCTAGGAGGTAGAATTGAAAGGATTCAATATTTTATTAGATACGGGAATGCAAAAGCTTTAAGGTTTCTGGATAGAACAGAGCACTATTTTTTTTTTAAGATTTTTATTTATCTAGGGGCGCCTGGGTGGCTCAGTTGTTAAGCGTCTGCCTTCGGCTCAGGTCATGATCACAGGGTCCTGGGATCGAGTCCCACATCGGGCTCCCTGCTCAGCCAGGAGCCTGCTTCTCCCTCTCCAACTCCCCCTGCTTGTGTTTCCTCTCTCGCTGTCTCGCGCTCTGTCAAATAAATAAATAAGAATTAAAAAAAAAAAGATTTTATTCATCTATTTGAGAGAGAGAGAGACTGAGGTGGGGAGGGGCAGAGGGAGAGGGAGAAGCAGACTCCCCTCGGAGCCTGACTCAGGGTTTGATCCCAGGACTCCGGGATCATTACCTGAGCCAAAGGCATATGCTCAACCAACTGTGCCACCCAGGCACCCCAAGAGCAGAGCACTATTTAATGAGTTGCAGAACACCATCAGAAAAGCAAATTTAGGGGTGGCAAAGAAAATTAATTTTTGGATATCTTAGTTTGAAATGCTACAACACATCTAAGTGAAGATTTCCAATTGATGAGATTCAAGTTGGAAATTAAGGGAGAGGACTAGCTAAAGATACAGATTTAGAAATCACAGTGAGATGGGCAGTAGGTGAACCATGGAATGGAAAAGTTGGTGTAAGAAAGATCCCCAAGGTTCTGCCACACTTAGCACTAATACCTAGTCTTCAGGACCCAGGACCAACACCACTTTAATTCATCCAACAAATGTTTACTGAGCACCTACTATGTCCCAAGCCCTGTGCCACCATCTCTTCTACAAAACCTTTCTCGGGCGCCTGGGTGGCTCAGTCGGTTAAGTGTCTGCCTTCGGCTCTGGTCATGATCTCAGGGTCCTGGGATCGAGTCCCACATTGGGCTCCCTGCTCAGCAGGGAGACTGCTTGTCCCTCTCCGTCTGCCCTGCTCATGCTCTCTCTCTTAAATAAAAATAAATAAAATCTTAAAAAAAAAAAAAAAACACCAACTTTTTCAAGCCTCTGTAATCAAATCCATTTTGCTTTTTGATACTATACTATTCTACTTCTACCTTTATTATAGCATTTATCATAGCCCACCTTGTATTGTAAGCACTGGTTTCTATTTCTTCCTTTCTAGTCTTGGAAGGATAGTGACTAAATCAAGTTTATCTCCCACAGCATCTAGCACTGCATCTTGCACACAGTAAACCTTCAACTTGCAGTTCACAATAAACTTTTGATTAGGATTACCACCTACAATTATTAGTGCACCTTAAGTTTTAAGGAAGAGATCATTACAGACTTTTTAAAAATAGACAATACTTGAGCTAGGCATGAAAGAGGTTGGGGGGAAGACAATGGTGAAGAGGAGACAATTCTTGTTATGAGTTGGCTTATGTCACCTTACAGTTTTCTAACCTATAAAATGTTGAGTGATTGCTTAAGTCTTCTCAAAGTGAAAGATTATATGAGTTGATTCCATGAAGAGGGAGAAATTACTTACACTTTCAACTGTCTATATCAATTACTAAGTGTCTTTGAATGAGATGTAATAAACCCTTCCGTCAACTAAGAGTATTCACTGTGGAGTACAACACTATGAGGTCAATAATCCCAGAAACTGTATAAAATCCAGACAAGAGTCTGATGCAAGGGTGGGAGATGAGTTGCCCCCTCAACTTTATTTATAGTAGACACAAGGGTATTCCAGTCATTTTGACAAAATAACATAGTGCCCTGTAAAATGAGGAAAAAAGAATTTTATAAAACTTGTGTTTTGAAAATTCTATTTCAACTTTCAACTGTTTTTAGAGAGTTTACTACTGCTATGTAGATGAGAAAAAGCCCTGACCCTAGAAAATCAAGTCTTAGGAAATTAAACATTTAAGAAGAAAAAAGAAAGAGAGAGAGAGAGATGCAGTAACCAGTAACATTAATAAAAATATCAAGATGCAACACAAAGCTTTACTGCTTTACTACTGTACTAATCTGGTCTAACGACCTTGGATACTATTCATCAGAACTTAAAACCTTAAAAAAAAAAAAAAAAAGCGAAAATACTGTGGGAGAAAAAAACTTATTGAACGAAAGTGCAATTATTTTACTGGTCCCCCAAACTGGAATGCTGTTTCATTTAAAGTTTAGTTTCACGCAGGCCGAGTTTCCAGAGGCTTTAAAAGGGCAGGGTTATTATCTACTACTAAACAGAAAGGGTGTCAATTTAAAGCCAAAGAAATGGGAAAGAAAAACAAGAAGGTGCCCTCTCAAAAGCTTTCCTCTTTCGGGTCCACAGGGAGACGCCCAGAACTCGGGAGTGGTGGTGGGGCTCAGATATCCGCCCCCAGGACAGGCTCCAGCCTCTGGAACGGGCGAGCAAGCGAGACCCGAAGGGGAAGAGCTCATGGCCAACTCCCGAGGCAGGGCCGGTTCGGTCCACGTACCTCATAGCGGGTCCCGCGCTTGTCCTTCAGGGTGGAGATGAGCAGGCAGGGGGGTTGCGGGCCGCCTCGATCGCCCCGAGCCCCAGCCCGAGGCTGACTCCTGGGCGTCTGCTGACAGAGGCTCAACACCGCCCGGACACCCTTACCCCGGTTCCTCATTCCCAGAGCCGGCAAATGTCGACTGACTACCTCGACCTCGCAGTGCAGCTTCATTCCGCCCGAGCAGCGATAGGCAAGTCCACAACTCTGCTTTGAAACTGCCCCCTTCCCGCCGCGCCGCGCCGCCGCCGGGGTCCTGGAGCGCGCGGGCTGTCCCCGGATCTGCCTGCCTGCTCGGCGTGACAACAGCTCGGGTTTTCTCAGAACAGCGGCTCTATAGGTCTGCGGGGGCGACGGCCTTCCCTTTCACTTGCAGGGTCGAGTCCTCACTGTGGCTGCCGGTCGGCGGAGCGCGGATACCGGCCGCCTGAGAACTCGGCTCGCGCCTCCCGATGCCGGCGACTGTCGAAGGCGCAACGTCCTATCCCAGGAACGCTTGCGACTGGCGGCGCAGGTGGTTATTGTTTGGGGCGGAGTTCTAGTTTCCGCTGTTGACACTTAACGGGTTTCCTGCACTTGTTGGGTCGTTGAGTTTCCCAAAGCGAAGCGGGGAAACTTTCCCTCTGTTAAAGGGAAAGTCTCTTTACCTACTTAGCTTCGGAACTTGGGACTTTACGGGTTGCCCATTGCCAGCCAGGGCGCGGCATTTCCCGGAGCTGATGGATTGGTGTTTGTTTTGTTTTTGGTGGCTCCCTTCCGGAGGCAACGCCTGTCACGTCAGAACTGAATTTGATAGGACAATATTTGACTTAGCAATTTCTGTAGAACAAATGCCCACTTTGTAACCGCTACTAGGTTGGATGGAGTCACTGGCTTAACTGCATCTGACACTTGGAAAGACCGTCCAGACCCCATATGCCCTTCGGTCTCCTTATTACATTTATTAATGGAGGGCCAGGCCGTAGGTGGGGCGAGGGAGGTGCTCTCAAAGACCTAGTCTTGTCTCCTTAAATTTTGTGCCCTAGGCGCCTCTCTCACCTCACCCTAGTCCCGGCCTTTTATTAAACGTTCATTTCATTTGAGCTGTACTTTAGCAAATTTACAGAAATACCGATTTTCAATTCAATTGTGACAATATAATGATTTATCCTTAAGTGAGCATCCGTGTATACAGCATGTTGAACCTAAAGTGTTCTCTGTTGATTCTAATTCTGAAAAACGTAATTGGTTCTTAAAAATCAGTGATTAATGGGGCGCCTGGGTGGCTCAGTCGTTAAGCGTCTGCCTTCCGCTCGGGTCATGATCCCGGAGTCCTGGGATCGAGCCCCGCATCGGGCTCCCTGCTCCGCTGGAGGCCTGCTTCTCCCTCTCCCACTCCCCCTGCTTGTGTTTCCTCTCTCGCTGTGTCTCTTTCTGTCAAATAAATTAAAAAAAAAAAATCAGTGATTAATAAAGCACTACTTTTTTTTCCATATTTACTCTTCTTGCATGTAGAGCAGGAAAACACGACTCCGCATTTAGCAACAGTTTATCTCATGGCCAGAGGGAAACAAGACTAAACTAAAACGACACCTTAGAGTTTTCAAAGACAGACTTTATAGGGATTACCCACTTTTGTTCTTTGAGTTCTTTGAGTAAAACAAAATAATAAAACATCAGCCTAAATCATGACAGGTACATCAAATATACTCTGAACTTCCAGGGACAGTTGGGAGCTGGGAAAATCTTAAATGTGTAAACTGATGTAATTTTAATTGGAATAGAAATGTACAAAAACCAAGAATACAACAACAATAACAAAGCCTCAACCTTCTATTTGGTGTTACCTGGGTTACTGAAGCACAGATTCAGTGATCAGATGTTAAATAATCTAAATATATGAAAGTTACTTAACAGCTCCAAGGTGATTTTAGAGTAGAACAATGGTGTTGATTTAGTTTTTGAATGTTGTTGTTGGTGATGGGATCTGGAGTCCACCGCCAAGAAAGAATTCTTGAGAGGTCTTCCATGCAAAATGGTGGTTTTATTAAACCGTGGGGACAGGCCCCATGGGCGGAAAGAGCTGCCTCAGCAGCTACCTGCTGCTCCCCACTGCCCCAGGACTATGAGGAGCAAGTGATTATATACCTTGGGGTTAGGGGAAGTAAAGATAAGGAAGGTTCCAAAAGAACTTTCATATGTTAAAGAAGACTCAAGATCCCAGAAGAATGTTACAATCTGCCCATCTCAAGTATTTGTCAATCGGCTGTCGGTTATAAGGAGATTTAATTTTATCTACATTTCCTTTTGCCTTTGTTCCCCACATCGTGTGCACAGCCAAAAACTTATATTCCTAATTGCCAGATTCTCAAAGATGTGTGCTTCCCAAAATATATAAATAAGATTATCTTATTAAGATCACATAAAATAATATTGGACTGAAAGTAAAATAAACATATATCAGTTTTTGAGATCTCATCTCTCTCCCTACCCCCCAGCTTCCCCTTAGATTCCCCATTTTTAATGACTGACATATTTGGATATGGCATTTATTTTGGTCTTTCTGGACTGTTTATGCAGCAAAAGATTCTTTAGGGGTGCCTGGCTGACTCAGTTGGTGGAGCATGGGACTCTTGATCTCAGGGTAGTAAGTTTGAGCCCCACATTGGGTGTAGAGATTATAAAAAAAAATTCTTTGATTACCCATCCACACTTCTGTCTTTACGGCCATACAAATAAAGTCTGCCTGTTGATCTCCTCTACCCTTAATTACCTCAAGCTAGTTTGAATTGCAGACTGACTGAACATGGAAATACAAGGCATTTAAAATTTTTTTTTTAATTTATTTGAGAGAGAGAGAATGAGAGACAGAGAACATGAGAGGGAGGAGGGTCAGAGGGAGAAGCAGACTCCCTGCCGAGCAGGGAGCCCGATGCAGGACTCGATCCCGGGACTCGATCCCAGGACTCCAGGATCATGACCTGAGCCGAAGGCAGTCGCCCAACCAACTGAGCCACCCAGGGGCCCCAGAAATACAAGGCATTTTAAAGTGGGCTACAGTTTTTAACAAAAGGAATCAAAGAAATGACATCTAGATTAGTTTTCCTTCTGTAAAATTGGTTCTTCTTCTTCCTGGCCTACATACTACACTTATTCCCTCCCCTCTGTTTTCTTCATACTAATTGATCCTGTTCATCTTTCAAAACCCAGTTCAGTTTCCACTAGCTATCTTTAACAACTTATTCTTCTTTTTTGGAGTTTGAAAATTCAATTGCACTTAAAATTAATTACCTTTCATTTCCTTTATTTTCCTGGGTTTCTGGTGCATACAGGATCCAACAATTAATTCATTGAATCTCTGATTTCCCCCTTCATTTGTACCTGTAGTAAACTTTACTCACTTAGGTTTGTGGCTCACTTGGGTTCAAACTAGTAAATCATAGTCACATCATATTATTAAACAGTGAGGTCATAATCTATGGACAGTGTAGATTTGTCTTCCCTAGCACATTGGGACCAGATCTTAGATTTGGTTTTTTAAATCATAAACTTCATTAAATTAAAAAAAAGCTAAATAGTTAACAAACATACACTTAAGCATTAGACCTATATAGTGCTACCTTGCCCCTGTTGATGCTCCTTAATTAGATCTTATAAGTTGTGTTTCCACAATGATTTCCTAATTAATATCCACCTTTCCCTTGTTAGTGCTACCATGTCAGTTGAGAGCTGCATTACTTCCCTCCAGAACTATTCCTAAACTTACCAGGTCTTACTTCAATACTTATTCATTCATTTAATATTTATAGTGTTCTTGATGTATGCCAGCACCTATTTTAGATGTTTAGAAGGCAGAGATGATTTTGCAGTGTTTAGGAAAGATGTTATACTACAATGGGATAAATGTCAGACATTAGAGGAATATAAAGTAGCCAGATGATGAAAAGAATTTGTTTGCTAAACCAGGGCCTTTGAACTTTAGCCTGAAAGTACTGGAAACATTGAAAAATTTCAACAGAGGATAAAATTCAGACCTATTTAGGAAAGGTTACTGTGGTCAGTAAAGAGATTACTTTGGAGGTAGAGCAAGTCTAGAGGCAGGGATCAGCTAAAAGTCTAATGCAATGATCCACCATCTACACTGCTGCCACATTAAATCCTTTTAAAGAGTCTCCTGTCATAGAATCTGAACTTTGAGAGCTGAGACACAGTTTACAGATATTCCAATTCGATTCTTTCATTTTTCACAAAGGGAATAGAGGCTGAAAAGAGTAAAGGGATTTGCTCATGACCTCTAGATAGTCAGTGTTACAACTAATAGTGCTAGAACTCAAGGTTGCAATCAACTTCTTCCAAACTCCTGATCATGTTGATACTTTGACCTCTCCCCATAAATCACAAATGTTCTTAATGGCATCTAGAATAGTGAATCCTTTCCAGGAGGTTTTCAATTTACTTTCCCCAGATCCAATGGAGGAATTGTTATATATGGCTGCCATAGCCTTACAAAACAGATTTCTTAAATAAAAAGACTTGAAAGTTGAAATGATTCCTTTGATCCATGGGCTGCAGAATGAATGTTGTGTTAGCAGGCATGAAAATAACATTAATCTCATTGTACCTCTCCATCAGAGCTCTTGGGTGACCAGGGGTATTTTCAATGAACAGTCATATTTTGAAAGGAATCCTTTTTTCTGAGCATATGTCTCAACAGTGGGCTTAAAATATTCAGTAAACCATGTTCTAAATGGATATGCTGTCATCTAGGCTTTGTTGTTCCATTTATAGAGCACAGGCAGAATAGATTTAGTGCAATTCTTTTTTTAAGGATTTTATTTATTTATTTGAGAGAGAATGAGAGAGAGCACATGAGGGGGGGAAGGTCAGAGGGAGAAGCAGACTCCCCGCCGAGCAGGGAGCCCGATGCGGGACTCGATGCGGGACTCGATGCGGGACTCGATCCAGGGACTCGATCCAGGGACTCCAGGATCATGACCTGAGCTGAAGGCAGTTGCTTAACCAACTGAGCCACCCAGGCACCCCAGATTTAGTGCAATTCTTAAAGGCTCTAGGATTTTTGGAATGGCCAGTGAGCATTGGTTTCAACATTAAGAACTACTTGAATATCAAGATAGGTTTAACAGATTATTCAAGTGTAATAATTGTTTCTTGTTTGTCCTTTTCCTTTTTGCTTTTAAATGAGTTCACATTTCTTTAGGCCCAAAGGATTCTATATCAAAGTGTTGAAATATTTATGGATTTGATCTCAGAACCACTGTAATCTTTTAAAAATTATGTACACAAGCTAGGAAAGGTCTGAGAAGCCTGTAGGTGGGGAAATGTTAGATTAACTTTTGAGAGGCACATGAATTTTGGAAACTACACATCAATGACTGATATAAATTCTAGGAAAACTGTGGAAGTTTGACATTGGACCGTCTACAATCAGGCTTTATGATAAAATACGTTTGTTTTATCTATCACTAAGGTTTTTGTGCATCCTCAACTCTAGTTATACAAGATTGTTCACCTTCCACAACTCCATTCTTTGGCTCAAACTCTTTTTGTCACCAGGCCTTCCATCTAGTGCTGCCTGTAGAAATCCCACTCTTCAAGGCTTACTTCAACGGCATCTTAAATATACGTCAAGCTGGAATTAATTTCTCTCTTTTTTGCTCCTCTTGTACACCATGAGTACATCCATCATAAGACAGAATCTTTGCTTACTTAGTCGCATACAGGTCATTAAGTCACACAAGTTGAAACTGGAAGGAAGGGCTCTTTAAGATAATCCTATTTTCTTCCTTATATCTGCAAGTTTTAAGAACAGGAATCAAGTCACATCTGGTTTTTTAATTTCTGACTTGCCTTCTTCCTTCATCATGCACCAAAATCCCTAATTTAATGATTGGAAAGGGCACCCCCTCCAGAATCCTGAAATAGCATACCTCAAGAAGTTTTAATATAAGAATTAATGTGTAAAATTTTATTGGATTATTTCACTCTGTGGTACATTTTGTAGATCTAGTTAAAGCTTTGATTTTGGAACCATGTACAGGTTTAGGTTTATCTAGAGACATCATAAACGTCCATATGGAATTTAGACATCTTTCAACGGATTATCAGATGGCATTTGTTTTTTAGTAGTTGTAACCAAATCATCCCGTCAAAGCAACATACATATGCAACTTGTTTCTCACTAATATTCAACTACATTTAAATATCAAATACACTAAGTCTCTCATTTTTCTTGATTATTGTAGGTGTATCTCTAAGAGTGTGCCCCTCAATTAAAAAACAAGAAAACGGCTTTGAAAACGCATTCTGTTTAACAAAAGAGAAACTCCTACTGTTGACTCTTAATTATTACAGCTGACTCTAAGTTATTTTATTAATTTATCCCAGCAGGTGTCAGTGCTGAGTCGAGGCAAAATCCTTTTTCCAAGTGTAAAATTTTAATTTAAAAAATGTGAATGGGTCCGGCGATGAAAAAAGATACTTAGATCACCGACTTATCTATTTCTTAGGAGTTCAAAATTCATTCCTTGGGGCTTCAAAAGAGACGGGGTCTCGCTATGTTGCCCAGGCTGGAGTGCAGTGGCTATTCACAGGCGCGATCCCACTACTGATCAGCACGGGAGTTTTGACCTGCTCCGTTTCCGACCTGGGCCGGTTCACCCCTCCTTAGGCAACCTGGTGGTCCCCCGCTCCCGGGAGGTCACCATATTGATGCCGAACTTAGTGCGGACACC
>NC_138377.1:44105445-44122231 GCF_054177405.1 Leptonychotes weddellii
GGGAGTAGCGCAAGTTGACACTAGAGGCTGAGCTGCGGTGACGTCATCAGCTGTGCCGGCCTAGAGTGTTTCGAAGACCGCTCGATTCACTCCCTCGAAACCGCGTAGTCCCACAGCGTTCGCGTCATTTGTCAGCACTGCATTCTGGGTAAACCGTGTCTCAAAAAATTTTTTGAAGAGCGCATGCGTTCGCTAGCTCCTTCCTTTTGCCTCGTTGCATCCGAGAGAGCAAGATGGGTCACCAGCAGCTGTACTGGAGCCATCCAAGGAAATTTGGCCAGGGTTCTCGTTCTTGGTGAGAAACAGAATGTGGTTTCAGGGAAGGGTTGTATTGGTTTGTGGCGCGGCCAGAACTCATGGAGAGGAGCCCGCGGCGGCGCGTGGGGGTAGACCGGTTCTGGAGCTGTGACTGCCGCCATTACGGGCCTCTGACGGGTCGGGGAAGACCCGCGGTGAGGGTGGTAGCCCGCGAGTGCAGAATCCTTCCATTTCTGCGGCCTGCAGTAACGCCATCTCTCTTCTTACAGCCGCGTCTGCTCAAACCGGCACGGTCTGATCCGGAAATACGGCCTCAATATGTGCCGCCAGTGTTTCCGTCAGTACGCGAAGGACATAGGCTTCATTAAGGTACGCGGCCGCGGATGCCTTCTCCGGGTTCTGTGTGTGCGCGGGGAAAGTTCAGATATTTCCTTATTTTGAGCTTTCGACCAACACCGTTTTCCTCTGTCTTAGTTGTTAGCAGGGCTTTTTGGGGTGTCGGACGCCACTGTTAAAGAGCTTTGGCAGGGTAATGGGATAGATTTACAGTCTAACCCCTTTTTACCAGTGTCCGTCAGTTTTAGAAAACACTGGAAATTAAGTTTTAGATCTCTTTAATCGTATCTAGATATTTTCCAGCAAAATACATGTGTTGGCTACTGCCCGAGTTGTGGGATAGCATCATATACTGGCATGAGCTTGAGGATGATTGGGGCCAGATAGACCTTCTTAGGATTCAGATAGAAATCTATTTAATAATAGTCCAATGACTTTAGTCTAGTCACATGAAGTTCCGTTTCTGCCTGAGAAAAATAAATGGCAGGGTTGTTGCAAATCTCTATATGTGGAGCTGTCTTGACTCCTAAAAATCAGTTAAGTGCTAGAGTGTTTTCTTCCCCCTATGGTGAAAACTACCGCTTTCTTGGTCCTTTGAGATACAGTTGCTGGTGTTAAAGTATGATCTCTGGTAGACACAAAGTATCTTAAGCTTAGACTTTTAGTTTTGACCAGATACTTAGCAAGTATATGCTTGTTACAATGTGGAAGTTCATAAATCTCATTCAGTGGGATGGGAGGTGTTGATCAGTGTATCAGTGATGAGAATGGACTCAGGCTCTTGAGCTATTAACTTTGTGTCCCCAGTTTCTCAGAGGTTAAGATTAAATGAGTTAATTTATGAACGGTCCCTATAGTAGTGTCTGTCACATATTGAATACCAAAGTATTAGCTGTGTAGTTACCTACTTAACCAGCCTGAGGTTTTGGTAAAGATTATTTTATGTAGTAGCGTCTTTCTAGTGGGGAATTCTTTGAGGGAAGAAGTGAATGCTAATGCTAAAGTTTACAGTCTTAAATTGTTGTGGTTTGTGGAATAGCTTGTTGTAAGCATTCAGTAAATATTTTAAGCTATTTAGAGCTTGGTAGCTGGTTTGGGTAGGTCAGATTTCCAGTTTAAACCTCATTCTTCCATAATAAGAACCAGTGTTTGTGAGAATAAAATGGGTATTTAAACATTTTGAATTAATACATTTCTTGTCGGTTTTTTTTCTTTTCAGTTGGATTAAGTGAACTTCCTTGAATTGGTCATCCAGGATAACCTACCTTAACTGCGGATACCCAAGATACCTACTTTAATGCTAACACATTGTACATAAAATAAAAATGCTTCAATTATGAGTGCTTTAATGTGAATGGAATGGTCAATTGATTATAGGAATCTCCTTTTTAAAATGTACTATTTTCTCAACAGTTCATCTTCAACATGTGGCTTAATTTCCTTCAGTTATATAAAAGTATTCATGCTGAACTCTGATAAAAATGCCAGTGTTGTTTTATATTTCAAAAAAACCTTCTTTATTACATAAAGTGACTTCTATATAGGAGCATCTATAGCATTTAACTTGAGACAACTGTCTCATAAGTAATTGACTTGCTACAGTGATCTAGGCAAAAGAAGTAAAATTGCTGAGATACGTTTTTTTGAAAAAAGATATCACTGAAACCTTGGCATTGCCCAGAGGCGGGAAGATAGCAGTCCTAGCTTTTGGGGTAATTCACAGATAAAATATTGTAAGTTTCTCAAATGTTTGTATGTGGAAGGGGGGACCAGTGATTAAAAGTTCATGGGTCTTGGGCACCTGGGTGGCTCAGGTGTTTAAGCATCTACCTTCAGCCCAGGTCATGATCCTGGGGTCCTGGGATGGGGCTTCTGGCTCAAGGGGGAGTCTGCTGCTCCCTCTACCCGCGCCCCCCCCCCCCAATGATCTCTCTCAAATCTTTTTTTAAAAAAAGCTCTTGGGTCTTGTCAGCAAGATAAACTTAACGAGGCAAGGATGGAAGGAGGGAAACAAGTCTGTTGGAATAGTTTAGGCAAGTGATCTTGGACTAGGATAAAAGGGAGTGGTTGAGGCAGTCTGCAAACAAGGCATTTGAAGAGCAAGATGACAGGATTTGTTGAAGGCTTGGATGTGGGAGATAGAAAATAAAGGATTCTAAGGGTTGGGCTGAGCAATGGGAAGGCTATAGTTCTTACTGAGCTAGGACTGAAAAATGGTTTGGGGAAGAATTAAGTATGGGGCATAGTAAGTTGAAAGTGCTTCTAGACTTTCATGTGGAGCTCCCAAGTAGGCATTTGTGTACATTCCTCTGGAATCCTTGGGAGCTTGGGACTGCTTGTACAATTTTGGTTGTCCTCAGAATATGAATAACTGCTAATTTGGGATCTCATCATTGTGACTAGAGATCCAATTCCTAAAATCTAGGGAGTAAATAATATATGAACAGGACTGTTCTGGGTTACTCCAGGGACAGGTGGGAAGATGAACAGACTGAAGGAGGGCCAAGATAATGGTATACTAGAAGCCAAGCAGAGAGTGATGAGCTAACTGCTCCTGATACACTTGGGTTGATATCGTGTCCTCTCAGGAGGGGAAGTGTGGCTGGAAACAAGTGGAAAAAACAACTGGTTGTGGTTAAGCTATCTAAAGTTTTCAAAAACATGACAAATGTATTGTTATTATAGGAGGTAATGGAAGTTGGGGACAACTGAAGCTTAAATTTCATGAGCTTTATAGTAAATCCACCTCTGCTCCTAACCTTGAGGCCCAAGAGTATGGGATAATAAGCTGCAGTTGCTGCTGGGGAAATGTCTGGGTAAGGAGACGTAAAGAATATTGGAAGAAAAGCTTGAAGATGTAGGAGTTTCTGGTAATGGAATGGAGCTGCTTTTGCAGATAGGGTGGGTAAGACCTGTGTTAGCTGAGCAAATGTGGAAATTTCAGATAAAGATCAGATAGGCTCACACACCTAGTGATTTAGGTAAAAGGTGGTGAGATGGGTGATTTGGTATGATACTCTTGGATGAGCTGAACTCTTGGGATGGCGCTGTGTAAATGTTCCCATATGTATTGTGCATTGGCCGAGGGGACATGATCTAGCCAGTCCTGGCTCTGTGTATGTGGTGGGAGTGAGTGGGGAGGTTGGTGTGAAAGGTGGTCTGGCTTCTCTACTAGGAGTTGAATAACTTACGGCTTAAGACTTAAATGTCTGTGCTAGACCTGCCAAGTGTCTTAAGTGCATTATTTTTTTCAAGTCTTTTTTCAAGATTTTCAAGACTTTTTCATAGACATGCTCATTACACCACTGAGATAACAGGCTTAAAGATGCAGTAATTTCATTACCAAAGTCTACCCAAGTAAAGGGATCAGAACTGGTCTAGAGCTCGAGTCTGTCTGATATCAAAGCTAATGTTCTCAATGCCCACTACATGCTCTTCTCCAGAAACCATTAGATTAAGGCAGGAACTATTTCCATGTTTACCACAGCACATAGTAGGTGCCTTGTATATTAATAGTAGGTCCCTAATTATTGAATAGTTAAATTACCTTCTAAAAGTTCAGTGATGTTGATGGCAAAATATGATAGATCCTATGAGAGAAATCTCATTGGAGCATAGAGAATACATTCTTAGGTTTCGGTCCCTTGACTTAATAAATTAGCTCTGTATGGGATCTGTCAAAGAACCTGTCAAGGGTTTTACTTAGCTTATTACTGAAACCAGTAAACTGTTTCAGCCCATTCAAACAATTCAGAACATCCCTAGTAGGTGAATCAAGGATTTTGAAATGAGCTTAAAAATAAATGTAAAACTGACCTTTTCAACAGGAGAGGGAAGTAAATTATCCACCGGACAGAATTAGTAGTTGTCTATGGACAAGGATCATTTATGTACAACTTTCAGGGTTGTAGACTACCTCGAACACAAAGGCTTGGAGTCCCTCACCCCAAGATTGTGCTAGAAAAAATCTCTGCTTTCCTTGAAAGAAACCCAGCAAACTTTTGGTCCATTTCAAAATCTTCCACAATTTTTCTCCACAGATTTTCAGACTTTTACCTATAATTGGTAAAATTTTCAAGTGCATGTTTTGTGCCAGGCACAGTTCTTAGTGCTTTATTGGAATTATACTCTTGTTGTGAGGTATAACTCCTATTTTGCAAATGAGGCAACCGAGGCAAAAAGAATAAGTAACTTTACCAAGGTAGTATTGTTAAGTGAGGTTCAAACCAGGTAGAGTATCTCCAGAACTGCTCTTACCATTAAACTGTAAATGTCCAACAATTATGAAAAGCTTTGGTAAATTTTAGTAGTCTACAAAATAAAGAAATAAATTTCAATACAAAGTAGAAAATTGTATATGTGGTACAATTTCACAATGGTAGAAGAAAAAAAAGGCACAGAAGAAACAGAAGGAAACATACCAGTATATTAGCAGTGATTGCCTTTGGGTGATAGGTGATTGGATTTGAAGCAGTCAGATTTAAGATTTATTTTGGGGCGGGGTATCCAGTGAGTACTGCAGTATCTAGTGCCCCAGGTACCAATATTGCTAATGAAGCTTCCGCTCCTTCCCAAACAGCTCATTCCATTTTTAGACTGCTCTGGTAGCAAGTTGTTTCTTAGCCTTGCTGTGATTCTTTCCATTGATTTCCACCCATTGATATTAATTCTACGTGGTCTGGTACAAAACAAGTCTAATCTCTTTTCTGCAAAAAAAAAGGTTAAATATTTAGGCATGGGGGCTCTCATGTTCTCCCAGAATCTTCTTATTTTAGGTTACTTTGTGATTATTTCAACGGTGCCTCAGAGGACATGATTTAAAGCTATCTCTAGTGTTCTCTGACTTAATTCCACTCCATCTAGATCCTGATAGTGCCTGACATGACACGTTTCACAGGGCAGGCATGCAGTAGAAATTTGTTGAATGAATGAATGAGCAGGTTTGATTGACTTTGATTTGGTTGGGCATCAGTGTGTCTTCATTTTTCATGGGCCCTCTATTACCATTACAGAAAGTCCAGAGACCATAGCCTTGGACAGCTATCTCCATGGCTAATGCCCCGACAGCTTTAAAGCAGTCTGCTTTGCATAACCTCTGCCTAGGATATAGTTCTTGTTGAAAACTATCCTTCACAATTGGTGCCTTAGAGATGGGGGCTTTTAGGTAGGCAAAACAAAGCTCTTCCAGGGGTATAATTAAGAAGGGTTTACCAAGGTGTTTGAATTTCCTTAATATCCACATAAGTTGAAAAAAAGGAAAAAGGAAGAGAAGGCTGAGCTACTAGATGTTTCTCAGGGTTAATTTAGAAAATTAAAGGCTCAATTTGTTGATATCACTGAGTATATGTGTCTACAGGAGTCAAAGCTATATCGGAGCCAAAGATTAGATTATTACCTGTGCTAGTTGCTGGTGTCCTTTGTCTTTCATAGCTTTAACAGAATTGAGATTGGAAGTGACAAGCTTAATCTAGATGGGCTAATTATCATTTAATGTCTCAATTTAAAGTCATTTAGTTAATTAGAAAATAATTTAAAGAAGCCAGGACTGACTTTTTTGTTTACTGAAAATCCTTTTGTTAAGTTTAGCCCATTATGTGTGTCAACGGTGACCACTCCCTTGAGCTGATTCCAGACTGGACCTTCTGATTCCTGTAAACAAATGCTGGATTCCCTGACCCATGTGTTGAAGGCCTGTAGAACCATAGTGCCTTCCTTTTCCCTTCATCGCTTCTGCCACCAGCCCCCCCTCCCCCACCCCAATTGCCCCCGTTGTTCTTCTTAGTCCCCTTAGCCTCTGGACACCTTTCCATCTGCTTAGAAAGAGATCCCTGCCTGCCTGTTGTTTGAGAACCACTGATCCTGGAGCAAGGACTAAAATGTCACTGGATCTGGAAGTGGCTGGTATGGATCTCAAGTGGACTCCGTCCCTGGAGTTCAAAGGACACATTTAAGGAAACTGTGCTCTGGGCTAAAATGACCAACATTGCCTTCTCTTTGGGATGGGTGCCATTGGTCACTCACCTGGACTCCTTTCCTCAGACCCTCACCCTCCCATCTTGCTGTGGGCGACTCCCCGTGTCACCAGTGCTTTTTTTTTTTTTCGTAAGATTTTATTTATCTGACAGAGACACAGCGAGAGCAGGAACACAAGCAGGGGGAGTGGGAGAGGGAGAAGCAGGCTTCCCGCCGAGCAGGGAGCCCGATGTGGGACTCGATCCCAGGACCCCGGGATCATGGCCTGAGCCGAAGGCAGACGCTTAACGACTGAGCCACCCAGGTGCCCCCCCATTGCTATTTTTTTAAAGGTTTTTTTATTTATTCATTCGAGACACAAAGATACAGAGAGAGAGAATATGAGCAGCGGGAGAAGCAGAGGGAGGGGGAGAAGCAGGCCCCCCGCTGAGCAGGGAGCCCGATGTGGGGCTGGATCCCAGGACTCTGGGATCACGACCCGAGCCGAAGGCAGACGCTTAACGGCTGAGCCACCCAGGCGCCTTGGTCAGCTCCCTTTGTCAGACAACAGGGTGCCACTCAGCTGTTTTTATTGTAAGACTTTCGTTAATTCACATAATCTTAAAATATTCTCATAATAACATTTACCAATAAGAAAGGAAGGGGTGAATGTCCATTGACAGAGATTGACCAGAGTGGTTGGGGTCTGGAGGAAAGGGAGGAGTGAAGTGTCTGAAGAGGCGAGGATCGAGTGGGGCTAGTGCTGAGAGAAAAATCATGCCTTCTGGGGCGCATCGGTAGCTCAGTCATTTAAGCAGCCAACTCTTGATTTCAACTCAGGTCATGATTTTGGGGTCCTAGGATCGAGCCCCACTTCAGGCTCTACATTAAGCAGCGAGTCTGCTTCAGGATTCTCTTTCCCTCTGCCCCTCTCCCTGCTCACGTACACACACTCTCTCTAAAATCAATCAATCTTTTAAAAAATCATGCCTTCGGGCGCCTGGGTGGCTCAGTTGGTTAAGCGACTGCCTTCGGCTCAGGTCACGATCCTGGAGTACCAGGATCGAGTCCCGCATCGGGCTCCCTGCTCGGCGGGGGCTCTGCTTCTCCCTCTGACCCTCTTCCCTCTCGTGCTCTCTTTCTCATTCTCTCTCTCAAATAAATAAATAAAATCTTAAAAAAAAAAAATCATGCCTTCTTTCTGCTTGTATATTACCATGGTTCTGGGGCCAGTAATGCAGGATCTCATTGATTTCTCTGACCATAGTTTAGGACAGGTCCAAATTCAGGAGCTGAATTTGTAACCTCTTACTCTGTATAATCCAGGTTTCAGAATAGGATCTCTGTGGGTGTGTTTATGATTTTAGATGTTGCAGCAATGAAAGGAAAGAACAGTTTTGTTTAATAAAGTTGTAAGAGTGTAAGTACCAATAGCCTCATGCACATTATACAACCCAATAATAATTACGCTGATTGTGTAAACAGCTCCCCTTTGTAGACTAGCTGAGCCTCCATCACCAAACATCGAGCATTAACAGCAGGCGCTACAAAAATCAATAAGCCTTCACCCAGGGAACCAAAGATATGTAGGTTATTAAAACTCCTAACAGTTACCCATAAATAATAATAACTCATTATATTAATGCTAAAGGAGGTTTTGTTTTATTTCCTAAACAATATAGAGATTACACATTAAAGCAATAGTTGACAAAGTGATAAACATTCATGGCAGCAAAGACAAATCAATAAAAGCACAAAATAAGAAATGGAACCTGTTTCTTGGCAATCTCATTAGCTGAACTTCATAGACTGAGTCTGGTTTACCTTGTGTTCTCTTTTTATATACCCACAAATCCCATTTTATGATGACATTTATACATCTGTTCTTCCTTTGATGCTAATTAACTCCTATTACTATTCATGAAGATTAAGTGTGGACATCTAGCACTGATGATGTATTCAGCCAATCACCACAGGAAAAGGTTTGTGCAAATGAGTTCAAATATGGAACTTTTCTTGTAGGTAATCTCCTTAAACACAATTTCCTTTAAAGTTTTCTCCATAGTCAGGAGCCTTTGTTATCTGTTTCCTGAGTATTCTAGCTTCTTTATTACCAAGGGAGCAAATCATGACATTGAATGGGTCCTCATTTGGGTCCTTCATTATAGGTTTTCTAAATAATCTTATCCTTTGTTACTGACTTTAATTTGTTCTTGAAAACCCTGCCACAAAGTTAAAAGCTGTTAAATTAAAAAAAATTTCATTAATTTTATTGGAAAAAAGTTATGATGTATTCCATTGCACCACCAGATTCTCAAATAGTTTTCACAAATAGAAAAATATACCAACTAAGCAATTAAAGAAAGCTTATAAAAGTTAGCAATTTAAAAAGATGCTGACACCAAATGGTGTACTGAAATTCAATTTTGGCACAGATTCCTGAATTTAATTTAATTTAATTTTTTTTTTAAAGATTTTATTTATTTATTTGACAGAGAGAGACACAGCGAGAGAGGGAACACAAGCAGGGGGAGTGGGAGAGGGAGAAGCAGGCTTCCTGCAGAGCAGGGAGCCCGATGCGGGGCTTGATCCCAGGACCCTGGGATCATGACCTGAGTCGAAGGCAGACGCTTAACGACTGAGCCACCCAGGCGCCCCAGATTCCTGAATTTAAAGAGCGTAATCTCAGAGCACTATGGAGTGAGTGTCTTGGCCATCCCAAGGGGTCACTTTTTCTGGAGACCAGTGTCCTATTTTCACTGATGCTTTCCCTGCTACAGTGTTCTTGCACCATTCAGGCTCTTGACCCAAGAGTGTTAGGCCTGCAGATAGAGGTATGCAGCATTTCTTAGACTAAAACCCTGAGATGACTGACCATTCAATCTCAATAGCACACTGAGGAAAAACAAAAGTGAGTAAAACCAAACTGTCAAGGGGTCTGAATTGAGAACATTATTTACGGAGTGAACTGTCAGTAAGAGTATCTTCTGTGTGTTTGTCACATTATCTTTTATTGACACCTATCCTTCCAATTCATTCTAAACTTTTAAAAACTGGTCTGTCTCTTTAAAAATTTTTTTAAAGAATTTGAGTACAGTTGACACACAGTGTTTCATTAGTTTCAAGTGTACAATATGGGGATTCAACTTCTCTAAACATTATGCTATGCTTACCACAAGGGTAGCTACCATCTGTTATCATACAACACTATTACACGACCATTGGCCATATTCCCTATGCTGTGCCTTTTATTATTGTGACTTACTCATTTTATAACTGGAAGCCTGTATCTCCCACTCCCCGTCACCTGTTTTGCCCATCCCCCACTACCCCCATTATTCTCTGGTAACCATAGATTTATTCTCTGTATTTATAGGTCTTATTCTGCTTTTTGTTTGTTTATTCATTTCTTTTGTTTTTTAGATTCCATATATAAGTGACATCATGTGGTATTTACCTCAGTCTGACTTATTTCACTTAGCATAATACCCTCTAGGTCCATCCAGATTGTTGCAAATGGCAAGATCTCATCCTTTTTTATGGCTGAGTAATATTCCAGTACATGCTTGCTTGTGTGCACGTGCATGTGTGTGTGTACACCAAATTTTCCCTATCCATTCATCTATCAATGGACACTTAGATTGCTTCCATATCTTGGCTATTGTAAATAAAGCTGCAATAAACATAGGGGTGCACATATCTTTTCAAATTAGTGTTTTTGTTTTCTTCGGGTAAATACCCAGAAGTGGAATTATTGGATCATATGGTAGTTCTATTTTTAATACTTTGAGGAACCTTCATACTCTTTTCCACAGTGGCTGCAACAATTTACATTCCCACCAACAGTGCATGAGAGTTCCTTTTTCTCCATGTCCTTGCCAACACTTGTTATTTCTTGTCTCTGATTTTAGCCATTCTCACAGGTGTAAGGTGATACCTCATTGTGGTTTTGGTTTTCATTTCCCTGATGATTAGTGATGTTGAAAATCTTTTCATGTGTGTCTTGGCCATCTGTATGTCTATTCAGGTCCTCTGCCTATTTTTAAAGCGGATTTTTTGTTTCTGGTGTTGTGTAAATTCTTTATATATTTTGGATATTAACCCCTTATCAGATATATCATTTGGAGATTTCTTCTCCCATTCACTAGGTTGCCTTTCCGTTTTATTGATGGTTTCCTTTGCTGTGCAAACACCTTTTATTTTGATGTAGTCCCTTTTATTTTGTTTCCCTAGCCTCAGGAGACATATCTAGAAAAACGTTGCTATAGCCGATGTCAGAGAAATGACTGCCTGTGCTTTCCTAGAATTTTTATGGTTTCAGGTCTTACATTTAGGTCTTTAATCTATTTGGAGTTTATTTTTGTGTATGGTGTTAGAAAGCAGTCCAGTTTCATTCTTTTGCATATAGTCATCCAGTTTTCCCAGCACCATTTATTGAAGAGACTGTATTTTCCCCATTGTATATTCTTGCCTCCTTTGTCATGATTAATTGACCATATAGGTGTGGGTTTATTTTTGGGCTCTCTATTTTGTTTAATTGATCTGTGTGCTAAACTTTTTTTAAAAATTGAAATGTAATTGACAAATAATATTGTGTAAGCTTCAGGTGTACCACATGTTGATTGATACATTACATATTGCATTATGATTACCATAGCATTAGCTAACATCTCCAACATTTGACATAACTATCATTTCACTCTGTGGTGAGAACATTTAAGATCTAGTTTCTTAGGAACTTTGAAGTATATAATACAGTATTGTTGTAATCACAATGCTGTGCATTAGATCCTCCAAACTTACTCATCTTCTGACTACAAGTTTGTACCCTTTGAGCAACTTCTCCCTGATTCCCCTATCCCACAGCCTCTGGCAACCACCATTCTATTCTCTATTTCTACCAGTTTGGTTTTTTCAGTTTGCACATATAAATGATATCAAAAAGTATTTGTCTTTCTCGGTCTGACTTATCTCACTTAGCATAATACCCTCAAGGTTCCATCCATGTCACAAATGACATAATTTCCTTCTTTCTCATGGCTGAATAATACTCATTATATATATATTATATATATATATATACCACATCTTTTTTTTTTTTTAAGATTTTATTTATTTTTTCAACAGAGAGAGAGAGACAGCGAGAGAGGGAACACAAGCTGGGAGAGTGGGTGAGGGAGAAGCAGGCTTCCTGCTGAGCAGGGAGCCCGATGTGGGACTTGATCCCAGAACCCTGGGATCATGACCTGAGCCGAAGGCAGATGCTTAATGACTGAGCCACCCAGGTGCCCCACCACATCTCCTTTATCCATTCATCCCCTTGATAGATGCTTACATTATTTTCATATTTTGGCTATTGTGAATAATGCTACAAAACATTGGGATACAGATATCTCTTGATATCCTTTCATTTCCGTTGGATATATATCTAGAAGTGGGATATCTGGATCATATGATAGTTCTGTTTTTAATTTTTTGAGGAAACTCCATGCTGTTTTCCATAGGGGCTGCACCAGTTTGCATTCCACTAACAGGGCACAAGTGTTCTCTTTTTCTCCACAGCTTTGTCAACACTTGTCATCTCTTGTCTTTAATGATAGCCATTCTAACAGGTGTGAGGTGATACATCATTGTGATTTTGATTTTCATTTCCCTGATGATTAGTGATGTTAAGCACCTTTTCATGTATTTGCTGGCCATTTGTATGTCTTTTTTTGAGAAATGTCTATTCAGTTCCTCCTCCCATTTTTAATTGGGTTGTTTGTTTTTTTGTTATTGAGTTGTATGATTTCTTTTTTTTTTTTTTAAGATTTTTCTTTATTTACTTGACACAGAGAGAGCGAGAGAGCAGGAGCAAGCACAAGAAGGGGGAGCGGCAGAGAGAGAGGGAGGAGGAGGCTCCCCACTGAGCAGGGAGCCTGATGCAGGGCTTGATCTCAGGACTCCGGGATCATGACCTGAGCCAAAGGCAGATGCTTAACCAACCGAGCCACCCAGGCGCCCCATATGAGTTCTTTTAAATTAATTAATTAATTAATTTTTTAAAGATTTTATTTATTTGACAGAGAGAGACACAGTGAGAGAGGGAACACAAGCAGGGGGAGTGGGAAAGGGAGAAGCAGACTCCCCGCTGAGAAGGGAGCCCGATGCGGGGCTCGATCCCAGGACCCTGGGATCATGACCTCAGCCGAAGGCAGACGCTTAACGACTGAGCCACCCAGGTGCCCCATGAGTTCTTTCTTAAAAAAGATTTATTTATTTTAGAGAATGAGAGAATGTGTGAGTGGTGGGGGAGGGGCAGAGGGAGGGAATCTTCAAGCAGATTCCCTGCTGAGCGCAGAGACTGACTCAGGGCTCAATCTCAGGACCCATGAGATCATGACCTGAGCCAAAACCAAGAGTTAGATGCTTAACCCACCGAGCCACCCAGGCACCCCATGAGTTCTTTATATATTTTAGATATTACCCACTATCAAATATATGATTTGCAAATATTTTCTCCCATTCTTTAGGTTGCCTCTTCATTTTGTTGATTGTTTCTTTTGCTGTGCTGAAGCTTTTTGATGTAGTCCCACTTGTAGATTTTTGCTTTTATTGATGGTGCTTTTTGTGTCATATCTGAAAAATCATTGCCAAGACCAATATCAAAGAGTTTTCTCCTGTGTTGTCTTATAGGAATTTTATGGTTTCAAATCTTATGCTTGTTTTTAATCCACTTTGAGTTAATTTTTGTGAGTGGTGTAAGACAGAGGTCCAATTTATTTTTTTTTGCAGGTAGTTATCCAGTTTTCCCAGCACCGTTTATTTCATTTTTTTTTAAAGATTTTATTTATTTATTTGACAGAGAGAGAGAGCACAAGCAGGGGGAGTAGCAGAGGGAGAGTGAGAAGCAGGTTCCCCGCTGAACAGGGATCATGGCCTGAGCCGAAGGCAGACACTTAACTGACTGAGCCACCCAGGCGCCCCACCATTTATTTCAGAGACTATCCTTTCCCCTTGAATATTCTTGGCTCCCCTGTCAAATATTAGTTGACTGCACCATACTGTTTTGATTCCTATAGCTTTTTAGCTTGAAATCAGGAAGTGCAATGTCTCCAGCTTTATTCTTTTTCAGGATTGCTTTGGCTATTTTGGGTCTTCTGTAGTTTCATACAAATTTTAGGATCGTTCTATTTCTGTGAAAAATGCCACTGGGGTTTTGATAGATATTGATCTATAGATGACTTTGGATAGTATGGACATTTTAACAATATTAATTCTTTCAGTCCGTGTATATGGGATATCATTCCATTGATTTGTGTCTTCTTTAATTTCTTTCATTAATGTTTTATAGTTTTCGGTGTACAGTCTTTTTCCTCCTTGGTTAGATTTATACATAAGGGTTTTATCATATTGACATTATTGCAAATGGGATTGTTTACTTAAAATTGCTTTCAATTAGTTTGTTGTTAGTGCATAGAAATACAACTGATTTTTTTATGTTGATCTTGTATCCTGCAACTTTGCTGAATTCATTTATCAGTTCTAGCTCTAACAGGTTTATGTGTGTGTGTGTGAGTGTGTATGTAGTCTTTAGGGTTTTCTGTAGATAATATCCTGTCATCTGCAAACAGACAACTTCTTTTTTTTTTTCTGAGAGAATGAGAGAGGGAGAGCTCAGGTGTGCCAGTGGGATGGGGGGAGGGGCAAAGGGAGAGGGAGAGAGAGAATCTTAAGCTGGCTCCACGCCCAGCAAGGAGACTGTCCTGCGGTTCTCACGACCCTGAGATCATGACCTGAGCCGAAACCAAGAGTTGGTTGCTCGACCAATTGAGCCACCCAGGTGCCCTGTTGAGTCACATTTTTCTTTGTGAGCTCCTGTGTGTAGGTATGTCATGAAATCTGTTTTTTTCCTCTTGCTAATACATCTTTTTTTTTTTTAAGATCTTATTTTTATTTATTTGACAGAGAGAGACAGCCAGAGAGGGAACACAAGCAGGGGGAGCAGGAGAGGGAGAAGCAGGCTTCCCGCAGAGTGGGGAGCCCGATGCGAGGCTCGATGCGGGGCTCGATTCCAGGACCCCGGGATCATGACCTGAGCCGAAGGCAGATGCTTAAGGACTGAGCCACCCAGGCGCCCCTTGTTAATATATCTTTTATCAGCTTGATCTGCAGGCCCCAGCCACTGAAACTTGGGAAGTAGGGGAAGAGTTGTTTTGTCCTCTCCTACAAACTCCAACAGCTCCTCTATTTATTCTCCTGCAGCTGAATGAGACTACTTCCTGCCTCAGAATAAGTTGCTTCTGCCCATCTCCCCACCCTCAGTTCAAAGCACCTCTCCATCTCCCCAGTGGTTTCTCAAGATATTGTCTGTGTTTCGATGTTTTCCCTTTATAGTTCCTCCAGAGTTGATCTGGGAATTGGGAGTCCTCATGAGTTCAGTGTCAGTGGGAAATGGAGCTGGAACACTGGTATTCTTAATTTGTTCTTTCTGTGGAGACAATAAGGCTGCAATGCTCTTGGAATATTGACAATAAGGAGTGATGCTTAGACTTTGGAGGAGACCTTAGGAATGGGGGAGAGGTGGGTCTCAAATGTAATAAAAGAATTTTCTTTTTACCTTTGATCACAAAGTCTTTAGGCTCAATTCTTACTCTATTATTATGAGATATTATAGTTATATGTTTTATATAATGGGAGAATAATAATAATATCATCATCATTTGTTGAGGGTTTTGTAGCCATCTGTCTCTGCCAGAGACTTTTAAATCCTCACAAAAGCTCTGAGCGGGAAGAGCTTAATTTCTCATTTTACACATAAGTAAATTTGAGGCTCAGAGAAGTCAGGTCAATTGCCCAGAAGTTGAGCTGGGATTTGAATTCAGGCTGTCTGACTTCAAAGGGTAAGGTCTTAATTACACACTGCCCTGCAGACAAAGCACATGGGAATGTTAAATAAATTGCGGTCCCCCCTGCCCCAGTGATGTCTTAGTTTTAGGAAACTCTGGGTACCGTTTGGTTGTATGAGTTTCCACATCTATGCTATGCTATGTTTTTGGAATATCCTTATATAAGGAAAGGAGAAGTAACCACTGTGCTTAGCAATTTGTCTATAATATGGTATCTGAGGTTCCTGACCGTGCTAAAAAAAAGCATGATTCATCCAGGCTGGTTTAATCAGGTAATTGGAGGATCATAGGGTTCTCTGGGCCTATAGGTCACCCCTTCAATGACACTCAGGGTATGTGGCTCAGACATGAGTCTGAAACCCTCATGTTGTCCTTTCTCTTGTAGACCGAGTCTGGGGACTTCGGTGAAATTCAAAGGGACTTATACCTCTTTTTCTTTCTGCTACCTGATCTCCACTCTTTTCCCAAATTGCCTGAAAAGAAAATAAGTTCTCTTAGAGGATTAAAAAGCCCCATAATTCATAACTCTTTTACAGATAAAATGAATAAATTAATGAGAGAAAAAGTAAGATGTTACAGCTAGTTCAAAGGGGAAGTTCAAAGAGCAGAGGCAAAAATAAGCCATGAAATAAATTTACAAGTGGATGCATACTGGCTTTTTCTAAGGGTAGCAGGAAATCAACTGTGCCTCCAGTAGGTGGAATCCATTTGCATGTCTGTAGACAATAATTCTTTGCATTGCCTAGAGCTACCCTATGACCCAGCAATTGTACTACTGGGTATTTACCCCAAAGATACAAATGTAGTGATCCGAAAGGGTACGTGCACCCCAATGTTTATAGCAGCAATGTCCACAATAGCCAAACTATGGAAAGAGCCAAGATGTCCATCAACAGATGAATGGATAAAGAAGATGTGGTATATATATACGATAGAATATTACGCAGCCAACAAAAAACCAAAATCTTGCCATTTGCAACGATGTGGATGCAACTAGAGAGTATTATGCTAAGTGAAATAAGTCCATCAGAGAAAGACAAGTATCATATGATCTCACTGATATGAGGAATTTGAGAAACAAGACAGAGGACCATAGGGGAAGGGAGGAAAAAATTCAACAAGATGAAACCAGAGAGGGAGACAAACTATAAGAGACTCTTAATCTCAGGAAACAAACTGAGGGTTGCTGGAGTGGTGGGGGGTGGGAGGAATGGGGTGGCTGGGTGATAGACATTGGGGAGGGTATGTGCTATGGTGAGCGCTGTGAATCATGTAAGATTGATGAATCACAGACCTGTACCTCTGAAACAAATAATACATTATATGTTAAAAAGAAAAGAAGATAGTAGGAA
>NC_138377.1:44122731-44160421 GCF_054177405.1 Leptonychotes weddellii
TGGGTGGCTCAGTCGTTAAGCGTCTGCCTTCGGCTCAGGTCATGATTCCAGGGTCCTGGGATCGAGCCCCGCATCGGGCTCCCTGCTCGGCGGGAAGCCTGCTTCTCCCTCTCCCACTCCCCCTGCTTGTGTTCCCTCTCTAGCTGTCTCTCTCTCTCTCTGTCAAATAAATAAATAAAAAATCTTAAAAAAAAAAAAATATTTTTACCACTCAACACTGCACTTCTTTGACTGTGGCACAGTTCCGGGGCTGGCCGGCAGGGGTCCACAACTTTACTAGAGTCACAAAGTATCCTAACTAGCAGAACTACCTGCAGACACACTTGCGTAGCTGGAGGAGGGTATCGTGGAGTACAACTTCTCTTTGGCTTTGTTTGAAGTACAAACTTAGTTGACTCACTTCTGGGGTCTTATTCCTCACACATCTTTTTTTTTTTAAGTTATTATTTTAATTCCAGTTAGTTAGCATACAGTGTCATATATACATTTCTGGTGTACAAGACAGTGATTCAACAGTTCCATACAATAGCAGGTGCTCCTCACAAGTGCACTCCTTAATCCCCATCACCTATTTCACCCATCCCCCACCCACCTCCCCTCTGGTAACCATCAGTGTGTTATCAATAGTTAAGAGTCTATTTCTTGGTTTGTCTCTCTTTCATTTTTTTTTTCCTTTGCTCATTTGTTTTGTTTCTTAAATTCCACATATGAGTGAAATCATGTGGTATTTGTTTTTTTCCCACTGATTTATTTTGCTTAGCATTACATGCTCTAGCTCCATCCATGTCGCAAGAGGCAAGATGTCATTCTTTTTTGTGGCTGAGTAATATTCCATCGTATATACATACCACCTCTTCTTTATCCATTCATCAATTGATGGACATTTGGGCTGCTTCCATATCTTGGCTAATTTTTTTTTTTTAAGATTTATTTATTTATTTGGGAGGGGGTGGGGAAGGACAGAGGGAAAGGGAGAAAGAATCCCAAGCAGACTCCTCGCTGAGTGCAGAGCCCAATGTGGGCTGGATCTCACAATCCTGAGATCATGACCTGAACCAAAATTGAGAGTCGGATGCTCAACCAACTGAGCCATCCAGGTGCCCTACATATCTTGGCTATTGTAAATAATTCTGCTATAAATATCAGGGTGCATGTATCCCTTTGAATTAGTTATTTTGTATTCTTTGGGTAAATACCCAGTAGTGTGATTGCTGTATCATAGGATAGTTCTATTTTTAACTTTTTGAGGGACCTCCTTACTGTTTTCCACAGTGGCTGTACCAGTTTGCGTTCCTTTTTTTCCACAGTCTCCACCAACACTTGCTTCTTGTGTTTTTGGATTTAGCCATTCTGACAGGTGGGAGGCAATATCTTATTGTAGTTTTGATTTGCATTTCCTTGATGATCAATGATGTTGAGCATCTTTTCATGTGTCTGTTGGCCATTGGAATGTCTTCTTTGGAGAAATGTCTGTTCATGTCTTCTGCCCATTTTTAAATTGGATTATTTGTTTTTTGGGTATTGAGTTTTATAAGTTCTTTATGTATTTTGGATACTAGATACTAATGCTTTTTTTTTTTATACTAACCCTTTATCATATATGTCATTTGCAAATATCATCTCCCATTCTGTAGATTGCCTTTTAGTTTTGGTGATCGTTTCCTTTGCTGCGCAGCTTTTTATTTTGATGTAGTCCCAATAGTTTATTTTGCTTTGGTTTCCCTTGCCTTAGGGGACCTATCTAGAAAAAAGTTGCTATGGGCTGATGTCAGAGAAATTACTGCCTGTGCTCTCTTCTAGGATTTTTATGGTTTCAGGTCTCACATTTAGGTCTTTAATCCTCACTCATCTTTTTGATTCCTTCCTACTCAATAAAACCCAGAAAGGATGGCTTAACACTGTTTGCATTTCTGGATTGTTTAGTCAATGTATGGAACTGCATTCACATTTTAAACCTTGATCTCTAATTACAGAAGGAAAGACTTGTCAGGAATCAGCAGGCTAGTGGGGAGAGATTTCTTTCCTTTTTTTTTTTTTTAAAGACTTTATTTATTTGAGAGAGAGAGAGAGCCCGTGTGCGCACGAGTGTGGGGGGGGAGGGGCAGAGGGAGAGGGAGAAGCAGACTCCCCTCTGAGCAGGGACCCCCTGCCCCCTTGTGGGGCTGGATCGCAGGATCCTGGGATCATGACCTGAGCCGAAGGCAGATGCTTAACCGACTGAGCCACCCAGGGACCTCTAGGCCTCCTTTTAATATCAGCCTGAGAATACCTCTTATTTAGTCTCTTCAGACAGGACCAGGAAGAGGCCAAGGGATGTGTCTCCCAGTCTGTGAAAGCTGATGGAAATCTGCTCCTGGGTCCTAGGGAGCCCTGCCCTGGCACTCATTCTGTGGCAGGAGGTGTCTCTCTCTCCTGGCTACCTCTCCTTGCTGTGTATAGCCAGCCCTCTTTTTCAAATTTGCTAAACCTTACCCCAACCTTTCTCAGGTTTTAAAGATCAGGACTCCCCAGTGTACATTTTGCAATTTCCAGCCAGTTGTTCTAGAAGAGCTGATAATTAGAAGCAAATGACTATTATCTAATGACTGTTTCAGTGTAGAACCCTCTCCTCTCACCACCTGTCCAGAACACAAGGCTGTATCTCTTATGTTATTTCCATTTCCGATCAGTTTACTGATAAAACTGTGTTGGAACTGTATCTTCTTTGGTCATAGGAACACTTCTGGAAAGTATAAAGGAAGGTGCAAAGAAAACTAAGCTTACCCTCATTGGACCTTAAATGTGGCTGACATTTTTCTGTTCAGTATTTTTCACTGGTATCTCCTTGCATTATTTTAAAATTCAGCATCCCCATTACTGCGCCTGGATGGAGGTCTCTTGGTAAAATACCTATAACAAATGACAATGTCAACAGCTAAAGCCTGCTTGGGCTAAATGACACCACACCGGAAAGAGAAGAAACAGCACCGGAAGCATCGGATGACCTCTCGGTGAGGGTGGAGACCAGGCCGGGAGAGCGCTAATGAGGAAGCTGCATTCTGGGCTAATGCAGCCGCGCAGTCTGCGGGGCAGGAGGCCCTGCCCCGGGGGCTGCTGGGATTGGCAGGAAGGAAGGGAATAGGGGTCGAAAGCGGAAGGGGATGTGGGGGCAGGAGGCCAGGAGAACTCGGCAGACGAGTTGAGTGAATCCTTGCGAAGAGTAATGCTAGCTTAAGAGTTCACATTTATGGAGGCCTTCTCTGAGCCTGGCACCGTTTAAAGCACTCTGCGAACATCATCTCGGGCAATGCTTACCAGTGACCTTGGGAGGCAGTTGACCTTATCCTCATGAGAAATGAAGTTCAGAGAGGTTAGGTCACTTGCTCAGGGTGGCCCGACTGTGTCGGAAGCCCATGTTCTTAACGGCCGATTTTGTCCGTGTGGAAAAGGGGTGTAGGCCAGGTTGGCGGGAGAAAAGAACTTGAGAACACTGGGGAATTGGATGACTTAGCAAAACGAGAAGGTGTGGTTCAGAATTGAAGCATCCCCGGTTCCCAGGGAGTCCTGGATAATTCAGAGCCACATCTCGGGCTCTTGTACCGCAGTGAAGAATGAGGCCTCGCTCAGCAGGTAGCTCTTCCCTGGAAGATGAAAACACAATGACTCCACTGTGGTTTCCTCAAGGACAGGGCTGAGCATTTACATGGGCGGCGGGGGGTGGTGGTGGTGGTTGTGGAGGGAAAGCGGGTAAAGGGAGGCAGGGTGGGAGTAAAAGGAAACGCTGAGAGCAGCTTCAGAGAAGGCAGAAATAATAAGGCAAACCCCAGGAGAGGAAAAGAGGTGGGCCAGAGCGTTCAAAACCCAGGGATGTTGTTATTGTTATAACCAGAGAGAGAGCAAATGTTGGAAGGCAGCATTTCCTACTAATAAAAGATCTGAAATGACTGAGGAGTTGACAATAGCTGAGAGGTGGTCTTCTTTGAAAAACATGGCGGCTAAAAGGAATTCCCCTTTTCTATTTGCTCAGCATTTTAGAGTTTGCAAGCTGCTTTTTCATGTGTGATCTATTTGACAGCAGTGCTGTGAAATATGTCATTATCAGTATCGTGTGACAAATAAGGAAGTTTGTTTCATTTTTTAAAAAGTTTCTTTATTTTATTTTTTTTCCAGTAGGCTGCATGCCCCACATGGGGCTTAAACCCACGACCCTGAGATTAAGAGTCACGTGCTCTACTGACTGAGCCAGCCAGGCACCCCAGAAGTATGTTTTGAAAGGGAAAGCCGTTATTCGAGGTCCTATGACTGGTTAGCTAGACTGAGACCAGGAGTCAGCAGTTAGCATTGCTGACCTTTGGCCTCATCATAACACCAGGAGGACACGCGGGGCCCCCACGAAGTAATGAACACTTTGGGAAAGAAGCTACAGGGCTGCCTTGGAAAAGCTGAGCTCCGTGGAAAATTTCTGGGGAGTCTGTTAGTGTATAATGACTTTGGAAAGTTTCTTGAAATCCTTCCAGTTAAGCCTGAATTCACAGGAACATCGCATTGATTTATACGCTGGTGACCAGAAAAAGCAACTCTGAATACAAAGAGTTTGAATGATCTGATACCCTTTGTTCTAACAGCAGAAGAGTAAAGTGTTCATTCTTGATTAAAAAAAAAAAAAAAGTCTGATGATTTGCCTTTGGTCTTTTTCCCCAAGGAGAAGACTTTTCTGTTTTCACTCTCTCTTTAATGATAGTGCTTTGCATTTGTTCAAAGTGCCCAAGTTCCTTCTGGAAGGGCTCCCTGCAGTAACAGAGCCACCTCCATGAGCTTAGGGGGCCAGTGTCACTACTGGGCTTGTTGTAGTTCATAATATTTATTTTTGCTCTTTCCCGTATTGACACCCTGGCATTTGTGTTCTCCAGTTTGCTTCTCCTGATGCTCTCTATACACATAGGTGATCCATTGCCAGCCCATCCGTCTTTCTCATTCACGGTCTCTGTGTTTCTCCCTCGTTCTTCAACCAAACCCCTGATAATCTGGAATTTTATTGTCTCTCCACATTATTAGTTATCTATTGCAGTGTAACAAATCACCCCAGATTTGGCAGCTTAAAACAACAAACGTTTATGATCTCATAGTTTTTGTGGATCAGGAATCCAGACATTGGCTCAGAATCTCTCGTGAGGTTGCGGTTAAGTGGTTGGCCAGGGCTGCAGCCATCTGAGGGGCTGGAGGATCCATGTTCAAGGTCTCTCTCATGGGGCTGTTGGCAGGAGGCTTCTGTTCCTTGCCATGTGAGCCTTTCCATAGGGCTTCCCCCATAGTAAGTGATAAAGGAGAAAGAAGGGGGGCGTGAGGGCCCCCCACAGGGAAGCTCTAGTCTTTTTATAACCTACTCTTGGAAGTGACATCCTATCACTTCTGTCCTATTCTATTCAATAGGTGTGATTCAGTAAGTCCAGTCCCACACTCATTCAGAGGGAAATGAAATTCTGCTTCTTAAGGGAGAAGTACCAAAAATTTATGGACATATCTTTATAACCATCACACTAGATAATTATTGATGGAATTACAACTATTTGCTAGATGCTGTGCTTAGCTTTGGGGTTTTAACAAGGTCCCCAACTGCATGATAATTTTAGTGCAGAGCGCAAGCTCTTTTCTTCTTTCTATGTCCTTTCTATTCCCTTTTGTCCAAGAAGGCACCACTGAGACCCGATCTCAGAAACTTGTTCTCTTTTCGAATTCCCTGCTAATGTCAGCTGGTGGTTAACAGCCCGACAGAGTGGCTGACAATTTCCATTCCATCTGGAGCACCAGGGCTGGAGGAAACTGAAATCCTTTTTTTAAAATTAGAAATCTGTCTGAAGTTCTTGGAGAGCCAGTGATTTTGTAGTTGTCCCATAGTTCTTAGATATTCTAATCTTTTTTTTTTTTTTTTTTTTTAAAGCCTTTTCTCTTTACTTTTCCATTTTGGAAGTTTCTATTGACATACTCTCAAATGCAGAGAGTTTTTCCTTTGCTGTGTCCAGTCTCCTAATGAACCCACCAAAGGCATTTTTCATTTCGGTTACAGTGGCTTTTTTTTTTTTCCCTTTTAATTTATTTATTCATTTTAAGTAATCTCTACACCCAGTGTGGGGCTTGAACTCACAACCCTGAGATCAAGAATCACATGCTATTCTGACTGAGTCAGCCAGGTGCCCCTACAGTGGTTTTGCTCTAACATTTCTTTTTGTTTTTTTCTTAGATTTTCCATCTTTCCACTAACATTACCCATCTGTTCTTGCATGTTGTCTACTTTTTTTCATTAGAGCCTTTACCGTATTAACCAGAGTTGTTTTAAATTCCTAGTTGATAAATTCAACATCTTTGCCATATCTGATTCTGATTCTGTTGCTTGCTCTGTCTCTTCAAATTGTGTTTTTGACTTTTAGTATGCCTTGTAATTTTTGGTTGAAAGCAGGGCATGATGTACTGGATAAAAGGAATTCCAGTAAATAGTCTTCAGGTGACGTGGTGGTAAGGTGTGAGGGAGCAGGCATGTTCTATAGCCTTGATGAGGTATCAGTCTTTTAGTGTGTCCATGGGACCATGAACTTCACCAGTGCTTCTCAGTGCTTCCTGATGTTAGGTGGGACAAGATGGCGAGAGGGGGCTGGAGTCGGGTTCTTCTAGGTCAGTCAGGCTCTGATGAAACCTCAGTAGGTTAGACTTTGGTAAAATAATTTCTTTTGAGGGCAGGCCTTGTTAAGAAGAGGAACAGAATGCTCTGGCATTTTCCAAAATGGTTTCTTTTCCTCTTCCCCCTGTCAGAAGCACTGGGGGATTTTTCTCCTATCTTTGCCGTGAGAAGCTGGTAGAGCCCCTGGATGTAAAATTCACAAAATTTCTCTCCCCAGCCTAACTCCAACACCCCTAGTGCTTGGGTTACCCTGGAGTTTTTTCTCTCAGATTTGTGCACATTGAGCCTATAGCAATTCATCAATTACTGTTCAGGTTTTCTTCCTCCCTCACTGTTTCACACAGAAGTTTCTGCTCTGATAAGTTGTAATTCTCTGAATCTGCTTGTCTGTCTCTCCAATTTTGGTGGCAGTGTTTGCCCTGCAAGCTCACTTCTCACAAATCTAAGAAGAGTTGTTGATTTTTTCAGCTTGTTCAGCTTTTTACTCGTTAGGATGATGTGACGACTTCCAATCTCCTTACATGCTGACTGTAAGCCAGTGGTTTTGTAACATTATTATTATCATAACAATCATATCACCATTTTATCTGGCCCATTTTCTGCTCAGGCTTATTGAGCAATTACTATATGCCAAGCTCTGTTCTTTTTTTAAAAAATTAATTTATTTATTTAAGAGAGAGCATGTGTGAGCCAGGGGAGGGGCAGAGGGAGAGGTAGAGAGAGAATCTCAGGCAGACTCCACACTGCACAGAGCTGATGCAGGGCTCGATCCCATGACCCCAAGATCACGACCTGAGCCAAAACCAAAAGTCAGACAGTTAGCCAACTGTGTCACCCAGGCACCCCACCAAGCTCTGTTCTAAGGGCTCTACTTGTGTTATCAATAGTCTGCTGGAAGTAGTCCTGATTTAGTTTGGGTTTCCTAAGAGCAGAGCCTGCAACAGTGATTTGTGTGCCCGAGATTTATTAAAGAGTATGATTTTAGGAAAAACTGGCAAGAGAGAGAGGGAAGCAGAATAAGGAAAGAGAAGGTGCTACACAAGGGCAGGGTTTCAGGTGAGAATAGAATTCCAATGATCCAATGAAAGTTCTGGAGTGTGAATTGCACCTTGTTTCATTGTTGAAGAAGGGAGTAGGGCTTTTATACCCTACCCCAGCTAGTCATTAGTTATGAGCCATGCTAACAGCCCTCCTACCCTTTCCATTTCTACAGATGAAGAAATTGAGGCACAGAGAAGTTGAATAATTTGCTTGCATTCACATGGCCAGAAAGTGGTAGGATTGTGTTTGGACACCAGGAATTTTGGCTCTGCAGATATATACTTTTATATTGCATTCAACTACTTATCTCATTTAATCTTCCAAATGCTCTATAAGGTAGTTGGGGTGTCAATGATTATTCTGATTTTTTTCAGATGTGGAAATTGTAGGTCAGATCTAGTCTCTCTCTCTCTTTCATCCAGGTCCTGATCTTGTTCTGCATCCCTGTAATGCTTTGCTCTTTTAAATCAACCAGAGTTTGTTTCCCTGACCATATGATTAAAACAGTAATCACCTGATTTAGGAGAATATAACTTGGAGAGTTAGAGTATCCATACTTTAAGCTCTGATTGAAATGGACAACCTTCTCTAGTCAATATGGGGTTAGCCCTCACTTTTACTTGATGTTATTTTATTTATTTTTATTTTAAATTTTTATTTATTTATTTATAAAAGATTTTATTTATTTATTTGACAGAGAGAGACACAGCGAGAGAGGGAACACAAGCAGGGGGAGTGGGAGAAGCAGGCTTCCCGCCGAGCGGAGAGCCCAACGCGGGGCTCGATCCCAGGACCCTGGGATCATGACCTGAGCCGAAGGCAGACGCTTAATGACTGAGCCACCCAGGCGCCCCTATTTATTTATTTTTAAAGATTTTATTTTGCCAGAGAGAGGGTGAGAGCATAAGCAGGGGGAACGGAAGAGGAAGAAGCCTACTCCCTGCTGAGCAGGGAGCCCAATGCAGGGCTCGATCCCAGGGCCCTGAGATCATGACCTGAGCCGAAGGCAAACGCTTAACTGACTGAGCCACCCAGGCATCCCCATACTTAGATGTTATTTTAAATCACTGACTAGCTATCTGTCAAGGGAATGGTTTTACTGCTTTGTAATTGCAAAGTAACAACAAGAACAGCATCCTGCTGCTAAATTCCTGGTCGCAGAATTAAAAATTGTGTAAAAAAATTATACATGGAAGGAACTTAGGATGTTCTTGAGGAGAATCATACAATTATTTATTATCTTCATTAGTATTCTGGAAGAAAACGAATTATAAGTTAGCAAGGAGATTATAAATTTCAACAGAGAAGGAAGAAGGTATTTCATTTGGAGAAAAGCTATTTCATTTGGAGAAAAATAGCTTGAAATGGAGCTTTTTTTTTTTTTTTTTTTAAGATTTTATTTATTTATTTGACAGAGAGAGAGATAGCGAGAGCAGGAACACAAGCAGGGGGAGTGGGAGAGTGAGAAGCAGTCTTCCTGCCGAGCAGGGAGCCCGATGCAGGACTCGATCCCAGGACCCTGGGATCATGACCTGAGCCAAAGGCAGACGCTTAACGACTGAGCCACCCAGGTGCCCTGAAATGGAGCTTTTTAACACTCAGCTTTTTGGAAGTAGTTTCCTGAAAATCTCAGGAATGTACTAATGCCAACAGGACAAACTTTGCACTGAAACACCGAAACAGCATGAATGACAGCACATTTACTGCTTCTGTTTCTTATGCCTCAATTCCTTTTAAATCCTCCTAACTCTGATTTCCACCTAGTTAGTTGTGGTTGCTTCCAGATTCGTTCTCTTCTCTTTCCCTGTTGTGTCTGTATCCAACAGACATTTTTTAGTAGGTTTGACCAATGGGAGCTAGCTGAAGACTGCAGGTGATTTCTCTAGTAGTGGCTCAGTCTCCTGGGTCATTTTCAGCTTCTGGAGACTGTGTCCTTTTCCTGTGGTACCAGCTCCTGGGCAGCCTCTGCCCTAGTTCTAGTTCCCACCAGCAGTCCTGGTTTCTGGGCTCTGGTCTCATCATTTCCTTCTTGTGTTCCATCAGCCCTAGGGCTGGCAAAAACTTCCTGGTATTGCTAATCTCTGCGTTGCCCCATTGTCCACTTTGTGTCTCAGCTCTTCCATCACTCAGGTAACCAATTTTCTGTATTATATTTCCTCTACTTGAGTTGCCTCTCCTCAATTTTTATTTGTGCCTCCTATAGCTCTGTTCTTGCCCTTTGCGCTTTTCTCCCCAACACTCCCTTAACTAAGTGAACTCATCTACTCCCACACCTTCAACCATCATCTCTGCCTCACATGTCCTTATCTCTAGTGCCATTTCAACCTGCCCAGAGGATGTCCCCACCTGGCAATGCTGTACAACCTTCGAGATCTGGATGCCTCAAGTTATTTAAAGGACAAAGGTGATGGTGGGGAGTTTCTTGGCTCAGAGATATTTGGAGATTTGAAATCAAGGTTAGGGGGGCATCTGGATGGCTCAGTTGGTTAAGCGTTCTACTCTTGATTTCAACTCAGGTCATGATCTCAGGGTCATGAGATTGAGCCCCAAGTCAGGCCCTGTGCTCAGCATCCGAGTCTGCTTAAGATTCTCTCTCCCTCTCTCTCTTCCCCTCCCTGCTAGCTCATGCATGCACGTGCGCTCTCTCTTTCAAAACAAAGAAACAAACAAACAGAGAAATAAACAAAACAAACTGGGATGAAGTCAGTGGTAGGGAATGGCAATAAGTATAAAGAATATTGTGGGTAGGTGACTTGAAAGTTAGATGATTTTTCTGCTTTCCACCTGCATGGCTCTCATCCAGGATCTTGAGCTGCAGTCCCTACAGAGTTCCAAGCAGGTGACATAATTGATTAAAGTGGGCTGGGTAAAAGACAAATGGTCTCTTGATTTATGTTCTTTTTATACAGAAATGCTTTGTGTGCATATTAAAACAGGTTAGGAATACTCTTCCCTTCCAGAAGGAAAATGTCCTCTTCCATTTTTCAGGAAAAATTCTGCCCTCTTGGTCTATTGTTTTCCTACTTTGGTAGAGACATAAATATAGAAAAATGCTTTTCTACTATGAGAAAATACCCCTGCAAGCCTGATGCTGATTGACAAGTCCAAGGTGAAAACTGACACTTGACCTCAATGTTAGGCATATAAGGGAAGGTTGTAGGGCCTGAGGAAAATTGGAGAGGGCATACCCTGTCTAAAGGGGCCGTAGTTAGGTCCAGCTGGGTGTTGCCCGATAGGAAATGGATCTAGTGTTGTTAGATGATCCAATTCTTACATAAAAGTAAGAAATCTTTTTATGTGGTATCT
The DNA here is from genome assembly GCF_054177405.1 of Leptonychotes weddellii. Taxonomy (NCBI): domain Eukaryota; kingdom Metazoa; phylum Chordata; class Mammalia; order Carnivora; family Phocidae; genus Leptonychotes; species Leptonychotes weddellii. Next base: position 44,133,731 of record NC_138377.1, read on the forward strand.
CTTGATTTGAAAACACTTGGAAACATATGCTGTCTTTGATTTGAAAGTATTTATACACATACGTTCTGTGGGCCAAACAAAACCTACATGCTATGTGTCTACATGCTGAATTTCCTATGGATTCGGTTTGTGGCTTCTGGTCTAGGCCCAGTCTGCATGCTAAGTCTTATGTATTTAAACCAGTGTCTTTGAGTTAAAGACACATCTTAGGGTATTACCACAGTTCTTCTTAATCCTTGCTAACTCTGCTGGATATTTGTTTCTTCCTTCTCCTCATACACTATTCACCCTTCTCCTTCCTAATCTCTGTCCTGGGAGGCTGACTGGTATGTCCTGCAGCAAGGGCTTTTCTCGCTGGCTTCCTACTGGGTTCAGCCAATGAGAGGCACAGGTAGGAGATGGGGAGAAGGGAGGAGAGTGAGGTCACAAAGTAGATTACACTCATGGCTGGGCAGTGAAGATCACTTCTCTTGGATCATGATTTTGGCTATCCCTGAGGAGATTCAACCTGCTATCCAAAAGGCTAGATCTACACCTCCACAGCCACAGTCCTTGATCAGTCCTGGTACAGAATATTTTAGTTGCAACCATTGTCAGAAGCAGGAGCTTGCATCTCATTGATCTGTCTTTCCCTGATGGTCACATCAGAAGCAAGACCTTATTTCTCTTTTTTTTTTTTTTTAAAGATTTTTATTTATTTATTTGCCAGAGAGACACAGTGAGAGAGGGAACACAAGCAGGGGGAGTGGGAGAGGGAGAAGCAGGAGAGGGAGAAGCAGGCTTCCCGCAGAGCAGGGAGCCCGACGCGGGGCTCGATCCCAGGACCCTGGGATCATGACCTGAGCCGAAGGCAGACGCTTAACAACTGAGCCACCAGGCGCCCCGCAAGACCTTATTTCTCATTGGCTTCACTGCCTCTAGCTTTTTGTATAACAATTCCTGTTAACAGGCACATTTTTTTGCAGTTAGCCATTTTAGAAGAATAGAAGGTTGCTTTTACTTTTTTTTAAAAAAAGATTTTATTTATTTGACAGAGAGAGAGAGAGCACGAGTGAGCAGGGGGAGGGGCAAAAGGAGAGGGAGAGGTAGAATCCCAGCAGACTCCATGCTGAGCGCAGAGCCCAATGCGGGGCTTGATCTCCTGAACCTGAGATCATGACCTGAGACGAAATCAAGAGTTGGACGCTTAACAGAATGAGCCACCCAGGCACCCCATGCTTTTAGTTTTTAAAAGTAATATTTGCAGTTCATGAACACACTTGGCTTTTTACTCCCCCCTTCCCTTATTTCCCAAGGTAGGATAATCACAATCAGATAGCTTTGGTGATATCCATTATTATTAAACATAAGATCCAGTCTTTAATATTTCCTTTAATATGGCTGTGAAATCCCACCTGCTTTCTCTCTTTGTGCTAAGTCTCCAGTCTCCCTTATTCTTCTCTTAAGTCTATCAATCCCTTCCTGTTTTCATTTCTTTATCTTTCCAGATGAAGTTTCATGGTGTACTCATCTTTCAATCTCTCCCTTGCAGGCATCTTTAATTTGTTTGTCCCCATGTCCATCTTCTATACCTGTTCTGCAACCCCCCAAATCATGTCTTCTTCATATCAGAGGCGCTCCTTCTCCACCATGTACTGGTATAGATATAGGTCTAAAGTGCCCAATGTCAATGGAATGTACAACCCTGTGTGGTGATCCTTTAACATTTCCTTCCACGCTCTCCCACTTTTCTCAGGCTCCCATCCCCATGCCAGCTTCCTCACTTTCTATGGACAATCTTATTTAATGTTTCTCAGGAAAAAGGCAGACAGGAATTGCTCCCCTACACACATTTGTCTGTGCAGCACCAGCCTTTACATCTTGTCTTGTCGTCATTGGCTTTCTCTTTCTCTTCATTGGCTTCTTCCCTACAGAATAAAAACACTTTCAAATTTCTCCCATTAGAAAAACAATGGCAATAAAAGAACTGTTGATAACGCAGTTTCTCTTCAAGATAGTCCTGTCCCCATCCCCAGCTCTCTCCTTCCCATTGCAATCAAGTCTCACAAAGGGCTGTCTACACTGCCTCTCCTTCATTTACTCTTCAACCCTCAGTAATCTGCTTTCTGTTCCCATCTTGAAAAGGTTACCAGTGATTTTGCAGTTGTTAAATCCAATAGACACGTTTGTGTTGACATTTTATTTGAACTTTATGAGACATTTGGCCTTTTGGACCTCTCCATTCTTGAAATTCTTCCCTTAATTTCCTTGGCACTGTTCTCCTGGTCAATCTAGCTGTCTTGTTCCTTCTCAGTGTCTTCTGTTTTGTACTTAAACATTGGTTTCCCCTAGGGTCCTGCTCTCAGCTTCCTTGCATTTCTTATTCTGTATCTTCTTGGCGGGCAGTCTCATCTGTGCTTATGACTTCAGTCACCACTGAAGTGCTGTTATTTCCATATTCTCTGTGTCCAGACTAGACTCTTCTCCTGAACTCTAGGTTTGTATATTCGACATATTTTTGTTGTATATTCCAAAGGTACAGAAGAAACACCACTTCCAAAGCTGAACTGAACTCATCTCTCCTTCCAGCAGCCCACATCCCCATGCACCTCTCTGGAATTCTCACCACTCCTTATCTCAGTGAAGCACCCTATCAGAGCCCACGTTCTCTGGGTAAGAAATCTGGGCATTATTCTAATTTCCTCCTTTTACTTTGCTTCTACACTTCCTATTAATCAGTCTTACCTATTCTATTTTCTTTTCCTCTCTTTCTTCTTTCTTTCTTTTCTTTCTTTCTTTCTTTCTCTCTTTCTCTCTCTCTCTCCCTTCCTTCTCTTCTCTTCTTTTCTTTTAGAGAAGGAGAGAAAGGAGAGAAAGAGAAAGAGAGTGTGCGAGTGCAGGTGCACAGGCATCAGCAGGGGGAGGGGGAGAGAGAAAGAATCCCAAGCAGGCTCCATGCCAGGGTGGAGCCGACCGGGGGCTCTATCTCCTGACCCTGAGATCATGATCCTGAGATCATGAACCTGAGGCTTAACTGGCTGAGCCACCCAGGGGCCCCGGCTATGTCTGGTACTCCTTTCCACCCCGTTGCCTCTCCTCTCTAAGTTTAGACACTTCTGCTTTCCTCTTTAGAAGGAAATTCCTGAACTCTGTGATCTGCCTCACCTGCTCCCAGTTCCAGCATTTCCTGCGGGGCAGTCACACCCTTGCCAAAGCACAGCATTCAAGTCTCCCAAGAATCCAGTCCTGGAAGGCTTCCTACTTCAGGAAGAATTCCTTGCTTGACTCATCAGAGATCACAGAGGCCAGCACAAACTGCAGACCAGAGAAGAACATTGTCTGGCTCTTTTGCTGTTAAAAACGATTTCAAAGACTCAGGCTTCTTGAGCTTCCTGCAGGGTGATCTGACTATTTCCTCACAGGTAGATCCACCTGGAGCCTATCTGGCTGCACTAGTCTGGATTTCCACATCTTGTTGTTTTCCTCTATATTATGAGTGAGGGAAGCAGATTGGAATTTAGGCTCAAGAATACAACTTCCTTACTGTTTTTCTTCCCTTCGTGTGTGTCAAATCTTCTCCTGCTTCCCATCCCCCCCTCACCTATCAGTGTGATCTTTCTTATATTTAATCAGACTCCTTTCCTCCCATCTCCCATCTGCAGCACTCAGACAAGAACAAAAGAGATGTGGGCTCTTGGGTCCGGGATAGTGCAACATGGAGCTCTCCCTTTTGAAGCTTTGGGGCTCTGTCACACCAGCCTTCCATCCCATTAGGCAAAACTCTAAGCTTTCCTCAAAGTTCAACTTCATAGGCGGTTGTCTGCTCTGCAAATCTGACTTGAGGGGGTCTTGTAGCCTTCAGTGAGTGCTCAGTATGTATTGCTGCCTCACTAAGTGCTCTTTGTCTCTAGCAGCCCACTCCTTCCATTGCTTCCATGGTCCCCCTACTTCCTATCCTGTGGATGGTCCGACATGAAGTATTAGAAAGGCTGACACAGAGTGGGGAAGTTTCAGAGAAAAGCAACAAAAATGATTCAGGAAAGAAAGGGATTGACATATGAGGAAAGATAAAAAGAGATATATTTATCTGCCTGGGCTGGGCTCTAGCTCAGAAAGGACGTGAACACCCAAGAGGGCAGAGAATGGGCTACATCTGTCTTTTTTTAGGTACTTTACAGCTCCAGCTCAATACTTCTCTCTCTGTGGTCTCATGCTGAAATTCAACAAGGATTTATTGAGTGTAGGAGGCTTTGCTTTTAGATTCAGTGTATTTCCAGAGACTGCATCTTAAGCGGATCACTTGTAAGGTAAAAACCAGTGGGTACCCGTGTGAGTGTCTTCATCTGAGCTGAGGTATTTTGGCATCGTGGTTGGAAGTCATCACACGAGTGGGGTGAGATGGCAAGATATGACTTTTATACCTGAAAGAGACCTGAAAGATCATCTAATCCTCGTTTTATAGGTGTGAAGGTGGAAGCTCCAAGGAGTGAAATGATCTGCCCTGTCATATGGTGAAGTTGGTGACCAGGGAGTCAGGGAGGCATGCTGATTAGAAAGAATAGCTCGAACAAAAGCTGTGAAAAAGAACCAGGTTGGCCATATGTAGATATATCGAGGGACTGCTTTGTACCAGGCCCAGTTCCAACCTCCGAGGTCTAGCCAGAAATCAAACAGGCGGGCTCCTGCCCTCATAATACTTACACTTCTTTTTTTTTTTTTTAAAGATTTTATTTATTTATTTGAGAGAGAGAGAATGAGAGACAGAGAGCATGAGAAGGAGGAGGGTCAGAGGGAGAAGCAGACTCCCCGCTGAGCAGGGAGCCCGATGCGGGACTCGATTCTGGGACTCCAGGATCATGACCTGAGCCGAAGGCAGTCGTTTAACCAACTAAGCCACCCAGGCGTCCACACTTCTTTTTTTTTAAAAGATTTTTTATTTATTTATTTTTGAGAGAGAGAGAGAGAGAGAGGGAAAGAGAGCGCATGAGCTGGGGGAGAGGCAGAGGGAGAGGGAGAAGCAGATTTCCCATTGAACAGGGAGCCTGATGCAATGCGGGACTTGATCCCAGGACCCTGAGATCATGACCTGAACCGAAGGCAGACACTTAACTGACTGAGTCACCCAGGCGCCCATATTTATACTTTCATAGAAACTATAGCGGTTGGCAAAATCCATGTTAAACCCAGCTGTCCCTCCTGGATCTGTACCGAAGCAGCCAAGAGTCAATGGACAAAAACATACAACTCTGCTTACTGGTCTTTCTTTAATTCATGAACACCTATTTCAAATGAACACTTAACACAGCCCTGCAATTTTATGCTTTAACATTTTTGTTTTTCTGCTTGTAGTGGTTTAGAAATATGTCTGCTAAGTTTTTGACATTTCTTCCATTAAGAGATAGAGTCTATGTCCCTGTCCTTCCATCTGGGCAAGACATCGTGACTGCTTCCATGACTGGAACACAGCAGAAGGGACATCGTGTGGCCATGATGATTCTGCCAATTTCTCTTGGGATGCTGGGAGCTTTGGCTGCTATGTGAAAGATCCAGCTCTCCGAGGCCTCCATGTTCAGAGACCACGTGGATGGACTATACGTATGTATATACAAACAGTTGACCCTTGAACAACATGGGGGTTAAGGGCATCAGTCCCCACACCAATGAAACTTAACTACTTAATTACTAATAGCCTACTGTTTCCCAGAAGCCTTACCAATAACATACACAGCTGATTAATACATATTTTGTATGTTATGTGTATTATATATGGTATTCCTGCAGTAAAGTAAGCTAGAGAAAAGAAATGTTATGATCGCAGGGAAGAGAAAATACATTTACAGTACTATACTGTATCTATACACATCTAAAAATCCATGTATAAGCCAACCCATGCAGTTCAAACCCATGTTGTTCAAGAGTCAACTGTATGATATGTATGTATGGGTATATATATGTACATATGCATGGATGTGCTGGTGTTTGTGCATGCATGCATCTGTGAGGGAGAGACACAGAGAGAGAGAGAGAGAAAGAGAGAGAGAGGCAGAGACAGAGACAGAGAGTGACAGAGAAAGAGAGAGGGAGAAATCTAAAGAGTTGGAGCTGTAGATTTCCCAGCTCAGGAGCCAGACTTGTGTGTGCACAAACCTTCAGGATGACCTGGTCCCACCCACAGTCTGACTGCAATTTTATGAGGGACCCTGAGCAAGAACTGCTTTCCTGGGCACACTCAACCTTCAGATTAATGAGCAAAATAGATTATTATTATAGTCGCCGTTTTGGGGTGACTTATTCATGTAACTAATACATAACGAATGCATAAGTATGGTTAGAAAAATCCAAACAGGGCCAGTAGGTATACACCGAATAGGCTGCCTGCTCTTCTGGTCCCTAAGGGAAGCCACGTTTAAATCATCGCACACAGACGTACGATAGACTTTTAAATAACATTATTTATATGACTCACTCCCTCATTCGTTCCTTTCTTTTTTGGGCCCAGCTTCTGTTCTAGGGATACAGTGGTGAGCAAAACAGAGGTAATTCCTATTTTCATGACATTTTACATTTGTGGCATATGTGGTGACCTTCATGAGGACCTTCAACAGATTCCTTTTCCTTGTCCAACTTCTGATCGAATTGAAATAGAAAAGAAAAGCCATTGACCAAAGATCATTTACCTCTACTGTTACTCAGGGCTAAGTTGAAAGCTATAGGATGGTATACAAATCACATGGACTTCCTAATGCTGCTGTCCTGAGCTGGGCAGCCGTCCCCACCCCGTCACAGTCAGGGCTGATCTGGAGTAGGCTTTCCCGTGGTGCGGACTGTTTGGTAAGGCACTGGGGAGGAGCGGAAAAGAGCTCTTGCCCCTGTGATAAGAGGGAGTTGCTGAGGAGAGTGTAACCAATTATTTCTCCCAAATTTTCCAAGTGCATGAGCTACTCTACCTCCCCTGCGTTGAATGCACAAAGGTAGAGAGGGGACAGCAGTGCATCACTCCCGGGGGCTCTCTCCATATGGAAGGTGACGAGTGTTCTCTCCTCACAGGGAGGAAAGGATATCAAACATACAGAGGTAAAATTTACATTGTTGACATGTCCCTTAAATTGGGGTTCATGGTAGTTTACTAATTTATCGACGGGCATTTCAACACTCCCTTCTTTTGTTCTTACAACGATGCAGCACTGAACATCCTGGGACATAGCTCTAGTAATATATTTGCTGACTAGCTGGTGCTAAGTAAATTCAGGAGTAGAGTTGCGGGATCAAAGGAAATGTGCATTTTGATGGCTAGTGCCGAATTGCTCTCCAAGAATGTTGCACCAGTCTGCATTCCCATCAATGGTGTATGAAAGTAGTTCCAGGCTACGAGAGAAGCATAAAGTCTGTTTTAAATGATTCAGATAGAATGTTCCACTTATACAAAATCATATAAGGTGATAGCAGATAAGTTTATAGAGCATTTGCTAGGCACTTTACTCATATAATCTTATTGAATCCTCTTTCCTATGAAGAGGGTATTATGATTTCCATTTCAAAAAACGGTGATATTGAGGCTAAACAAGATCAGACTCTCCAAGGTCACAGAGCTGTAGATGGCAGAGAGGGTTCGGATCCAGGCAGTCTGCTGCCTGTAGTCGTGCTTGGAGCCCTCGACACCACAACACCTCACAGCATGCCAGCCGTGACACACAGTGGCTCTGCAAAGAAGAAAAGATCCCAATAAGACGATGGTGCTGTAAAAAGATGAATTCTTTTAAGAAAAGGTTCTGCTTTCATGCAAATGTTCCTGATAATAAGGAGTGTGAAAGAATCATTGACAATGTGTGGTGTATATAAGAACTGCTAAATAAAATGTTTCCCAAAGATTTGCATGAAGCATCAGCTGGGTTTTGATGCTTGCTGGTTGTTTAAAATGTTTATTCATGTTGAACAATGTTTATTTATTGAAAGTACCATCTATTTAAATCAAATTATCTCCATAACTGAATATTTATATGGATGCTTTATTGAATATTCCTAAACATTTGCCCAAACCACAAACTATTGATTCACAGTTATAAATATTTACTTCTTTAGAGTAAAAAAATTGCTTAAAAGGAACTTAAAAACAAATTGACATTTCTGTAGTTTGTGAACATCTGCAATGCTTTCTGCACATTAGCTGTGAGATAGTTCTGCCTTAGAAAATGGTTAGATATTCTAATTATTTATGTTCAATAAAATATTTAAAATTTACATAGCATCTCGTTTATTGTGTGTTATATAACAGCAACAGCTCTTGGCTCCGGGACAGGCTGGAATAGATAGATTTTGAGATTTTTCAAGCACCTCAGCTTTGCACCAGCATTTAATTAGCTGAAACCCCATTTATTTCGCTGTACATTCTGACACCGTGAACATTAGGCCTTAAATAATCCTGGGCTGAACAGATGCCCATACGAGCTGTGAAAAAAAGCTATCAACAAAATATATAGTGCCTCACAGTTTTGTTCACTGTACTGAAGGTTCCAAGGGACTAGATTTGGAAACTTTACTCATATCCGTAAAGGATCACTGACTCCCTGATTGATGGGCGCAACGAGGCGCTTCTCGGGCTTAGTGAAAGATGAGCACTCTCGAAGTCTGGAGGCCTAGGTGGAAAATGTTGATGTCCTCACCTGTAAAGTGGGGGGCTGCTCCCTCTCTTTCTGGGTGTTCCCATTCCTTTGTTATTGCTGTCTTCATGAGCACTGTTTTATTGTTTTTGAATTAGGTAGGGGGGGTCTCAGTTTTCCAGGGTTGCCCTCAATATCCTCTTTCCCCAAACACATGCACCCATCCAGTGTCATCCTTAAAATACTCTGTCTTGGACCCACGACTGAAGCAGCGAACACGTTGGGAAGACTGGAGGGGGGCAGTCTGGAGCAAAAAGGCACACACTTGCAAGGAGGTGGCTTGGAAGGCTGAGTCTAGATGTTCTCACTAGCCCTTCTGTTCGCCACTGCATCCCATAAACCTCAGATTCTTGTGTGTAAGGGGATACTCACCCCAGGGTAAGGTCTGCTGCAATGGGAAAAGAAATCAGAAAATAGAAAGGGCTAACCTCAACCCTGTGAATCTCCACTCTTCTCCCCATCATCCTTTCCTCAAAGTCCTCATTCTCTTCTTCAAGGTGCAAGAACATTATGGGAGAAAATGAGGGGAGAAAATCAGAAGAATGTGGAACGGATGAAGAGGAAGAAGAAATAAATGAGGTGACTTGGATTATTTCCAGCCAGGAATGTAAATGGGGTAGGCAGCCAAGAATAGATACAGATGGGGCTGCCCCTTGCTCCCCAGCACTCACCTATTAGTTAAGGGCCAGAGATGAGACAAAGTGGGAAAAGAGTGCTTCTCTTTGGGGGTGGGGGTGTGGGGGGGCGACTGCAAGACCACTGCCAGGGCACACAAATGATCATATATCCCTTTGTTCTTTGGTAACTGTGGAGGTGGCAGGAGTGATCGTGCATGTGAATGGAAGGCAGGATATACGATTCCTCTCCTTGCTTCAGCTCGGCTTTCCTCTGCGCCTGTCCACAGTCATGCTCGTTGTGAACTAAGACACCTGCACCCTCAGCTCACCTCCGTCCTGCTCCTGACCGCGTCACGTTAAGGTGGCTGATGACAGAGCTCAGGCTGACCGCTGTAGCTCACTCTGCTTGGGTGTGCTGCTTGGCTCACCCTTGCCTTTCATTTCCGGGACTGACTACATGAAGTCTGGAGGACAGGTTGACTAGCTCTCTTAAGAGGAGACTTTAACCAAATATTGCCATAGATTCGTATTTTTCTTAGCTATAAGAGAGTTGACTGTATGCCCAGAGAGGAAATTTTTTAGTTGAAGTACAGTTGACACACAATGTTCTATTAGCTGGAGGTGTACAACATAGTGATTCAACATCTCTCCGCTCGCTAGAAGTGTAGCTACCGTCTGTCACCTAGACGCTATTACAATACCACTGACTGTATTCCCCACACTGTGCCTTTCATCCCTGTGACTCATTACTCTGTCATTGGAAGCTTGTACCTCCCACTGCCCTGCACCCATGTTGCCCCTCTCCCCCGCCACCCCCCACAACCATCAGTTTGTTCTCTGTATTTATGGTGTGTTTCTGCTTTTTGTTTGTTAGTTTTTGTTTTTTAGATTCCACACATGAGTGAAATCATATGGTATTTATCTTTCTCTGTCTGACTGATTTCACTTAGCATAGTACCCTCTTGTTCCAACCATGTTCTTGCAAATGGCAAGATTTCATTTCTTTTTATGGCCAAGTAATATTGCATAGTGTGTGTGTATTATATTACATATATATGTTACATATATATGTAAATATGTTGATATTATATAAAAATATGATATATAAATATATAATATATGACATATAACATAATACATATATTATATAATATAATAATTATATATATGTATATATATTACATCTTTGTTCATTCATCTATTGATAGACACTTGGGCTGCTTCCATATCTTGGCTGTTGTAAATAATGCTGTAATAAACATAGGGGTGCATGTATCCTTTCAAATTAGTGTTTTTATTTTCTTTGGGTAAATACCCAGTATTGTAACGCATTTCTATTTTTAATTTTTGAGGCATCTCCATACTGTTTTTCACAGTGGTTGAACCCAGTTTGCATTCCCACCAACAGTGCTCGAGGGTTCTTTTTTCTCCACATCCTCGCCAACACTTGTTATTTCTTGTCTTTTTGATACTAGCCATTCTGATAGGGGTGACCTAATATCTCATTGTGGTTTTGATTTTCATTTCCCTGATGATCAGTGATGTTGAGCATCTTTTCATGTGTGTGTTGGCCATCTGGATGTCTTCTTTGGAAAAATGTCTGTTCAGGTCCTCTGTCCATTTTTATTTATTTATTTATGATTTTTATTTATTTATTTGACAGAGAGAGAGATAGTGAGAGCAGGAACACAAACAGGGGGGAGTGGGAGAAGGAGAACAGGCTCCCTGCTGAGCGAGGAGCCCAACGTGGGGCTCGATCCCAGGACCCTGGGATCATGGCCTGAGCTGAAGGCGGACGCTTAATGACTGAGCCACCCAGGCACCCCCTCTGCCCATTTTTAATAAAAAAAATTTGTTGTTGTTGTTGTTCTGAGAGGAAATTTTTTTTTTTAAGATTTTATTTATTTATTTGACAGAGACACAGCGAGAGAGGGAGCACAAGCAGGGGGAGTGGGAAAGGGAGAAGCAGGCTTCCCGCGGAGCAGGGAGCCCAATGCAGGGCTTGATCCCAGGACCCTGGGATCATGACCTGCGCCGAAGACAGATGCTTAATGGACTGAGCCACCCAGGCACCCCTGAGAGGAAATGTTTTTGACTTTGGGTTGAGGTGTAGGGATTTAGGTTAATTAGGAAAACCAACTACTGGATATATATCTTCTCGATTTTAACTCATGATTTTTCTTTGTTATTGTTTAGTTAAGCACTCAAAAATTATAATCTACAAAGTATTTCTTGTAAAAAGTAAAGATTCCACCCCCCCATCATCCCTCCATTGTTTGAGACCTTATTCTATAGTTTTTGGATCATACTTTGTCTTATTAGCATAGTGACCATTTAAAAAATAATTTTAAGAATATAATGGTGTCCAATCCATTACCACTCACCCAGAGAGTGTGAAAATGATAGTAGCTCAAGAATAATAAATGTCACTTGGGACAGAATTGATAAATCATCATGAAGCTGTTCTTTTGTAACCATTTTATGGCAGTTAGAAACTTTCCTTAATTTTGTCTTAAGACATTAGACTGATTTTTTATTGTATGCCTATTCTTATCCAAATTTCTATGGTTTAATTTTGCTTGGTAAACATGGTAGCCTTTTGTAATCTTGTTGACACTCTCTCTGGTTAAACTAGGCAAATATCGTTTAATACAGGTGATTAGTTTTCTATCATATGTCCTCTGACTGTTGCCTCTCAGTTCCTCCTGGAGAGCAGTAATGACATCTTACCCCAGTGCACAGAACAGTGACGTCCCTTAAAAAAAAAAGAAACGTTCTGTTGCATGAATAAAGGAGTTCTGGAAGGCTCTAGGGAGTAATAATGATATCTTACATCTACCTATGTAGGGATTTCCATTTTTTCAAAGAACTTATATTCTTCATCTTATTTGTTCCTTAAAACAGTCCTATAAATTGGATACAGGAGATCTCCCCTATTTTTACAGATGGAAGAACTGATACTCAAAAATCGTGACAGAAGTGAGACTTGATCTTCTAGCCTGGAACGCTGAGGTTTCACGTTGCACGAGACATCACAAAATTAGTCCTTTTTGTTTTTATTACTTCAAAGAGTCATACAAGTAATAGATAGATACATTTTAATTTACTTTTTTTTTTTAGAGAGGGAAGGGGAGGGGCAGAGGGAGAGATAGAGAGAATCTTAAACAGGCTCCATGCCCAGTGCAGGACTCCACACGGGGCTCGATCTCAGGAAGCTGAGATCATGACCCAAGCTGAAATCAAGAGTCAGATGCTTAACTGACTGAACCACCCAGGTGGCCCTTCATTTACATATTTTAAGTAATACAGAAACTCAAAGAATCTTATATATGTTCCCTTGTTCTACTAACACCATCCCTACTTCTCTCCACCATGCCTGCTCATCTGGCCTCCACAGTGTGATATCTTCTAATTCCTCCTTTATGCAATTACATAAATAGCTATATGTACACATGTATGTATTCATGTAAATAGAGTCTGATTTATTTTATCACTTAACAGTCAATTTTGGAACATCTTCCATGTCCGACATTTAACTCTACCTCCTTTTTTAAATGGCTACTTAGATTTCCTAGTGTATGGATGCACCATCTTAAAAACAAATTACTTCTCTATTGATGGTCATCTAAGGTTGTTTCCAATTTTGAACTTTTACAAAAAATGCTGCATTTAACATCCTTGCACACACATCTTCATGGACATGTGTGCAAGAATTTCTGTAGGATATGATTCTTATCTCACCTGAGAAGAACCTTCATTGCTGAATGAGTTAGTGTTTGCTTTCTTTGCCAAGTTCTTGCTCATTTCCAGGCTGGAATTCTTTTTTTTTTAAATAGCAATTTAAGCCCACTTATCTTCAGGTTGTGTGGTTTTACCTTGCATCATAAGATTAAATGATGGTACATACTACTTTAACTATATCTTTTTTAAAAAAGATTTATTTATTTATTTGAGAGAGGTGGGGAGGGGCAAAGGGAGAAGGAGAAAGTGAGAGAATCCTAAGCAGAATCCCTGAAGCAGGGCTTGAATCTGCACCCTTGAGATCATGACCTGAGCCGAAAACCTGGACGCCCAACCAACTGAGCCACCCAGGTGGCCCTACTATATCTTAAGACTAGGCAGGATTTTATGATTTAAGAGAGAGAGCATTTTGGTTTTTCTTCTTCATACTTCATGGAAGATACTGCTCGTCTCCCCCTCCCTAATATCATTCTCCTCCATGTTCCTTCCTAACAACCCAGATTTTGTTTGGGGCAATAATGGGATAGCTAAAACTAGATTTCTCAGGTTTTCTTATAGATAGAGTGAGAGAGTTCTGGCCAATGAAATGGAGGTCCAGGAAAGCTATTCTTTTCTTGACAAAAGGGATAGACTCATGAGGCACACATTTGCCCTTCCTCTTTCCTTTCTATTGCTGCCTGGAAGAAAGACTTAATGAGTGGATGTTAAGTAGTCATCTTGTGACCACAAGGACAATAGCCACACACGAAAGATGGAGGTGCAGGAAGTGAAAAGCCTAGATCCTTGGTGATTTCCTGGAGTGGGTGCCCCAGCCATGGATCTGTCTGCCTCTGGATTTCTGCTTCCATAGGAGAAATAATGTCTAATTTGTGAAGACAGTGCAGTTAGGTTCCTATTGCTTGCAGCCAAACACAGTTCTAACAGAGTCATATCTTACTGAACAAACGTAACTCAGCCCAGGTGAGTGAGTTATCTAAAGAATTTCTATCTCTGACCTTCAAAGTTGTGTGTTCTAGGTCAAAGACTAAGGTTTTTTTCCTAGCAAAGTATTCTTACTTATTATTTTATACTTATTAATCTTTAATATAATTATTTTTTGAACCATTATGCCAAAAATTAAAAATATCTTGAGGATCATGACAAAAATTTGTGCTTGCTTAGTAAATTTTTTTGTTCTTGGTCTTTGGCATTGGCTATCTGTTTTATGAGAAACTGAATTTAAAACTTCTAATATGTGGGACACCTTTTTCTGAGGAAAGACAGTGTCACATCAAACACTGTTGTCAGGTTGTTGTCTATAGAGCATACAGAGTCGATTATTTCTCTTGGTGCCAGGTTTGAAGGGTGGGGGAGCCTGTCAAACAGCAATAATGTAATGTTGTTTAAAATAAATATTTCATCAAAGTAAAAACATGTGGGAGAAACATCTTTTTCACTTCATTGACAGGTTGAGTTTGCTTTCATTAAAGAAAAATGTTTGAAAAAAAAGTTTGAAAGTTCTCAATGGCGTGCATTAAAGGTTACCATTACTTTCCTGAGTCATTGAGATAGAGATCCGGGTGGGGTGGGATTCGCTGGAGGATGGAGTGGCAGTTAAAATGAATATGTCAGAAGAAGTGTGGCCTGTGTTACACAGCTGGAAAAGCAAGGTGCATTAGTTTCTTTCCTTTTTTTTTAAAGATTTTATTTATTTATTTGCTAGAGAGAGAAAATGAGAGCACACACAGCAGGGGGAGCAGCAGAGGCAGAGGGAGAAGCAGACTCCCTGCTGAGCAGGGAGTCCAATGTGGGGCTCGATCCCAGGATCCTGGGACCATGACCTGGGCTGAAGGCAGACGCTTAACCGACTGAGCCATCCAGGCATCCCGGTGCATTAGTTTCCTAGGGCTGTTGTAACAACAGATGGGGCAGCTTAAAACAGCACACCTTTATTGTCTCACAGTTCTGGAGTCTAGAAGTCTGAGATCAAGGGGTGAGTGGGGCCATGCTCCCTCTGAAACGTGTAGGGGAGAATCTTCCTTGCCCCTTCCTGGTTCCTGGTGGTTTGCCAGGCAATCTTTGGTGTTTCTTGGCCTGTGGATGTGTCACTCCACTCTTCTGTCTTCACATAGCCCGTTCTCCCTCTGGGTCTGCACATTGTCTTCCCTCTCTGTATGTCAGCCTCTGTGTCCAAATCCTCTCTTTTATAAGGACATCGGGCATATTGGATTAGAGCCCACCCATGATGACCTCATTTTGACTTGATTGCCTCTGTAAAGACTCTACTTCTGAAAAAGGTCATATATAGGTACTTGGGGGTGAGGATGTCAAGTATCTCTTTGGAGATGACACAATTTAACCTATAACAAGAGATTTCCCAAATCTAACCTGAAATAGTTGGGAAGGAGTTTCTCCCTCATATCCTCCATTACTAGAATTTTGGAGCAGGAAAGCATAATGGTCAATTTGAGCATTCACCTCTTCTTTGAGGGTTCCCCTCTTAGCTATCATGTTCCTTTTTGCCATCCAATAGGATCATTGCCTGGTACTCATCAAGTTCCATTTAGGCCTCTCTTAGTGGTGCCACCATGTTCTTGGACTTTCGGGACTTCCTCCCTCTTATCAAGAGTGCTAGGATTAAACAAGTCATTTTTCATGGCCACCTCCCCCCACTGGGGTTGGAGTAGTACCATGGGGCTAAGTCCATCAGGGCCATCACTGAGATGTTCACTGTTCATTCTCATAGTGCTGTGTTGCCATCTCTGGGGACTTACTCTTAAGCAAGATGGTTGGTCTCCATCTGCAACTTCTGATTTCTTTTTCCCTTCCTAGGAGAATGACACTTTTCCTTATCCACTGCCTTCTCTTCTAGTCTCGCCAAATGTTTGCCACCCCACCCCTTTCAGAGTGGGGCTACTGGTTTATCAGGAGGTTTGGGAGTTTTCTTCTAGCTAGGCCTAGATCCTGGGACCGCAATAGGGCATGTCTACTTTTCCTGGCAGAAGGTCTTAGCCTTTAAAAATGCTGCAGGCCGTAGAATAAGGGAAGAGATGCTTGCGGTCCATTCTTGGAAAGCTTGCTGTATCTGCCAGAGTGGGCAGAATGACTTCTTGTAAATACAGCAAAGAGGAACACAAACAAAGTGAGGTTTCATGTTAAAAACAGGTTGGACATTTGCATCCTGTTATAGATGGATTCCCCGGGGCCAGTCTTGTTTGAATAGACTCATACGTAAACTTCCTGGGGGACTCAGGAGTGAGTGGGAGGCAAGAGGGTTTGTCATGGATCTAATCTGTCTTTCCCTTTTGCAGACACATAGTAGTTACTCATTCAGAAGTGTACTTTTCAAACCTGAAATAACCTTTAGTTGAGTTTTATGTGAAAGAGCTCCTGCTGGGTAATTTGGGTATTTGTTATATGCTGCGGCTATACAAATTACCATAAATTTGGTGGCTTAAAACATGAGAAATTTGTTCTTTGTCAGTTCTGGAGGCCAGAAGTCTGAAATCTGTATCACTTGGCTGAAATCTAGGTGTTGGTGGGGCCGCATTTCCTTCAGAGGCTCACTCTTCCAGCTTCTGGTGGCAGCTGGTGGTACTTGGCTTGTGGCTACATCACTCCAGTTTCTGCTTCTGTGGTCACATTATCTTCTCCTCTCTGTGTCAAATCTTCCTCTGTCTCTCTCTTCCAAGGATACTTGTGATTACATTTAGCGCCCACTTGGATAATATAGGATAACTTCCCATCTCAGGATCCTGAACTGAATTACATCTGCAGTTTTTGCGATATAAGGTGACATTTACAGGTTCCAAGGATAAGGACCTGATATCTTTGTACCATTGCTGAGCCCACCCCAGGTGTTATGTGTGGCAGACAAACATCTACATCCAGGTGCCAGGGACTTCTCCACACTGGGCTGGCAGCCTTTTGGATAGGCCTTTGTCTCAGCCAGTGGATCTTCTCTTTGTTATTATGAAGGTCCCCAGCATTCTCCCTGGCCACTGGTATGTTAGCAGGGAAAACTGTAGATATTGGTTTTCTTTTTTTTTTTTTTAAAGATTTTATTTATTTATTTGACAGAGAGAGAGATCACAAGTAGGCAGACAGGCAGGCAGAGGGAGAGGGAGAAGCAGGCTCCCTGCTGAGCACAGAGCCCGATGTGGGGCTCGATCCCAGGACCCTGGGATCATGACCTGAGCCGAAGGCAGATGCTTAACCATCTGAGCCACCCAGGCGTCCCTAGATATTGGTTTTCATGTTGCCCAAGGTATCACTCTATACACACCCTTAGCAATAAATGGCAGACCAGAGATCTTTGGTTAATTGCCTTGGCCCAGAGAGGTGCATTGAGGGTGTGTGTGTGTGTGTGTGTGTGTTTCACTGTGTTCATGTTAAAGAGCGATGTATTCTCTCCTTGGCTTTGGGACTTGGCTTTTGCTCTGGACTCAGGGACAGCAGAGCACTGACCTTTTGCTAAGAGGCTCACAGAAACCTTGTCCTGTGAAGTTCCTCCTACCTCTCGACAATGGAGTGAAGCATTTCTTTCTCAGGGTCCTGGTACCCCTGGAGCCCGGCTACCTAGAGGCCACAGGTGATAGGAGGCAGCCTCAGATGGGGCTCAGGATTCTTTCTCTAGCTCAGTAGAGTGTTCAGTGCTGGTCTGTGTAGGGCGTCAGGAAAGTTTGGCTTGACTTTGAAGTCTTCCTTGAGGCTTGTTATATCTTGTTGAAAGCCCCAGGGGATGTGTTTTCCCCTAAATTGATCCCTGGGATTTGGCTATGCTGTTTGCTATTGATAAGGTTTTGGGAAAATGGTGTAATTTAACAAAGGTTATTGGTTTTATTCTCCTGGTGTTTCTTTAATTAGGCTGCTGACACCAAGCAAGGCAGGGGTTTGACATTCAGAACAAGGGTTAGAGCTGTAGCTAGATCCAAACTTGGAGTCACTAAGGACCTGGGAGGTAACTTTCCTGTACCCAATTAGCATTTCAATTTAAATCCATCACGTTGGCTCTTTGTATGCAGAACTTTCCCTTCATTTACCTCTTTCAAACA
This sequence comes from Leptonychotes weddellii, assembly GCF_054177405.1. Taxonomy (NCBI): domain Eukaryota; kingdom Metazoa; phylum Chordata; class Mammalia; order Carnivora; family Phocidae; genus Leptonychotes; species Leptonychotes weddellii. The sequence goes on from NC_138377.1 coordinate 44,151,758, forward strand.
GGAATGGATGGCACGGAAGGTTATCAGTATATTAACAAAAAATGTAGTTTGTCATAAAATACCTTCCCCTTCTTGTCTTGTGTTAGTTAATCCCCATTTATATTTTTCTGAGCCCACAGGTTCTCCATCTCTTCTCCATCCCAGGGAAGTCACTTAATCCCTTGCTCTAGGCTATATTTCTGGTGTAGACAATACCTCTCGATTCCTGATGCAGAGGAGAGACGTATTCCTATGGTCTTCTGAGGAGGGCTGCATCTACCCGGGTGTATCCCTTTTGGGTTAATTGTGGTCATTGCTTCGCTGCCTCTTGGATGATGTTTCCATTTGGGAAAGGTTAACCAGTGAGGTTGTTGGAAAGTGTATAGGAAAATCAGCAGTTCCCGGGCTGTGTGGATGTGCGACGGGGCCGCTTCGCCTCTGACGTAAGGCAAGGGCGGAAACACATCAGTGGAAGGAGAGATGATCCGGTTGTTGTTTTAAGATTTTATTTATTTATTTGAGAGAGAGAGAGAACCAGCACAAGTTGAGGGGGGTGGGCAGAGGGAGAGGGAGAAACAGGCTCCCCGCTGAGGGGGGAGCCCGGAGGCGGGACTCGATCCCCAGGACCCCAGGATCACGCCCGGAGCCAAAGGCAGACGCCCAACTGACTGAGCCACCCAGGTACCCCGAGATGATCTGTTTTAAGTTCTCTTCCAAATGGTTCTTAAATTATCGGCATCGACTGTTGCAGGCAAACTTGAGCACACAGCAGGGAGCAGGTGACTGTCAGTGGGGAGATTCCGAGACCGCTGCTGTGGCTTCAGCTGAGTTATTTTTCCTGTGGACTCAGGCTCTCTTAGCTGTAATGGTGCTATGGTATTACATGATCGTTCTCTTTTTTTCCTGTTAATACAAATGTTTCTAAGCTGTGTGATAGACTAAATGGGTTTCATGGTGTTAAAAGAAAAGGATTTAGGTGACTCAGAGCTGAAAGCCTTTACTCAGCTGATGTGCATCCGGGGGCCCCTGTGGGCCAAGTGATTCCTCATTGAGCAGGCTCAGGGCTTTCATCTGCGTGGTTTTGGCTTAGGCAGTGGTTTTGGACATTCATTGCTACAGCTGGATGTTGTTCTTCTGGGATCCAGATAACCATAACAACAGGATTTTCTGAGGACAGTTTTCATAAGCCTTGTGGTTGATTGGCTCACTGGAGTCTGGGGGGCAAGGAGGTGGTTACCAACAAAATAGAAAGAAAAGGGGACAAAGGGAGAAGACATGGCAGAAACCAAGGACCCTTTATCATGTTTGTCTTAAGCCTTTGTGTGTTTTATAAAGTACCAGGACTTCCTTTTAGCAGTTCTTTCCTTTTAGCATTTTGAGAATTACTAGGATGAATGATTGGCTTCAAGTGAATTCCATTTGTAGAAAGCAATACATAATCTATACATATAAATTATAAATATTTATATTATATTTAAAATATCATATAACATATATGTTATATAAAATGCATTAGAAGAAATAAATTATATAATTATAGCACATATATTAAATATACATGTAAAATATAAATATATAAGATAAAATATTCTGTAAATAAATATATTTATTATATAAATTAAATATTATATATAATATAAGCATATGTTATATAAAATATATATTATACACTTGTAACAGCCAAGATGTGGAAGCAGCCAAAGTGTTTGTGAACAGATGAATGGATAAAGAAGATGTGGTATATATATATATATATATATATATACACACACACACACACACACAATGAAATATTACTTAGCCATAAAAAAGAATGAGATCCTGCCATTTACAACAACATGGATGGACCTAGAAGGTATGACGTTAAGTGAAATAAGTCAGAGAAAGACGAATACTATATGATTTCACTCATATTTGGAATTTAAGAAATGGAACAAATGAATAAACAAATAAAAAAAGAGACAAAAAACCAGACTTAGATACAGAGAACAAACTGGTGGTTGCCAGAGGGGAGGAGGATCGGGTGATGGGTGAAATAGATAAAGGGGATTAAGAGTACACTTATTGTGATGAGCACTGGGTGATGTATGGAATTGTTGAATCATTATATTGTACACATGGAACTAATATAACACTATGTTAATTATACATCAATAAAAAAATAAAAATTATTACATTTAATATTATAAAAATAAAATATATATTATAAAATATGCTTATATAACATACATGTATTATATTCTAAATATATTATATAAACAGATTATATTATTTAAAATAAATATGCTCTATAAACATATAATATAAAAATAAACTATATATAAATATGTAAAATCTGTGAAACTCAACTGTTAGGATTTAGTAATTTAGCAATCTTAGATATAGTCGCTCTTTACTTAAGAACAGAGATAGAAATTTAACCCAGTCCCACACGGGTGTTAGGAAGCTTACTAATAACAGCTACCATTTATTAAACACCTTCCTTATCCTGGGCACTTTATTTTTTTTTTCAAGATTTTATTTATTTATTTGAGAGAGAGAGAGACATACAGAAGTAGTGACAGAGATAGTGAGAAAGAGTATGAGCAGGTAGGAGAGGGAGAAGCATGCTCCCCCTGAGCAGAGATTCCCGACTCCTTGGGGCTCAATCCCAGGACCCTGAGACCCTGGGACCATGACCTGAGCCAAAGGCAGACTGAGCCACCCAGGGGTCCCACAGGCACTTTACATAGATCTTAAAAATTACTTATATCTGCAAAGTAAACACCTGATTATTTATTTATTTGTTTATTTTTATTTAACAAATGCTCAGGAATAGATGGAAAAATGATTTTGGGGTGGTTTTGAATGCGCGTTTAGTCCTCAAGATGTGCTCACGGTGCTCATGGCCCTTGGTTTAATTTTCTGTGTTGAACAAAAATGAATAGTGCTTAAATTATTTCATAGTCTATGGCGTTATTTCCATGTAGTTCTGACAATTCTATTATATATCTTATAGTTCCAAAAGTTTTGCTTCCTTCTGGGCTTGCAGGAGTTATTTTGTGGGTGGGCTTGGGGGGTGCAAGTCGAGAGCCCTGGTTCCCCCCCTTTTTTTAAGATTTTATTTATCTGACAGAGAGAGAGAGAGAGAGCACAACAGGGGGAGCAGCAGAGGGAGAGGGAGAAGCAGGCTCTCCGCAGAGCAGGGAGCCCAATGCTAGGCTCGATCCCGGGACTCTGGGATCATGACCTGAACTGAAGGCAGATGCTCAACAGACTGAGCCACGCAGGCGCCCCTGGTGCCCTCTTTTTATGTCCTGTACCGCTGATGTTATGCATTCTCTAGAAATTATGTATCCGAGCAATTGTCGTCTTAAGAGATCCCCACGGGACTGATGGTATACCTGTTGCTGTTGTTGTCTAAAACATAATAGGAATTCTTGGTCTGCTTTCAGAACCAGTATTATGAGCTGCACACATTTCAAAATTCAGTCTCATTGCTTCATAGTCATTTTGGATGAAAAAGTAGTTTTAACAAGCTACATTCTCCACATTATTTACCGATTTTGGCTCTAAGTTCTACTTAGCTGTTCTCAGTCATCAAATTCTTCCTTCCCTTTAGGGAAAAAAAAAACAAAACACAAAAACCCACTAGTTAGGATAGACCAAAGAATATATGAATGAGGAGGCAGGAGTACTTGACAGATAAATCAGACACAAGATGTGAAGGCCAGGAAGCAAGTACAATGGGTGGAATGACTGTTTTCGGTTGTAGTAAACTATAGTTCTGGGAAGGGGGACACAGAAGAAGAAGATGGGGCAGAGAAACACAGTCAGCTTTGGGATTAAGACTATCTAGGAATAGCTCCGGTGGTTGCCGCCATTGCTACAAGCTGGCGTCTGTGGGAGGTGTTCCTCTTTGGGTTTGGTAAAATTCGTTGAAGGACTCGAATGAAACTTAAGCCCAGGACAATGGTTATGAAAAAAAATGGCCAAACTGGGTGACCTAGTAACATACCCAATGGCTTCTCTAAGAGAAAGCTAGGATTTATTAGAAGATTTGTCAGGTATTTTATAGGAAGTAGATAAAGCCATGAGCTTTCATCTCCTATATGCTCCAAGTCAAGGGAAGAGGGTCTCCAAGAGGACCCCTTGGAAAGGCCAGGGTTGGAGACCAACATCTTACATATGACTGGGTGCTTATTGAGCTGCTGAACCGTGGACTCAGGGCCTGAGGGACCGGAGCAGAGCGTGGGAGAAGGTCCTTGGGAGAGTTTGACTATGTGTGACTGGAGTTTGGGAGGCCTGGAAGCTATGCCTGAGGTTGGAGGCTGGCTGGGGCAGGAGTGAGGCGGCAGGGGGAATAGGCCTCAGAAGAAATCAATCCTGCCAACACCTGGGTTCTAGCCTCCAGAACTGTGAGAAATTAAATTTTTGTTGGTTAATCCGCCCAATCTGTGGTACTTTGTGAGAGCAGCCTTAGCGGACTGCTCTAGGGATTGGAGCTAGAGAGGCAGTACGGCGTGGAACACAGGCTCCGGGGTCTGCTATCCTAGAGACACCACTTACAAGTGCATCACCCTGGGCTATACTTAACGTTTCTTGTATGCAAAATAGGGATGAAAACACCTCTCCAGAATAATTTGGGTATTCACTTATTTAACATCACTTACATATCATTTACTATATGCCAGGTGATGCTCTAAGCACTTTGAAAGTATTAGGTGAAGATCAAATGGGAATAATATAGGTAATGTGTTCAGCACAATGCCAAGCACACAGTAAGTGTACAACAGATAGCTGTCATTGTTAGTCTTCACATGTGCTCTATAAGAAATACTTTCTTTCTAGAAAAATCCACAAATATCTCTCTCGGGAATTGAGACCATTATTTAGCAACCACCACTGTCTCTGAGAGTTAAAGCACAGTATGTTAATGATTGGAATGATTAATCTGTCAGTATTTTGTTGGAAACTAATTTTCTACTAAATGTGTACTTTTAAAAGTTCTGCTCTGTTTTAAGGTATGATCTTAATGATGCCTCAGGGGCCATTTCAGTGTGAACACATAACTGAAGTACTCATAAGTCAATAAGAACAGAATCTGATTTGCAAAAATATGTCTACATCTATGCTTTAGCACTGCAGCTCTTCTTTACCGCCACACAAATTATGTTATGTTCCAGAAGTATTAAAGAAAAATTTGGTACCGTTCCACAGGTAGACACTAGGCGGCGCTCTTGTAAGGCAAACTCAGGCTTCCCTACTAAAAAACACGTTCGGGTTTTGCTGGTAATGTGTAGTCACTCCAAGTTGATTCTCTTGTTTAGAAATAAGATATTCAACTTGCTAAGCATGAGGAATGGAGAAGAAATGATTTATTCAGGTATCTGAGAAAGACACTACAGGGAGCAATCTTCGAAAACCCTATGAATGCAGGACTTAATGGGGGACCATATTTTGTAGGGGGGCCCAGAACACAAGAAAACAAGTACTTTGGGGAAAGTGGGTAGTGCTCATTCCTATTTTGGACACTGGAAGGTCAACTCTTATAGAAAGCTATGTCTTTAAAACAATTTTTCTTGTTTCCAGTTTGTGCTTCTGTTTGGAAGGAACAGGTGAAGAAACGGTGGGAGAGAGAGGATACCAGGGTGCAGTTTGGGAAGCTTCATTTTCACCTACATGCAACTTAGCAACAGTTGCTCTTTCCAGAAGAATTGAGTGCTGGATTTTGAAGAGTATACATAGGTTCGGGAGGCCTAGGTCTGTGCTTCCCCTTTCCCACGGAGTTGGGGTTGTCTAAGGAATCTTGAGTCTGTGCGGATTAAGTGTTCATTTCTACTTCCTTTTCTCTCCCGCTGATCCTTCACCCATGATACTCTTCTCTCTCCCTCTCTCCTGCCTCTCAAATGTGCTTCAGACTCTTGTCTTCTGCAGCAAAAAGGAATGGATTTTTTGTTTGGTTGATTTTTATTAATCGTTACGTATTCTAAAGATGTGAGAGAAGAGGGAAATCAGAGTGAAGTCATCAAACGAGGTCTCAGTCTTTTAACAATGTTGCTATGACAGGATCTCATTTAGTATGGGAGAGACTTAGAAGGATCCTTTAGTTTTAGGTAATTTTGATATTAAAAAAAGAATTTATGTTGGTGGTAGGAGGACATAGTCTATCCTGTCTCCTTACCCTCTCTCCACATCCCATGTAGTCTGCTGAGGATGCTGGGTCTATTTTTACCCTCATTGTTCGTTTTCTATCCATCCATCTGTCCATCCATCCACTTCCCTCAAGCTGGTTTCTTTGTCTCGGTTGGGAAACATGCCTCAGTGTACCTTTTACAACCACGGCCCCAGCGGAGATCTTTTTGAATCAAAGATGGGTTTTCTGACTTTTTCATTTTAGCTCTACACTTCCAGTTTCTAAGTGTTATAGGGAAATGTTCCTTCCTCACTAAGTTACCTACCAAGAGACAGAGAACCCTGACTTTTCCAGAACCAAAAGAAAAAAAAAAAGGAAACAATATAGTTGTATATGTATCATAAAGAGTAATTTCAGAATTTATAAAATTAGCATTGGAACACATTGGCCGATTTTCTGCTCTCTTCAAGCTGGGGAGGATTGAAGTGGTTATGAGTACCTTGCCCTGTGTTCTCCTCCTCTAATCCTGTGCTGCATTTGAGTCTTTGGGTCCATGCTTTCCAAGTAAAGGCGTGTCTTGGAAGATAGGACTTGCATTGAGCAAATGAACAATGAGTTTCATTGCTTCTGGTCGTTGCTTCTGAAAGGCCCCTACTCCCACCCACTCCTTGCTCTTGGAGCTTTCACTGCAAGATTCCATGGAGTTTGCTGTTCTGTAGTTACTAAGAGGAGATGGGGCTCAGTAATGTTCAGGTGACATAAAGATGTGACCCAGTTTCATGCTTAAGCCATGGGTTTCTGTGACAGGAGGCAACTGTGTCACTTCTCCCTCCTACTTGGTCTCAGTAGGTGCCTGCAGTTTTGAGCATTGGAACCACAGTTTTTGGTTCAGGCATTGATTCTAGAAGCTGTGAATTGTGTAAGACTGATGAACAACAGACCTGTACCTCTGAAACAAATAATACATTATATGTTAAAAAAAAAAAAGAGAGAGACAAGATAGTAGGAAGGGAAAAATGAAGGGGGGGAAATCGGAGGGGTAGACGAACCATGAGGGACTATGGACTCTGAGAAACAAACTGAGGGTTCTAGAGGGGAGGGGGGTGGAGGGATGGGTTAGCCCGGTGATGGGTATTAAGGAGGGCACGTATTGAATGGAGCACTGGGTGTTATATGCAAACACTGAATCATGGAACACTACATCAAAAACTAATGATGTAATGTATGGTGATTAACATAACATAATAAAATAAAATTAAAAAAATAGAAGACCCAGTTAATATGCAAATCTCTAACAGGAGGAAGTTATCCTCCTTATCACCTGTTAAGGGAGGTTAGCTGATCAGAAAAACGTGCCGACAAGAACAAGGCCCTGGGAAGAATACAACAACAAAGGAGGAAGAACCTTCTGGGCTTGCTTAGGAAGAAGACAGGCTCAGAAGGAGCCCACACACCGAGGACACGGGGCATGGAGAGGGTAAAGTAAGTGCTGACGGGGAGACAGACTGGGGCCAGAGACAAATCCCATCTGCCCCGCAGGCTGCCTGGTTCGGTCCCAGGGAGGCTTGGCCGGGCAAGTGCTCTGCCGACAGCACAGGTCTCCGGATTCCCATCCTGCTCCGCGTGCTGTACAGACCTCATGGGTTAGTGGTCCCTCCCATTAATTCCAGCCATGACACTGTTCTTTAGCCCTTTCCGACGCCTTTGTACTTGGACACTGTCACAAAGCTGGAGCTGCGAGAGGCAGGCCCTGGGTCCCCAGAGGCGCCCTTGGGTGTGTGTGCCTCTCTCACACGAAACCCCCTGTAGCCTCCTTCCCGGCAGGAGGATTTCCTCCAAGCCGCCAGAGCTGCCATTCGCTTTCCTTCGCAATTCTCTCTCACAGCCCCGTGACACAGCCCTTCCCAGGGCTCTTGGCTGGGCAGCACTTCTCCGGGGAGCTAAAGAGAGTTTAATTAGAAAAAGATCCTCCTGGGGCACCTGGGTGGCTCAGATGGATGAGCGTCTGCCTTCGGCTCGGGTCATGATCCCAGGGTCCTGGGATCGAGCCCCACATCGGGCTCCTGCATCTCCTTCTCCCTCTGCCTCTCCCGCTGCTCATGCTCTCTCTCTGTCTCAAATGAATAAAAAATCTTAAAAAAAAAAAAAAAAAGAAAAGAAAAAGATCATCCTGCCTCTGGTGGCAATTATCATACTTTATCAAGGGGCCCAGTCTTGACCCCAGTCTGCTCCCCATTTTTAGTGCTTGGCCAGAGAAGCCAGTCATCTAATTCTCTTGGCCGGTAGAAGCTTACCGACCGCTCTCCCCTGGTTTGGAATGGAAAAGCGCGCCTCTCCCCACCTCCATCCCTTTAGCTAAACTAAATGGTTCTGTGAAGAGGCTTTGCACAAGGCTTTAAAACCACTCCACAGTGCTTCAGGTAAGGTCAGAGAGAGAGTTTTTAGTGAGGATTTTATTAGCCCAAACTTTGAGGCTTTCATTGCATTTATCAGGAAGTAGGGCCCTAGCAGCACATTTTCCACGGGTGCCTCTAAGGTCATGGCTGTTGAAGTGCACGGAGCCAGGGGCT
>NC_138377.1:44160921-44180074 GCF_054177405.1 Leptonychotes weddellii
GCACTCGATCCCGGGACTCCGGGATCATGACCTGAGCTGAAGGCAGTCGCTTAACCAACTGAGCCACCCAGGCACCCTATGCTAACCCAATTCTTGAGCAGTGTAGCCAAGCAATTAGAGAGAGCCAATTGGAAACATTTCATTGTACCTCCTCTCTCTTCCTACTTTAAAATGACCCTGGAACTTACTAATGCTACTGCCTTCTTATGGCTTTTAATTTTTTTTGCTTGCAAAATTATCAGTTATTTTCATTTGGAGCTTTTTTTTTTTTGGTGGGGGCTGGTTAGAAAAAAAATAATCTCACATCTGTGAAAGACTTTAATTTTTTTCTGAGTCTTTTCCTTGGAGGGGCATCTTCATGCAGGAATCCGGGCTGTACACAGGCTGTTACTAACTGGTATCTACCGGCATGGCCCTATCGATTGTTAAAATATTGGTGAACTTCTCATACTGATTGGAGTTAGCTGCTACCCTGGAGCTCCTGACAGTCCCTCCCCCTCCTCATCTGGAAGCCCCATCTTTTTACAACCCAATAATAAAAGGGGGTTAACGCCTGGTCGCTTGCAAGAGCCCTCCCAACCCGCACTAGCCCCGCAGCCAGCAGGGGGGAATCCTGTTTTGTGACACTCCTTCTCTCCCCACCATGCACCCTTTCCTTGACAAATGCTATTTTAAAGATACCAGTCACTTCATAATCTAGGGGTCTGCAAATCTGGTCACCTCTCTCATTTCATAAAGAAGTATTATTCGACACAGCCACGCCCACTCATTTACATAGTGCAGGGCCGCCTCCACGCTACCTGCGCAGAGCTGAGTAGTAGTTGAAGTAGAGACTCCATTCATTGCCCCCAAAGCCTAAAATATTTATTATTTCTGCAGAACAAAAATGTGCTGGCCTCTGTTTATCCATTCTTTAGGCCAGCCGCATGTCTGTGGCATTTGCTTGCGGACTATTCCATAGACTTGGCACTGTTACCTGGTCAAGAGACCTCTGGTTTTCCAGACTTCGGCTTCTCCGTTGGCCCCTCCTTGTGATGCATCCTGCATCACTCTACTGCCATTAATAAATGAAAAAGGTAATGAATAAAAGGGGGGGGCTGGTAATTGTTTTTTTTTTAAACAACTGTCAAAAAACCCTATGAGTATTGCTGACATTTAAAAAAAAATGGTGGTGGTTCTTTATTTGCATGAAGTTTTATGTGGTTCAGAAAGCCCATCTGTAATCCATTTGAGTTAAAGTCCCATTTGTCACAGCTGTCAGGATGGTAAAATATATTTGAAACCTTTTTGCTTTAAGGAAAATAGAAGGCTTCGCTGCACTTGACATTGAGCTGAAGACTTTGCCACTCTGAGGGAAATGTCAATTCTGAGAAAGACTTGTACAAAATGAAAGTTGGACAAAAATTATCCTTAGAGAAGGGTTTTGCCTTTTGCTTAAACAGGATCTATTTTCCCAAAAGCCCACCAGTTCCTAAAACAACAAGGAGTCTTGAGAGGGTTAGGGTTGGGGTCACCGTCACAAGTAGCCTTGACTTCACTTATCCACTTACTGGAGGGTAGCATGAACAATCCCAAATGGCAGAGACCCAGGATTTAACTCAGAGATGTGTTTTGTAGTCACTTTTAGAACAAAGTTTTTATTTATTTAGGCAAAAATGCTAAGTCACCATAAAAAATTCATCAATATAGAAAAGTACAAAAAACTTAAAAAAACCTTCTAAATCTCTGTTTTCACTTTTGAGAAAGTGTGTCTGATGTTCTCGTGCTCCCTTAAATTAGATCCCTTTTGAAGATCTATTTCAGGAGGAGCAGGAAATCTGGCCACTTTACCCAAAGTCTCCCAAAGGCACCAGACGCTCCTTGGCTGCCTTCCATTCTGAGCAATGCCTGTCACAGAAGTAGCTTCAGCAGAAATGTGCATCCCTTTACCTTCTTGCATTTTCTGCAGCAAAAGAGTGGTTGCTTTGGTTGCAAAGGTCATTTTTCAGCTTTTCAGCTCTGTCAATTAAGGAAAGATCCTGTTAGGTCCATCCATGGGTTTAGTTAGATCAGAAGACAGTTAAAAAGTGGCCAGGTGACTTAGGAGAGCCACTCCCGGGGACAGAGGGAGAACTCTACCAGAATGATGGGACCATTGTGTGGCAGAGTCTCCCACAGAGTCTGCAGTGGTGGCCAGCTGGGGCTGTCCATGCTCATATGCCAGGTTGATAGGGCCTCAGGTGAACCTGCTTTCAGTTTACAGATAACCTGACTGTCCCTAAAGACTCTGAAGGCAATATTCATGTTATTATATTATTGCTTCTGGAAAGAGTCCAGAAGGAAGAATCAAGGAGTGAAGGGTGGAGGGAATGGGGTTGGGGAGGTAAGAGAATGGTAGTGACCATTCAGACCTTTCAGTCAAAAAACAAGAAAAGAAAGGAAAGAAGATGTACCCACCATCATAGTAACAGGCAAAAAGAATATTAGAAACCCATATAACAGGCTTATGTCTTATCCTGAGAAAGTTCTACAGGAACTACTTCAGGGGAGATTATTGAGGGCCTGCAGAATCTCCAGAGAAATCTTTAAGAAATGGGCAATTTCTACAGGTCATTTGTTTCCTGAATAATGAGTTTTTACATGGAAGAGTTGGCTTTTTTTTTTTTTTTGAAGAGAGTACTAAAAGAGAATAAGGAATTGTGTGTGTATGTGTGTGTGTGTGTGTTTCCCTCCCTTCTTGTTTCCACCTAGGGTCATCCCCCTCCCTTCCTCCTGCCCTCCCTCCCTTCTTGCTTGCTTACTTTTCTTGCTTTCAGCATGTGGCAGAGAGCAGACTGGCTCAGATCTCATACCTGTAGGCCAAGTACAATTTCTTATTGGATAAAAAAAAGCAAAAGTTCCTTATTTAGCAGAAATGTCTACAAAGGAATTGGCATTCTCGTTTTTAAAAAAAAAACTATGAGAGAATGCAAGTGGGGGGAAGGGCAGAGGGAGAGACTCTCAAGCAGACTCCCCACTGGGCAGGGGCTCCATCCCACCACCCATGAGCTCGTGAGACCTGAGCTGAAACCAAAAGTCGGAAGCTTAACTCACTGAGCCACCCAGGTGCCCTGACCTCCTTTTGATGAGAAACCAGGAATAAGCCTTGAGCACATAATCTGCAGCTGTGGAAGAAAAATCTCCAATCACCCAAGTGTGAGAAGAAAGCAGTTTCAGTCAACAGGTTCGAGTTGAGTTTAGTTACACATTTTTATGTATGTTTGTATGTATGTATTTATTTATTTAAAGATTTTATTTATTTATTTGTCAGAGAGAGAGAGAGAGCACAAGCAGGGAGAGCGGCAGGCAGAGGGAGAAGCAGGCTCCCCTCTGAGCAAAGGAGCCTGATGTGGGGCTCGATTCCAGGACCCTGGGACCATGACCTGAGCTGAAGGCAGACACTGAACTGACTGAGCCACCCAGGTGCCCCTAGTTATGCATTTAGTACTCCTCAGGGTCTAGTTATGTTCAGGGTCAATTCATGTTCCCTTGGGGCTCCACTCTCTGGGAATGTGAATTAGGGAAGAGGCAAGGCAGGTCTCAGTCCAGGCCATTCCTGGTGAGCGGCAGGGGATGGGGAGGGTGAGCTCCAGACACCACAGGGCCACTGTGGACCATTCCCATTTGCTGTCCCTGTACCAGGGAACTCCTCCGGTCTTTAAACCCTTTGGAAGAAATGACCTTGGAAGGAGGAGGTCTCTTTAGTTTATGATTCATCAACTTTGGTGTTTGGGGTGGTGGGGGATGATGAATTCATGGAGGAATGAATGCTCGAGGCAGCTTATTCCGTATTTTCATCACACACGGAGACAATATGGATTTGTTTTTAGAAACTGTCATCAAGCATTGCTAAGCCTGCCCATGATCTCTTTGAAAAGTGTGCTCTTTTGCAGTGCAGCCTTTAGATTGAGCGGAACTTGCTTTTCTGGTTGAAAAGCTGGTACCTTACAAAATGAGGAGCAGAGATGAGGCTAGGGAATTGTATTAGTTAAAGATGTGTTTGGTTGAAAGGCAAGAATAAAACCTGACTTATAGTGGTTTGGACAAATGAGAGTTAATTCATTTTTCTCACCTAAGTTTAGAGGCTGACGACCGCTGTTCTGGTTTCGTGGGTTCAGTGATGTCAGGCTGCTATGTCACTGTGTCTTAGCCTTTCTTTCATTCTCATTGCCTCTCAGGAGCAAGACTAGCTGCCCCAACTCCAGAAGGCATGCTGGCAATCAAGGTACAAAGGCAAGGAAAAGGGTAGTGCCAGCTGGAACGGTCTTTTCTTTACCAGGGGTGCAAAAATTTTCCAGAAACTCCGATCAGACTTCTCTGCTTGTATCTGATCGACTGCGACTCCACTGTGGAGTGACCTCTAACTACAAAAGAGGCTTGGAAGTAAAGTAAGGGTAGGTGTCAAAGTATAATTTTCAAAGAAATTAAAACATGACTCTCATCCAGAATAAGAATGGGTATGTGTCAAATATTTATTTAATCTATTACAGAGGTTAGCAGCGGGGAGAGGTAAAGGTGGTTCAAAAGAGAATTTGAGGAATGATTTGCTGAGATAAGTTTGCTGTGTTAGAGACAAAACCAGCTAATAATCAATAAACCATAACTTTTGGTGTCATCTTCTTGAATAGACAAAATCATTGGCCTCTCCTCTACACCATCACAGAAACGTGGGCCCTCATTAATACTAGAGTAAGTTAAAAATATATTCTCCTGGAGAATGAGTCTGGTGGGGTCCTGTTAGACCATGCTCCAATATGACATTGAAACGACTCGCAGTCACCTTTTTGCCTTATTTCCAAGTTTTGGAGAAGTTTTCCTAGGACAGGAAAGGGGATGGGTGTCTGCTACAAGAATATGTGTGCAGGTGGTATGGTAAAGATTAAAGTTTGCTATTGGGATTTTATGGTTACTTTTGGGTCATAAAAAGCTTTTGATAAGGCAGGATAGATATTCCAAGTACTTTCAAAATCCACATGTAAGTGTGTTCCACTTTTGGAAAATTCAGCACCAAAACCCAAATTTAAAACCGTTAAACTGAGAGGTATATATTTTCATTTGAAACGGATCCTGCACGTCACAGAAGGATTTGCCACCAGGATTATTTCTATTAATAACCACTTTTCTGAATTTATTTAAGATATTTGATTTATAAAAAATTTGACTTACTCCAGCTTTCCAGAAATATATCTCTTGCATGAAGCAAGGTATGCTTGCAATCTAAATTTTATTCTTGCCTAAAGATATCTTTCGGTTTAATTATAGAATGCTTTCTTTAAATTGCATTTGTATGGCTTGCTTTGCATCCACCCCAAATCTCTCAACCAGAAAGATCTTACCAAACGGGTTTCCCAGCGAAAGAAAAAAAAAAAGCATATTCATCTAATGTCTACCGGACTTCTTACACTGTTAAAATTCAGTCAGAATGGGAAAGGTCTCCTTGTATCTAGAGGGAATAAAATAAATTGATTTATGATTTTTAATAAGCATGACTGAGTAAGGAATCATGCCTATATAATTTCAAAGTCATGAAAAGATATTTATCATAATTAAATTTCCCCTAAGAAGACGTTTGAAACAGAGATCAGATGCCAGGCTAATTGATTACACAACTATAGAATAGTCATCCTGACAGTGCCAAGGATAGGACGGTTTAGACTCTGTGTCTAAATATTTAATACCCAGTGGGAAGCAGGGAATTGGAACAAAGGCTGTAATGAGGAATAATAGAAATCAGCTAGAAGGGCAATGGACACGTCCCTATTGATTATGTAGTATGTAAAGAGAAAGAGTGATTAATAGAAACAAGAGACTAAGAAGCAGGAATGACATTTTTTTAAGTGGCCGACAGAAACCACACACTTGTAAAGGTCATGTCCAGCCATTTTGAAATAAAGTATCTGTCTTGAAGAAAAGTAATGTTGCTTTAAAGTGGAAATGCTTTCAAATGGAAGGCCTTATGTTCAGCCAGATTCTTGTGTTCCTTTTAGTCGTAAAATAGTACAGTTTTCAGCCAGGCGAACTTCTCCCGATCAAACCAGTGGACCAAATAGTTTTTATTAGATCTGGCATGGAATTGCTTAAAAGGAAGAGTGGTTTCGGTTTTCTGGGTTCTTACATTTTAAGGCTTTTTCTCATTATGTGGGAATGAAATACCCACAGTCTGGAGAAAAAAAGAGACAAAAGAACGTGGTTTTTCAGTTGGTGGTGTGTTGCCTGGAAGGGTCTGTAAAGGGTGTGGGGGTGACTGAGCATTCGCACGGATTTACGTGCCTTTTCCTGAGTCTTGCTGGGCCGCCCACGTGGTTGTCATTTCCTTCTCTGATCTTTGTCCCGTGACATTACCCACGGCATGATAAATGTGGGCGGCAAGGACTGGGGAGCCGCTGGCCCGGCGGAACCATCTGTCCTTGTTACGCAAACCATCCATTTCTGCCGCTCCACCAATACCGCATTCATCTCCAGCAGTGACCTCTCTTGCACCCCATTACCGGCCTGTGTGTTTAAAAGCTCTGGTACCCCGGAAGGATGTTTCTGGAGAGAGACGCTTCTGAAACTAGCTCCCGGGGAGGGACTTTGGTTCCTGCCCAGTGTCCTTTTTCACTTTCTCATTTACTTTTCCTCTTTCCTTTTTCTCCCTGGAGAGCTCAGAGCACATTTTTCTCCTGAAGGCTTAATTATACTGTCTTGTACTCCACCACTGCTCCGTAGGTGGCTGTTGATTGTAGGACACCCCATTTGTCTTGAGGACATCCCTCTCTTGGCAGCAGACACAGAGGCTGCCATTATTCGCTCCATTACAGCTTAGGACAATGAAATGTGGGGAAAGGACGCTTGCCTGAAGTCGTGTGTCAAGTTGAAGCCCGGGACCCACCAAGAACTCAGGTCTTTTGACTTGGTTGACCGCTCTGTGTTTCTATTGTTTCTGCAACTAACACCCCCCCCCCCCACACCAGTGTTGGTGATGCCCTCTTCTACTGACCTCCCTGCCTACCCATAAAAAGAAGCTCCAAAGACAAATCAGTGTGGTGCACCACCGCCTTGCTCCTGCGGGAGGAAGGAATCACAGAGCAAGCCCAGCAATCAGGTTGGCAAAGCATGCTGGTGAGGCACTTAGCGCGCAGCGAATGTTATTGTGGTTTATAATTCGGTATTTTAAAATGTCAACGTTCTCTGTGATTCCTTCCAAAGAGAGGAGTGCACTGTATACACATCACACGCTGAGACCACTACAAGCATGTGTTGCTCTCCCTAGGTGATAGATTTATAGATTTATGAGTGTTAGCACTGGAAGGGATTTTAGATATGGCCTGAATAATGTGGAATATACTGAAAGCATCATCTCTCTCAACTCAGGCACTTCAATTCAGTTACTGTATTTTAAATTGCAGGCTCTTTTTTTTTTTTTTTAAAGATTATTTATTTATTTTGAGATAGTGTGAGAGAGGAGAGAGAGGATGGGGAGGGGCAGAGGGAGAGAGAGAGAGTCTCCAGAAGACTCCCCAGCGCAAGCAGAGCTGGACGTGGGGCTCAATCTCATGACCTTGAGAGCATGACCTGAGCCAAAACCAAGATTTGGATGCTCAACCAACTGAGCCACCCAGGCGCCCCATTACATTGCAGGCTCTTTTGATTGTAAGGTGAATTTAAGTTCCACTAAGACCTCTAGCTCTTTTTCTCACAGACTACTCTAAAGCCAGTTTTCCCTTATCCTGCATTTTTGCAGTTGAATTTTTAGAGCTGCGTTTACATGCCCTTATTACATCTCATTTTTCTGAACAGTCAAGGTAATTTTGAATTCCTATTCTGTTGTTTATGAGAAATCTTGGGGTCATTCTTGGCTCCTCACTTCTCGTACCTCGTCTCCATCCCATAGGCAAAGTTCATCACCTCAGCCTTTAAAACAGATAGGATGCAGTTATCGCTCATGCGCTTGCCCTTATCACTCTGGTCTAAGCCACTGTCATCTCTTGCCTGCACTAAATGTACAGCCAGTTCCAGGCTTCTCTGCTTCCCCGTAAATGTACCAATAGTCTGTCCTGCTCCGCTGTAAAGGTTAACTGCCTTCCTTCTGAGGGGAAGGGAAAGGGTACAGACAGACAGAGAATGGCAGCCTTCATCTTGAGTCAAATGTAAATATGAAACCCAGTTTGTCGCGTCTCAGCATGAACCCCCCAGTCAGTCGCAGTGGCTTCAGGTCAAGAAGGGAAGAACACAATGCATGTCAAAGGTGCCCTCATCGTGGTGTCCCTTGATTCAGCCATGACTCTGTTTCGGGGGGCACAGATGTTTCTTTTTTTTTTTAATTTTGAGTAATTTGAGCTCATAGCTAACAGGCCAAACAGCATGAAGACTTTACTCACAGTTGCAAATAAAAATGTATAATCAGCGGTTCAGGATGTTACATGAGTGAATTCTCAACACTGTGGGTGAGAGCACCCAATGACCTCACTGAACTGCAGTTTCATGAGTTGGTGGCAAAGAGACAAGTGTTCAAATGTCAGGACACATCAGCATTTCTCAAGACAACTGATAACAAAAAGGAAATGTAAAAGGAGAGAACACCAGGTTCCCTGTTGTCTGCCACCCAATGGAAACCAGATGTCCAGAGCACAGTATAGAAACCTGTCTCCTGGCAACACTGCCACTTACAAGAGGGAATGAGACAGTAGTCATGTGTGAAACAGAATCAGGCCTGGCCGAGAACCGGACGTAATCCAGATAATGAAAGACACATGGTTAGAAACAGACATTGAATCATCAAGAGGAAAAGCTCCATCTCTGCAGCTTTGTGCTCCAGGAGCTGAGAAAGACAAAGCTGCGTGAAAGGGGTCTGACTTGTGTATTTCTCAGGTACCACAGCTGAGTCAGCCTCTGTGTGTGAAAGAAAAACTCAAAGATGAAAGCACTAAGAAAGCAAAAAGATCCTGACTTGTAATGCTTGGGAGGAAGACCATGCATTCAGAATTCGCTCTCCTTGTAAAGGACACAGCAAGGATTTAAGGAAAAAAAGCCCCTCAAGGTTAGCATTAGTTAGCTGTTTGTGATATGAAACAGTGTCAGTTTTCTCACATAATTGCAGTTTTCTCACCTCTCTAGGATCTTCAAATATCTGTAGGTGTTGGTATCGCAAAAGTAGGGGGTAAACAGGCTCACCCTTAAATTGGCAGTTCTGGGGAGAGGGCTCAAGGCCTCATTTATTTTGAGGACTAAGGTTAGGCAGGATATTCCTGCTTTTGAAGTTTATTTCAGGATGTGAAGTGCTTTGTCCACCCCTCCGCCCCGCCGGTCGGTAGTATGTGGTGTGTTGGTCTCGGGGTGGTGGGCAAGGGGCTATTGTTGCTTATTTATTATATGTAGTAGTTGATCTGTTCAATGTCTATTTTCTGCCTTTAGAATGAAAGCTCTAAGAAAGAAAGGTTTTGTGTTTTTTGTTCCATGATAATTCCTATACCTAGAACAGTGCCCTGGTGCGTGGTAGGTTGAGTACACAGTAGATAGTTGCTGAAGGAATGATTGGATTTGTAATAGTTAGGTCATCTACGGATGTGATAAACCTACTCTCTGTGTTTTCTACTAGTTTCTGATATGACATTGAACATCAAGGGCAGAGTCTTTGAGCAGATTAATATTAATCCACTAACTGACAACTCTTGGGGACAGTTAATGGAGTAATTTCTGTCATACTGATGTCCCCACATTCTTGAATATCGAAAGTGTCACAGTAGATGGGTGGGTAAAGGAGACTTCCCTTAGGGCTGGGAGTGGGACAAGACAGCACTCTTGACTGTATTGGCTATTATCAACACCTCATTAGTCAGTTTTGTGAATTAAAGTTTTTTCAGAAACAGTGTAATTTTTTTACTGTCAAAATTAGTTTCATCATTAATTAACCACCTATGATTAATAAGTTACTAGGCTGGGTGTTAGAAATACAAAAATGAAGGGTATGTGGCTTCTGCCTTGAAAGAGCTAAAAGTCCTATGGGAAGAACACTGTAGAAATAATCGTGATCCTGTGTTGAAGGTGCTTACAAGGTGCTAGGGGAGTACTGGACAAGACTGGTGGCTGGGGGACAAAAAAGGCCTCTGTTTAAATTATCCAGATCAGTTGCATTAAGGGCTATCATGAAGGCAGAGGTTCTAGGTACAGAGAAGAAAGGGCAGAAATGAGAGACATCAAAGCATTCAATGTTTGTTTACCCGATACTTGGTGAGCATCTCCTTTATGTAGTCTTCTGGGGGAGATGGACACAAAAATCGGTGCTATGATGGAGGTTTGTATGTATGCTATGAGCTCAAAAGGGAGAGTGAGTGGAGGGTGGTGGGAGGGGAGATTATGGAGGTGATACTGAGCTGTCTTAATATGAGTTTCCCAGATGGACCGGGGGGAAGGCGTCCCAGGAAAAAGAACAAAATGTACTTAGGCAAAGGAAGCTCTGGAAAGGCTGAGTCATCACTACTTGAGACAAAAAAGAAGATAATAAGTAAGCATATGAAAAGATTTAGATGAGTTTAGGGGTGCCTGGGTGGCTCAGTAGCTTCGGGTCAGGTTGTGATCCTGGGGTCCTGGGATCGAGTCCCGCATCAGGCTCCCTGCTCAGCGGGGAGCCTATTTCTCCCTCTCCCTCTCCTCCTCCCCCTTTCCCTCCCTCTCCGCTCCCCCTCCCTGTCCCCCTCCTCCTCTTTCTGCCTGCTGTTCCCCTTGCTTGTGCTCTCTTTCTGTAAAATGAATAAATAAAAATCTTTAAACAACAAAAAAAGATCTAGATGCATTTATCATTTAGGTTTTGCTGCTTAACACACCCTCCACCCAAATGTAGTGACTTAAAACAACCATTTCTTTATCTCATGATTCCACGGGCCCGCTATTTGAGCTGGGCTCAGGTGGGTGGTTCTTCTGGTTTCTGCGGGCCTCACTACTGTATCTGCCGTTGCTCCCTGGGTGGCTGGGAGATGTCTGATCTAGGATGGCCTTGGCTGGGATGACTCATCTCTACCCCATGTAGTGGGCTCTTATGGACTAGCCAAGAGAGTGGGCAGAGTGGGCTCAGTTCTGCTGAGACCTAAGACCAGAACTTGCGCAGCATCACATCAGCCACATTTTATTAGACAAAACAAGTGCCAAAGTTAGGCCAGATTTACGGGGTAGTGATTTAGGGGTATCTCAGTTTACCTCTCGATGGGAGGAGCTTGAAATTCAAATTGCAAAGGGTGTGGATACAGGGAGGTGTGAACAGCTGTGACCCATTTTGCTATTTTCTACAATACACTTGAAAATGGAAAAGAAAGATACTGATGGCTTCTCTTCCTCGGCAAATGAGGATCCTGAGGAAAGTGATAAGTGCTTGGAATAACAGGCTATAAAGAATGGAATAGGGACATGATGGGCAAAATTAATGGCTTCCTGAGTAAGATGGAAGGTCCAGCCGAGACTGGAAACCATCATACGTTGGAAACCAATCATTATGTTTGAACTGTTTTTTTCCTTCTGTCAACTACAATTAACAAAAAAATTCATTTGCACCACTATGACTGTGATGGTGTTCCTCATGACACGCTTGTAGAATGCTGGCCAAGACCAGAGTTGACTCCTATAGCATTATTTACTGATTAGTAGAAATAATGACTTGTGGGTAGATTTTTAGTTAAATTCAAGTCATTCTATTTCCAAGTATAATGGCAACAATGTTTACATTCATTCAATAAATATTTATTGCATACCACTTCTGCACCAGCTACTGTTCTAAGGGTAGAGAATATATTAGTGATCCAAACAGAAAAGAGAACTTCTGTGGAGCTTACATTTTAGTGCAACTTTAGGGGACAGAAAGTAAACAAGACAAATTAGAAGGTGTAGGACATATTAATGAGAGGTGATAAAGAGAAAAATAAAGCAGGGAAGGAGGATATGAAAAATTTTTTTTAATTTGCTGCCAACTTAGATAGGATGGCTAGGGATGGCATCACCAAGAAGACGCCACTTGAGTGAAGACCAGAAGGAAGTATGGAGTCTTAGGTGTGCAGGTGGGGCTGGTTCTAAGACCTTTAGTCCATATGAGTACATGGCCTTTCCTCTGAGTGAATTGAGAAGTCCATCGGGGAATTTTAAGCAGGAGAGGGAAGTGATCTGACAACATTTTGCAGTGATGAGGTGGTGGCTGTCTTGAAATTAGACCTTCCCTTGAGACGCAGAGCAAGGACAGCAGTAGGCAGGTGTGAGGAGGTTGTCACAGGCATGCAGGGAAGTGAGTAAAGTGGGTGAGAAGTGGTCAGATTCTGGACTTTTTTTTTTTTTTTAAAGATTTTTTATTTATTTGTCAGAGAGAGAGAGAGTAAGCAAGCACACAAGCAGGGGTAGCAGCAGGCAGAGGGAGAAGCAGGCTCCCTGCTGATCAAGGAACCTGATGTGGGGCTCGATCCCAGGACCCTGGGATCATGACCTGAGCCGAAGGCAGCCGCTTAACTGACTGAGCTACCCAGGTGTCCCTCTGGACGTGTTTTGACAGCAAAGTCTACAGTCTCCACCTTCAGTGCTTTGACCAAAATGATTTTCAGGACACATCACATAAATGGAACCACCTTCATCCTTGGTTCTCTCATGGAACTTTCTTTATAAGATTTTTAGGAGAGTATCTTGAACAGTCTTTGGTCTGTGGGTGATCCCTAAAATTTACACTTGACAAAAAGCTGTATGAGGAAGGGAGGAAGGTGAGATTGGAGTGAAGGGGAAAAAAGGGGAAAGAAGCACAGGATTGAATGTATGATATGTGCCAGGCCTGGAGAACCAGGCACACGCTTCCCTGTGCTATTAGTCAAGGAGAATAGAATGTTTTGCCAGAAGTATTGCTTTGCTTTTCAGCTTATTTGGCTTTATCTTGGAGAAAGAAACAGGAGTGGTTTGGCTGACTCTATTGCAAGATTTTGAAGATGAGGCCAGGGGAGTGGGTTATACCATTCATTGACAGATATTTGTTGAGCATCTACTATGTACCAGGTACATTGTAGGTGCTGGGGATATAAGGACACTAAGGCACAGTAACAGTCCTCGAGATGCCTGAGTCCTGCAGGTGATACAGATGAGCAGACAGGCAATTTTAATACAGGGCAGTGGGACCCATCGGAGGAATATCTAACTCAGCCTTAGAGTGTCAGGGAGGACTTCCTGGAGAAAGAAGACCAGCGAGATAAGGAGGAATTATTTAGGCAAAAGTGAAGGTGTAGGAAGGTAGTGTTTCAGGCTGAGAGAACAGGATGTGCAAAGGACGAGAAAAGAGAAAGCCTTAAGCGGAGGATGCTGGGGAGCCATAGATGATGAGAGCAGATAATATAAATAGGCCCTCATAAGCCACAAGACATCCACAATATAAGACTTCCATCCTGTTCTGTCCCCTGGCCTGTTTTGTTTTATCTTGTTTGAGCTAGTTGGGTTTTCCTATCTTCTATCAACAAGTGTATTAGAAATGAATCAAGGACGAATCAGGGTGTATTATCAGCCACCGCAGATCCATCACCGATCTTTACAACCTCCGCTCTTAACTGAGTCTAGTTTAGTGTTTGCTTCTATTGTTTATTCTCCATGAGCACGTAAAAATATCACAGAAACACCCTGCCACAGCAGCTTCCAAATGGTGGTAGATAACATGAAAACGAGACACATTTACACATTTTATTGGTGAGTCTTTATCCTTTTATTCTTATTTTATTGGAATCAGCCTCCTCCGATGACCAGGGTGGGAACTGTGCCTCATTTGGGGGCTACAGGCACATAGAGAGTCTGTCTATAAAGACTTGATGAAGGGTTAGGGACTTCAGGTGAAAGAGAAATTGCAAACTTGAGTCCAGTGAAAACTTTTGCGTCAGGAGGAATACTTATCACAAAAACAACAACAAAATTACGTTCTCTGTCCCCCCTGCCCAGAAATTCTCCAGTTTTGGAGGTTATCTGGATTATTGTTCCCCACCCTACCCAAAGCCCCATCTACTAATAAGGCAACAGTCTCAGAGAGGTAGAGCACTTGCCTGAGGGTGCATGCCCAGTCCACTGCTGAGCCCAGAGGCACCATGGTGGGAAGCCAGCCCTCCTGACTTGGAGCTGAAGGTCTGTTCCCTTCATCCTCTGACTCTCACCAGAGGCAGAAATCAAAACAAATGAGGAAAAACAGCAGTCTCAAGATCCTGTGGGTTTTCCTTGGATATGACTACTTGTTCAGAACACTTAGGCAGGCAGGTGTTCTGTTAAAGCAGTTGATTCCTAGACATTTATGCAAAGTTATAAAATAGGGCAAATGATACACATTCTAAGATTAATACAAAGATATTTGAGAATGATTAGTCATTGTACAAAGTGTTTTACTGTAAGTACTCCTTTGGTTTGCTAGTAAAAATTATATACATATGAGTCTTTAGAAATATGTACCTACAAACATCTTTCTCTCTATTTATATATGGATAACAATCTATCTGTCTTTATATCTTTTTTTTTAAAGATTTTTATTTATTTATTGAGAGGGAGAGAATGATAGAGAGCATGAGACGGGGGAGAGTCAGAGGGAGAAGCAGACTCCCCGCTGAGCGGGGAGCCCGATGCGGGACTCGATCCTGGGACTCCAGGATCATGACCTGAGCTGAAGGCAGTCGCTTAACCAACTGAGCCACCCAGGTGCCCCTGTCTTTCTGTATATCTATCAAGATTTATGTGTAACGTTTCCAGGAACCTATCGCATCAAGTGAAGCCTGTTCATAGACCAGGATTCTGTAACTTGCTCTAGCTGTGTTAAAAGGCTCAATGAGAGTTTTTGATTTTCATGCTGAACTCTGCAGCAATTTGCAGCAGGTCACTTATGGTTTATCCTATAGAGTTCCAGCTGAGTGTGTGACTGAGCCAGCAAACATGGGACTTGAGTAGCACATAGGAGACACTACCAGTTGGTGGGGTGAGAGGAGATATGACTTATTCTGTCTTTATAGCACTCTGGTGAGCCTTTCTTATGAAAGGTTACTTTGAATCTTTAGGCTGGGACCTATTCTGTGATCATTACAGCTTTTCAAGTCCTGATATATACTTATCTCTTTAGTAGGGTTCTCTATGTTTTAGAATTTTAACTCTTTATGATGTTGTGATAAGTAGGTAAGCAGTGGGAAGCCACCATAACTATTTCTTCCCAGAGAGTGAAAAAGATAAAAGTTCTTAGTCGTTCTAGACAACTTAGGCCCATGTTAATAGGAATGGATAATCTTAATGTCTAAATAACATTAAGTATTTATACTTTATGTTTATTAAATATGTCTAGGAATTTCTCAAGCCTATAAAAGCCAAGTGAGTTTAAAAAAAAGGCTTTAATAGTATTTACCATCAAAGAAGCAGAAATCCCTTGAAATTAGAATAAATAGATGGGAGGCAGCTACTTCATGAAGAGTAAGATTACAGTGATACAATCAACTGTATTTGTCCTTTTAAAGATTTTATTTATTTGAGAGAGAGAGAGAGCGAGCCTGAGCAGGGGGAGGAGCAGAGGGAGAAGCAGACTCCCTGCTGAGCACAGGGCTCGATCCCAGGACCCTGGGACCATGACCTGAGCTGAAACCAGATGCTTGACCGACTGAGTCACCCAGGTGCCCCCATATTTGTCCTTTTAGACATCAGGAGTTGAATTGAATAATCGCCATTCTGTGAAGTTAGTGAGCTGAGTCCTTTAGCAGCATTAACTCAACTTTCTCTGTGAGTTATCCCATTATCCTGTCAGCTGGTCTAGGTGAGGTGAAGCTTTGGTAATAAACAATGCTTAACGTTTTGTGACTTAATATAACAAAAGGTTTTATCTTGCCCTGGCCACGTGACCGGTGAGGACTGGTGGGAGAGCTCTATGTCTGGTCACTCAAACCCAGGCTGATGGAGATTTCAACTCATTGTGAGCTTCCTGATCCCTAGAACTGGTCAGTGATGTTCTGCAGGGTCTCACCCTGGTAGTTAAATGCTTCTGCCTGGAAGAGACACACATCACTTCTACGCACATTTTATTCGCTGAAGCAGGATCCATGCCCACACCCAGTTCAAGGGGTTAGAGAAACACAGTCCCACCAAAGGTCTGGCAAGAGGAAGAGGACTGATGATATAATTATACCGTAGGAGCACACTGAACTGTGGTTTAATCCTCTGTAATACTTCCCTCTTTGCATTTTTAATAAAGGAAACAGGAAAATGGTATTAAAAGACCAGGTAGGTTTTTCTTTTTTTTGAAGATTTTATTTATTTTTTGACAGAGAGAGACACAGCGAGAGAGGGGACACAAGCAGGGAGAGTGGGAGAGGGAGAAGCAGGCTTCCCGCTGAGCAGGGAGCCCGATGCGGGGCTCGATCCCAGGACCCCGGGATCGTGACCTGAGCCGACGGCAGACGTTTAACGACTGGGCCACCCAGGCGCTCCCAGGTAGGTTGTTTTGATACACCCTCCTTTATTGCTTCTACACTTGAGCTCATACCCATTTCTTTATTTATTAAATGCCCAGAAAACTTAAGTATTGAAATGAATTGTTCATTTTCTAACTACTCGAGTTTGAATGACTCTTTGCCTATAGGGTTTCTTCTAGAATTTTGTTGTTGTTGTCTTCAATGACTTGTGAGTCTCTCACAGAAAAATAACACACTTGTACACAGCCAGACAATCAGAATCTCAAATCTAAAGGCTTCAGCTTATTGAACATGTGCTACGTGGGAAGCACATTATAGGTACTTCACCTAAGTTATCTGTTTTGATCTCCCCAGTAATTCTGTGCAGTAGGTACCATGGTCCCTATTTAGAGATGTGGAAACAGAGACTCATAATAAATAGTTAATCAACTAGCTCAGAGACACACAATTTATGGAGCTGGGATTTCGTCCAAGTCAATTTGATGGGCACATCCCAGCCTCTGTCCACTGTAATTTGCAGCTTCCATGTACCCATAATAATTCTGTAGCAAAACAACTTTTATCATCTCTCTGGGCCTCTGGATTTGCTATTAATATTATATGCGCAGAAAGACCTTCTGTAATGTCGCCAGTCTGACTGCAGCCCTTGAGCTGCATGGGGTGCGGGCATGATTTGGTAGTTAAGAGCAGAGATTTTGAAACCAGCCTAACTGGCAGTTAACCTCTCCCAGACTCAGTTTCCTCCTCTGTAAAATGGGTTAATAATAGTATCTTATCTACCTAATCACTTACAAAGATTCAATGAGTTATGAGTAAAATGCTTAGAATGATACATAAAACGGGGTGTTCTATAATTGCTTTACATAAATAACATCTGTGGCTCTTTGTCACGAGGGCACATAGTTGTGCTGTGGTTCTTTTGGTTGAGGATGAAGTTCAATGTCACTACAAAGGCCTGTGATATGTTTGCCTTAGACTGGAGAAATGGTTTTCCAGACTTTCTTTCTTTTGTTGGATGTCCGACAAGGCAGGTGCTACTAGGACAGTGAGCACTGAGACATCAGAGTTCTTCCCTAAGTCCATGGTCACTGTCATTTGACTGCTTTGACCCTGAGGGTGGCCTGCATAAAGCTAAGAATATATGGAGACTATGAACTTTTCTTATGCCAACGTGAAATTCTTTGTTTTTTTTTTGGTAAGATTTTTTATTCTTAAGTATCTCTACACCCAACGTAGGGCTTGAACTCACGACCCCGAGATCAAGAGTCGCATGCTGTACTGACTGAGCCAGCCAGGAGCCCCCAACCTGAAATTTTTAAAACAGTGAATTCTGGGATGATTTTGATGCCAAGGCTCTGGGACTGGGCATTTTGGAAGCTGGGTTATAGTGCAGGCCAAGCTGCGAGGACTTTTGTGTACCCAAGGAAGGGAACTGACATTTATGAAAGAGCCAACTTTGAGAGACACTGTGTTGGATTTATGTACATAATCTTCTTAAAAAAATCATCACAGCAATCACGTGAAATATGTTTATTTCCCTCATTTTTTTTAGATAACAAAACCGAGGCTTAGAATGATTAAAATATATGCTCAAGACCACCTAGCTAGTAGAGAGAATGGGATACGGTTTGAGTTGTCCTTCACTCCTTCCACAGGGGGTGGTGGGAGTAAAGGTGGACGAGTGTGCTCAATCATTTCTGTAAGTAGATTAGTTTTACGTCAGGGGTTTGAAAGTTGAAAACCACCCCGGGGGCGCTGGGGTAGTTGTTACATTATTAATTTTTTAAACCAAAAGGATGGGAAAAAAGTGAATGTATCTGTCATTCAAAAAGAATTGAAACACAGAACAATAAAGAATTCCCAAGACAGGGTTAGAGAACCAGGAATATCTCTTTGAGGCAGGTGGCAGCTATCCAGTTTTTGACAAGAATGGAATAAAACTAATCTTCAACTACATTTTGTAGAAGAATGTATAGAGGTGATCCACAGTAAGTCTCCATCTATTTTTTGGCTATTTTTTCCCTCACTCATTTCCTTAGATAAATTATACTCCAGACCAGATGCTACTGAGTTGCGTAAATAAAACAGAAGATCATACCCAATTTAGGCACCTGGGGAGGATGCTTCATTGCTTGGAAGGAGGTTAGGATTGAGTTCTTGAGCGGAGGAACTTTTTGGGTCTCACTCCTTTACACGTACCTTGTATGTTATGGATTTTTAATGAATATTTGAAACGTTAAGTGGGTCACGGTAGGAGTTGTTGATGGTTTCACTAGATGAAACAGAATAAACCTCATTTTTAAATCTGCCGATTCTTCCTGTTTTTTGGAATTATGGACAGGATAGCTATTAGGTAAAATTCATAGTCAAGGATATGCAGCTGTGCAATTTGAAAGGTGCTTTATTATTTAACAGAAATATTCTGATTTATATTTTAACCCTTTTTATAGTGAAATTGAGGTAATTTCCTAAGTGTGACCTACATTTGGTATATTTGGAGGGTTTTTTTTTTTTTTGTATATTTGTTCATATGACCACCTGGATTTGGATTTGTGCTATTTTGCTGCAGTGATTGAAACTACAATCTGACTGCACTAAACCTTACATTGCTAAAACCACCATTACCACTGCCACTAACATAGCAACAACGTTTCATTCTTTTTTTAAATTTTTTTTTTTTAAGATTTTATTTATTTGTGAGAGAGAGAATGAGAGAGAGCATGAGAGGG
>NC_138377.1:44180174-44215922 GCF_054177405.1 Leptonychotes weddellii
AGTTGGTATTTAAATCAGGGATTCGTATGGATTTTTTTTTTTTTAAGATTTTATTTATTTATTTGAGAGAGAATGAGAGACAGAGAGCATATGAGAGTGGGGAGGGTCAGAGGGAGAAGCAGACTCCCCGCCGAGCAGGGAGCCCGATGCGGGACTCGATCCCGGGACTCCAGGACCATGACCTGAGCCGAAGGCAGTCGCTTAACCAACGGAGCCACCCAGGCGCCCAACAACATTTCATTTTCACCTGTTTCCCCTATGTGTGAACAGAAGCATGGATTTGTTTAAAAAAATTTTTTTTTTTCACATTGGGAATAACATTTCAGGATAGTCAGTGACATTTTTTAAAGTCAGTCACTAGCAGGGCACTGGGTGGCCCCGCCAGTTAGGCAACAGACTCTTGGTTTCCGCTCAGGACGTGATCTTGGGCTCCTGGGATTGAGCCCAGCATAGAGCTCCGCTCTCAGCACAGAATCTGCTTGGATTCTCTCTCTCTCTCCCTCTGCCCCATGCTCTCTCTCTCTCTCTAAAATAAATGGATGGATCTTCAAAAAAAAGTCAATCAGTAGATAACAAAGTCCCTTTTATGTATACAATAATTTTTCAATACTGAAGTTAAACCTTACAAATATTTTTGGATCATCATGATTTTTTTTCCTATTCACTTTTATTTATTTATTTATTTATTTATTTATTTATTTATTTATTTATTATTATTATTTTAAAAGTTTTTTTTCCTATTCACTTTTAAACATTTGAAAAGTTGTGGCAAGAAACATATAACATAAAATTTACCATCTTAACCATTTTTAAGCGTACAATTCAGTTGTGTGAACACATTGTACAACCAGTCTGCAGAACTCTTTTCATCTTGCAAAACTGAAACTGTGTACCCATTAAAGAACTCCCATTCCACCCTACTTCCAGCCCCCGGCAGCTGGTCTACCATTCTACAGAGACAGAAACTGTTCTGTCTAGGTACCTCATATAAGTGAAATCATATAGTCTTTGTCTTTTTGAGATTGGCTTATTTCATGGAGCATAATGTCGTCAAGGTTCATATATGTGGCACGTGTCAGAATTTTCCTCTTTTCTAAGTCTGAATAATATTCCACTGTATGAATATACCACATTCCGTCTACCCATTCACCCGTTGGTGGACACTTGGTTTGCTCTTGCAAGAAAGGCTGCTATGAATATGGGTGTTTAAATAACTTTGAGACCCTGCTTCCAATTCTTTTGGGCATACACCCGGAAGTGGGATTGATGGATCACATGGTAATTCCATTTCTTGAGTAACTGCCATACAATTTTCCATAGCTTTTTCTTATTCACTTTAAATTAAATTTTACTTTTATCAAAGTAACTTGTGCACATAAATAAAGTATTTAGCTACACCACCCATTTCTAGATCACAAATTTTGGTTAAGTAACCAGCGCTTACATTATTATGACTATTGTAAATATTTCACATTGTTGAGCCCGTATTCGCCAAACATAGTATGATAGGCTTCCTTTCTTGTATTAATTTTTTTTTTCAGATTGACTATAACATTCCAGGGTAATCAATGAAATTTAAAGTCAATAATTAAGTAATGAGCCCCTTCCGAGTTTCTTTTTATTATTCCTGGAATTGTTACTATCTCATTTCTTATTGACTTCGTCTCTGTGCCTGTTGCTATATTTCCTAATTGCTTCAATAGAGCTGTCTGATGCCAATCACTAACTTCTTCCAGATGCTCAGGCACACCATTCATCCTATCAGCTCCACAGGTTTCTTGAATGCCCTACCTTCTTTTCACTGAGGGCATTTAATATGGATTGTACAAAGTTTCTCTTTTCCTTTCTTTGCAGTTTACCCATTTCCTCCAAGTGTTGCTTTTCTATTTGTTTCTGTGATCTCCCTCTTTCATACTGGAGTCTTTCCTCCAATTTCTAGTGATCCTTGCTTGTCTGTTCCATGTAAATTTGAGGCACAAAAGGGCTGAGAGAAAACTCTGTATGTATAAGGTGGACTTCTCTGTAGGGTGATCAGGTTGTAAGTGAACCTTGTTTTCAAGGAAGCCTTAAGAGATTAGGATCATTAGATCTTATTTTTCTCCGGGTCATTCAGTTCCTCCCCAGAATTCCCCAGTCTCCTCACAGGAGATGTGTACCTGGCTGTTAGCATCCTGGACATAGGATCGTCTTCGATGATCAGGCTTTCATGTAATGCTTGTTTTTAGTTTGGTATCTCACTCCTGCCCTCTATTCTCTCTGAGCCTGGTGATTATAACGCTGATTCAACTGCCTTTCCAAAGCTTTTAAGTTGATATTTCTCAGTTCTATTATAATTTGCCTTCCTGGTGATATTTGGGGTTCTATGACTAAGTTAATAGAATTAAAAAAAAAAACCAAACACATTTAACATTCTGGATCGACAGCAAATGCTTTTAAAAATGTTACATGCAGAAAGAAAAATTAATCATAGAGAAAGGGGGAAGAATTTTCTCTAGGCAAAGATGTTTTCAGGAGATTTATTTTTTAATTTGATAAATACAACTGATGGAAATAAGGAAACGCAAATCACTCATCTGCTGTTATATGTGATCTAGGAGTGATCTAAGGCAGAGGACAACTCACATATGAGTGGCCACAACAAAGATAGAATTAGGGGTTTGAAACAAGAAAAGAAGATGAAGCACACAAAAACTCACAGATGCAGCTCTGAAACCTGGGGGCTGGGGGAAGGGTGGGCCCAGAGGAAGCAGAAGTTCCTTCCTAGAGCCAAAAGCAGGGAGAAATTGTGAGACAGCAGAGAGCATGATAGGGTTAATGTAGCAGTAGGAGCCTTAGAAACAGAGACCAATCGGTGCCAAGTGACCACGATGGATTTGATTCATGACCATGACCCACTTCCTCCTTGCTAAGGGAACTGAGAAAACCCTGTCCTGGGACTGTGTCTCTCCTATTCTAAACTATGGTCTTGTGGGGGCCCGTCATAAGAGAGTTCTGTGGTCCTTTGGGCCTGGCTGTGTGGCTCATTCAGGACTACCTCATGTCCAGTGGAGGAGCCAGCCTTCCTGCTTTGCCCTTAAGAGCAAACACAAGGCCTTTATAACTAGTGTCAGAAATATTTCTGTTCTTCTGAGTGTTAGCACTTCTGACAGGCTGGCTGGCTCTGCTCTCTGGAAATGTTAACAGTTGCTCTGTAGCTCTTCCAAAGCATTCCCTTCCTTTCTACTTCTCCTGCAAGCAGACCTCGTTTCTCTTCCTTCCTTTGGAGAAGGATGACCCAGGTCCCGGGGTTAGTCCTGCTCAAAGATTTTCCTGTCCCAACCCACTTCTTAGGCACTTCGGGCCCACAGTCTGGGGCAGGGTGTGTGGGAAAAGTTGTTCCACTTTTGTGGGACAACCTGATCCCCTGGACAGTCTGTGGGGGTGGTCCAAAGGGGCTTCCACAAGCACAGCCTTCCTTTGAAGTCCTGCAGTATGCAGAAAAAAATTCATGCAATTAAAAATTTAAAAACCCATACTATTTTTTATTGTTCTAATATTTAAATATTAATAAAACATTACTTCCCCTCCAATCTTCAAGCACATTTGATACTTGAGCTTTATCCTGTGATGGTGAGCCCTTTGGGACTCTCTTCTGTGAATCTCTAGGAGTTACATCTAAAATAGTTTGAGAAGTAAAGAATCTGAAAAAAAATGGAACTGGACGTCAGAGAATGTGGTCCCCGTTCTCCACTTCCGGGCCATGCATCTTGGGGGGGTGTCTCTCTCTGGACCTGTTTCCTCATCTGTGAAATGGGCAGGTTGGAATAGAGGCTGTCTTTGTTTCCTCATTAGCATTTTTCTCTCCTGAATTACCCACATTTTGTCTCAACATTCTGCTTCATTTCACACAAAGTCATAGCCACACTGCGATCTCTATGGACCTTTTATTATTTGCAATATTCATGCCTAAAAAATATTAGTCTTCCCTGTGGGGTTGTTGGAAGCCATCAAGAATAAAAGTTATTGGGAAACTCTTTGCGTTAAGTAGAGAATAAAATAAAGTCATGCTAATTAATTTTATGCCTGTTTGGTTCCAGTTCCATCCGGGCCTTTTCGTTTGAACATACATATGTATTTGTGTATGAAGTGCGTATGAACATGTGTACAATTATGTTTGTCAAATTATGTTCTTGGCTTAAAGTCTGTTCCAGGCATAATGCTTATAGAAATCAAAGCAATTAATTAAAAAGCAGAATTATTTTGACTATTACTATTAGAAGAGAAATGTTAAAACACACAGTGGCTGGAGGTGTTTTGAAGAAGCATACATGCACATCTGAAATACTGCTCGAGATCCTTTATGGGACAGGACTTGATACAGTGTTTTAAAATGATTGTGTTGGGATTTAGGGATTTATTTTTATCCTTGGCATAGAGTTCAGTTATTTTTCAGAGGGACAGAAGTCCTGAGGTGGAGTAGTCACTCCTTTTGTAAGGTATTACTCCATCTGGCATGGGATAATCTGTAATTTACTCACAAGGTTTGGATGCCAGGTCCACGGGGAAGGAGCTTGGGGGATGTGTATTTCAAAATTGGGCCCCAGAGCAAAGACCCAGGACCTGGAGAGAAAGATTTTAGCAAAGGTCTCTGGCCAAGAAAACATTTTAACAATCCACAGAGACAACTGGGCGGTTGTTTTCAGGGCATTCTTATTGTATGATCTGTTCTATGAGCAGAACTTGTGCTTTCTGAGAACTTGGCTGTTTTGTGTTTATCAGGGGACAATCCTGCTCAGACAAGCCTGAAACATCTTGGCTCTCCAGCCCCATAGCCTGCCACTTCCCCCAGGGATCCCTAGTCACTAGCCATATTGAACAATTTGCTATTCCCCAAACAAAACCATTCTGTGCTCTTGTGTTCCTTCTTTCTTTGCCCAGGTGGTCAGATCCCACCTACCCTTTGGTGTGAGCTCTAGCATCCACCTCTGCAGGAATTCTTCGCTGGTGGCATCTCTACCCCTGAGGGAGTGGGATGTCCATCCACCGTGTGCTAACCTATTCTCTTCACTCCTCTCACATGGATTGTACTTTTGGGGTATTGTCTGTGCTGCTGCTGGACTTGGCACTGTGGGCTGGGAGGGAGGGACTAGGCCATGTTCATGGTTGTATCCCCATTCTGGCCCAGGCTCAATAAACGTTTGTGCAAATGACTAGTACATGTCATACCTACTTAGACCACTTTGTCTTTAGCCTCCCCAGATTCAATCAGATAGGCTACATGGGGTAGTGGTTTGAGGGCATGAGCTCTGAATTCTAATGGAATTCAGGATTCCATTCAGGTTGGAATCCTGAATTACTACTTACTAGCTGTATAACTGGTTTCAGCCTCAGTTTCCTCTTCTGTAAAATGGGAATCATAACAGTACTTACTTCATAGAGTTGTTATGAGGATTAAATGAGCTAATATTTGTCAAGTCCTTAGAACAGTGTTTGACCTGCACTGAAGATGCATTTTTAAAAAAGATTTATTTATTTATTTGAGGTGGAGAGGGGCAGAGGGAGAGAATCTTAAGCAGACTCCCCACTGAGCATGGAGCCTGAGTAGGGCCTGATCTCATGACCTGAGATGAAACCAAGAGTTGGATGCTTAACTGACTGAGCCACCCAGGTGCCCCTGAAGGTGCATTTTTTTTTTAAAGATTTTATTTATTTATTTGACAGAGAGAGAGATAGCTAGAGCAGGAACACAAGCAGGGGGAGTGGGAGAGGGAGAGGCAGGCTTCCTGTCGAGCAGGGAGCCCGATGTGGGTCTCGATCCCAGGACCCCAGGATCATGACCTGAGCCGAAGGCAGACGCTTAACGACTGAGCCACCCAGGCGCCCTGAAGGTGCATTTTTTAAAAAAGATTTTATTTATTTATTTGAGAGAGAGAGAGAGTAAGCACGAGCAGGGAGGAGGGGCAGAGGGAGAGAGAGAAGCAGACTCCCCATTGAGCAGAGAGCCTGACGCAGGACTCGATCCTAGGATTATGACATCAGCCAAAGGCTGACGCTTAACCAACTGAGCCACCCAGGCACGCCTGAAGGTGCATTTTTAATAAATAAAATATTTTTGTGGAATCTGAGTCAACACAATAGACAGAGGGGTGATAACTGTGGGTCCAGTCCCCAGAGTATATGGGGAATGACCTTTGCTGATGGACACCATGAAAATTTACATCCTATATGGCGATGGTTCGAGATGGCTCCAGAATAAATCTCACTGTAGGAGTGAAATCTTTATCAACTGAAAAATACCATAGATCTTCAGCTCAGGAAAATGAAACATAATTTTAATGCCCTCTTCACCTATTTTTTTAAAGATTTATTTATTTATTTTAGAGAGAGAGAGAGAGAGCATGTGGGTGAGCACACACAGAGGGAGAGGGAGAAGCAGACTCCTTGCTGAGCAGTGGGCCGCATATGGGGCTGGATCCCAGGACCCTGAGATCATGACCTGAGCTGAATGCTGATGCTTATCCGACTGAGCCACCCAGGTACCCCTTCATCTATTTTTTTTTAAACTTTAAAATGTGTGGCTCTCATTTTATCATATCACGACCTTGTTTAACACTTGAATTGTCTTCCTATGGCCCCCAGCTTCTCAACATGGCTTCCAAGCCCCCCGTGACTTGACTCCGCCTGCCCTCCACAGCCTCATCTCTTGCTACCACTCCCCTTATTTTTCCTTTTCCTGAGTGAAGTTCCGGATGGGACCTCCTTTCCATTCCCAAACATGCAGGGCTCCTTCTAGACTCTCCTCAGTGCTTTCTCGATCTGTCTGTATAAACACACCTCCTCAGCAGTTTCACCGCTTCTGGGTTAGTCTAGGGCCCTTTGTTGTCTGCTCCCTGGCACCCGGACCATCCTTACCATAGCCTCTGTCACATGGCACTGCATGTTATTGCTTAATTGTCAGTTTTCTCCGCTAGATTATAAGCTCCAGGGGGTCAGGGACTGAGTCTGTTTTGCTCACTGTTGTGTTCCTATTATTTGAAACAAAGCCTGCTATGCAGTGGGCCCTCAATAAATCCTGACTGAATGAATATTTAATTTTAGAAATTAGAAGCTTTTCAGTCTAACCCAACCCAGATTTCAGCTGTCTTGGTGTCCCCAACTCCTCCATTTGTTGCAATGAGATTGTCCACTAAGACTGAATGAAACTGGCTTCAGTCTCCCTCCCACTTCTGGTGGGTCATCTCATCTCTGTAGATCACTGGAAGATGGTTCCATTTACCCCAGGCCTCTCCGCTGACTTTTTGCAATGTACCCCCTGTGCCTGCTGGCTGTTTTCCATGCTGCAGACCCTGTCCCGATTCCAGTACTGAAAGTGCCCCCTCTCAAGGCTCTGTGTGTCATGGGTGGTCACTTAGCAAGCAGCTTAAAATAAAATATAACACATCTCCATTTTGAACGGTCCTATGTCTATTTCTCCCTCTGAGACTTTTCTTGTTCATCTTTTGGACTTGGGTGGCAGGTCCCTGTGATGATTCTGGGTCCTTCTTTGTCTTCTGCCCTATTCCTAAATTCCTGTCAATTTCTTATGCAGACCCAGCTTAGCTGTTTCATTGTCTGGTTTTGCTTCTCCAGGTGCTGTCCCTAGGATTTTGTTTTCATAAGTAAACATGTCCATAATCACTAAGAGGAGGCAGCATAGGGTCATGTTAAGAGGGTGAGCTCTAAGGCCAAACCCTTTTACTGGCTGTGTGCCCTTCCCTGTGTCACTTAGCTTCTACCTGCCTCAGGTTCCTCATCTGAAGAAGACGGTCATTGGAGTGACATAAAATGATAGTTGTTATATGGATCCAATGAGTTAATACATGTAAAAACTTGGAAAAATGCCTGGCACATACAAACACCTACTAAAATCTTAACTTTTTTTAAAAATTAAGATGTATGCATAATCAAAACAGCTTTTTTTTTTTTTTAAGATTTTATTTATTTATTTGAGAGAGAGAGAGAGAGAGAGAAACAGCATGAGAGGGGATAGGGTCAGAGGGAGAAGCAGGCTCCCCGCTGAGCCGGGAGCCCGATGTGGGACTCGATCCCAGGACTCCGGGATCATGACCTGAGCCGAAGGCAGTCGCTTAACCAACTGAGCCACCCAGGCGCCCGACAGCTTTCTTTTTGAGAAGAATTCTTCTGAAAGCTATTTAAGCAACACTGCTTTTCCTTCATTACACTAATTCCAAGTCACCTGTTGATTTTCTAAGATGTCCTCTGACTGTTGTCAAGCGTATAGGACTGGCTGAGAGTACCAGCTCAGGATCAGACTGGGCTTAGAACCTGGCTCTACCTGATTTCTTGATGTGATCCTCAGACATTAGTTAAATTCTGGAAGACTCCATTTCCTCATCTGTCAAATGGGGACAATACCGCCCCCTAGAGTTTGTGTGTGGATGTGTGTGAAGATTAATGGAGCTCATTCATGTATCCAAAGCAGTAGCTCAGTGTCCAGTATGTAATAAGTACTTTGTAACTGTAAGTGATTATTACTGTTATGTTAGTTTCATTGTTACATTTTTTTTTAAATAATCAAGAGCTACCACATACATTTCTGGAAGGCTAAAGAATTAAGTAGCCACTCATGTCATCACACCCTGTGGTGTGAAATACCTTCTCATTCATTTAGAAGAGGGCATTCCTCTTGATGTTCCATGGGATTCTTACAGAAGGGGCAAGGGAAGAGGCAAGAAATACATTTTGTGAAAAGAAGGGTGGAATTTTCCTATTTGGCCTTCCTACCATTGGTGGAATTAGAAACTATGTAACAGAAAGCTTTTCTTTTCTCAAGGGGGCCATGGCTCTACCCAAGTAGAGCTTTCTACTCTTCTTTGACTGGTTAGTGCATGGATGAATGTAAACTTGCTATCCAGCAGAGAGACTGATTGAGTGATACCCTAATGGAGCCACTCACAAAGGATAAACCAAGATAGAAACAAAGCTGCATTCCACATAATGCTCAGTGCCTTTCTTGATACTTTCCATTATAATTCATTCCCATTAGAGGCACTTTGGACCGTTTTAAAGCTATTGCATTGTAATTTCAGAGCTGACTATAAATTTAAAAGAACACATACACACACATGGTTTCTTAGCAATTCAAAGAAAATGGAACAAAATGTAAGATTTACCAGCCAGAATCCAAATTTCAAAACCAGTGAGATGTTGAAATACTGCTCTGCCTTTCATTTGAACTCAATAGACAATACATTTCAGAAAAAATCAAACTTTAAATAATCATTCCTGTGCTGATTGTATAAACACGTGTATCAAAGAGGGTAGAGAATCAAAGATCCAAAGGAGAGAAGGACCTTTCAAGAATCAAATGATCCTGAATTTAGTTTGAATCTTCAGCTAAGATGTATTAAAAAAACGTGAACAGTTGCTTCCTTGTTCAGGTGGCAGTTAAGTTACATGACAAAGCATTAGAACAGTACAAAGGACAATGTATCTATTACAAAAAGCAAGTGCCTAATATGTTATTCAGTGGCACTAATTCTTCCATATCTGGGCCAGCCAAGGGGGAAAAAAAAAAGTCTGAGTTAGTCAAATGAAGTCTCCTGCCGAGAGTTTTAAGACACAAAATTTACTAGGTAATAAAGTTTATATAGCTATACCACATGGGCCACTTTGCACACGATCTGTAGTTCAGGCACATTGCAGAATTAATGTTTTTCTTTTAATAAACATTTCTCACATTTAGGCTTGTTGATAGTTTTAATTGAAGTAACATTGGCTTCTAGTACTTTCCTCCTAAGTCAGTCACTACTTCAGGCAGCTTTGGACTGGAGGGGGGAGGAAGTACAAGGAAGAAATAGAACCACATTCTTCATTCTGCTGCCAGATGGTATGCCCATGCTACCCTAAGCTAGAGGAAAATGTCTTCCTCCTCACCCCTAACCCCCTGCTCCAGCATCGAGGAACCCCATGATCAACTCCAGACCATTTCTGGGCACAGAGCCAATTTCCCCTGACTTTCACTGTGGTCCCAGATGTTGTGCTGAATCTTGTTATAGCAGGAAATAGTGGCTGAAGATTCAATTCCCAAACCCCTGATTTATAGGTGGAAGGTGCTAGAAAGAATTTTCTCATTTTACAAATGAGAAAACTGAGGCTCAGTTAAGGGCCCTCCCAAGGTCACAAAATATGTTAAAGTGGAGCAAGAATCAGTGGCTTCTTCACCCTCAGCTTCCTGCCATTTTGGAGGCACAGGTCCTGTTGTTGTGTTTATCTACTTGGCTCATCATTTGGTGAAGAGCAGCTACATTGTTTGGCCCGTGATGGGCTTTATGCACTCAGTATGACTGACTGACATCCTTCTGCTCTACATAGAAACACCTGTTTATTCATCCAGGTACTTGTGCCCCTGGATGGTATTGTGGTGCCATCTTTGAATGCTACAGAATTTTGGGCTATTTTGTAAAAACAGGTTAATGTTGGGAGGGATTTTGGGCATGTGGAACATCAAGGGGCTGAGGTCTTCAACTTCTTTCCTATATTCCTCCAGTGAGAACACTGTGGAGGGGGTACAAGCTGGTGCTTCCCAAGTAGGAGCTTGTGGCCCAAAAGGTCCATGGTTCTGTGGTAGGTGTGCCTTGAATATTGTCAGTTATCTGTTTCTTAAAATGCCCCAGGTGCAGGTACCCCCCTGAGAGCCCCATGGTCCTGGTGGTGCTTCTCTCATGGGCTGACCCTGGGATCCTGCCCCAGACATCAGCACCTCCTCATGTCAGTCACAGCTCAGGGGGCCAGTAGGATTAGACAGTGGAGCTCTATTGCTTCAGTTGATCAGCTTTTTACTCCTCTTGCTAACCTCTTAAACATGGAGGGTGAGTGAGCCCCATGCTTACAATACCCTTTTTAGTTCTCTGTTTCTATATTCGGCCTAGTTGACATTTGGATTAGGGTCAAATGGTGGTCATGCCTCTGGGTCTTGTAACAATCACACATTACTGTTCTGCTTATATTTGACTTCCTGTGATCCTCCTCAGAGTTTCCTGCCAGAAGCATCCTGTTTGGCCTTCCCCTCATCCTGCTGGGGATCCCTGATCATGCTGAAATTTCTTCACCCAGCCCTTTTCTTTAATCCCCTTTCTCACATAAACCACGTTTTATACAAACTCCACTTTAACTTTCCAGTGTATATGTAGGACTTGTATGATGCATTTATCTTCATAACAATCCTGTGAGATAGACCCTTTTATTCTCTCCATTTTATAGCTGAGGAAACTGAGGTTTGACAGATTAAATCATTGCCAGTAAGTGGTGGCAGTGGCATTTAGACCCTAGGCTTCCAGCCTGTAATACACTATACCAGTCTCACCCACCTTGAACTGGTTTCAGCATCTTGAATCTTGCTGTGGAAGTTAAGCAGCTTTGGTGACTGTTAGTACCAAAGCCGAGCCAGGAGCAGCCAGGGAGCCAGAATTATCCCCAAACTTAAATTTTCATATCTTTATAATCTCTTATATAACTTGCACTTTGCTTTTGCATTCCCACTTTTTACAAACATCTTTGATACTGAACTATACCAGGTCTGTTATTGTTCTTTTGACTCCTCTGATTTCCACTGTCGTTTGGGTATCTGGTCCTTCACATGAAGGGGGGTGGTGGATGGAGAAGGAGCCCAGCAGAAATACAAAGACCTTAATATTCCTTTTCACTTTGGCTTTCTTTGTGTATCACGGGAAAATTCACATATTCAAGTTTAAGTGACAATCTAGGAAGAATGACTTTCTTTAGTACCTTTTGAAACATCTTCAAGAAATGGATTTTGTGTAATCTGAGAGCAGTCTTCCTAGCACAGAAGTAAAGAATTTGTTCCATTTGTATCTATTGTTTTAATTTTTAGTGAATCTAGGTATTGTATGGATCATCTTTAATTTGAAAATCTGTTTTGAAGGAGCCTGTTGAAGCCTCCTCCATATCGACGGAGACAAGTAGATGAGGAATGTGGTGATGCCATGTTATTCAGCTCCTGTAGCAAGACTTTTGTATTGCTTTGGGAGTGTGAAGCTAGAAGGTGTTTTTAGATATGGAAATATTATAGGTTAGGGGACATTTTATTGGCTTGGGAGATAGTAAAATATAAAGTTCAGGACTTGGGATCATCCCTCTGAGTGTCTGAGTCTTACAGTAGCTATAATCAGAGAACTTTCAATCTGGTTTGAGAGAAGTCAGATAGGCTGACTAGAAGTTTCCTCTGCTGTTAGTAACTTAATGAAAATTCAGCTTACTGAGACAATACAATCACAACCAAACTACTATTTTATCCTAAATGAGTAGAGCAAGTGTGCAATCAAATAGTACTGACTCTGAAGTCTCCAGATGTACGTATGTTCTAATTTCTCTGGTGCATGTTCTGATTATATTTAGTCAAAACTCCTTTCTGTTTTGCCCAAGTTTAATGAGAATACTTGCTGCAGGAAGGCTAAGGGTAGGTATGTATTAATTTACTTCAAATGGCAATTAGGGAGACCTATCACTATTATCATCATGGGCTCTGTCATCTGTCAATTTATCAAATATGAAAAAATAAAATGTGATTGGTACACAGTCCCTAATGGAAAAAGGGGAATTCTCAAATTTATAACATTTTTATCTGTATCATGAACCTCAGAGGGAGTTGCTACTTGCAATTCTGTGAGTTCGGTTGGTTTTTGAGGAGAGTGAATGCAACCAGGAATTTTCACATTACATAGCCAATTATGCAGAAACCTCACTGAATCTAAAATCTAACTGTGGCTGCTTCTGTTTACTCTTTTACCATTGCAAGTACCTAATTTTTAGAATTCACAATATATGCTGTGATACTTTGATTATGGAATTTTCTGGAAAGGAAGATCTATTGCAATAGCAGTGTTAAAAAAAAATAAACCTTAAGTCTATATAAATTGTGCAATGCTGGGCTTGAGTGTGTATCATTTTGAAGAAATAAATAGCCCTAGCCTCCAGGTGCTTCTGTCTAATCGATGGTAACTACCTCTGTAAGGCTGAACTTCAGTATTCTCAACTTAGCCTGTCAATCTTTCCCATCCACCTCAGCACCCTCCTTTCCCCCACCCAAAGCTGGGGAAGATCTGAGACCAATCACTTATATTTGTTCACTGTATTTTCATTATGGTGCTATCTCAACAGGGCGTTTATATGTTAAGCCTTTTCTTTTCTGCTTAGGGTAATCCTCTGTCTCTTGTTTTAACCAAGTTTCTGACACAGAATTGTGCTTAGGAATTTACTCTGTTCATTAACAGAAGCAATACTATTCTACCACAGTAGACCATCAAATTATGTAATTGTTTGATGTCCTTAGCAAAATAATACCAACCCACATATTGACTTCCTAATTATGGTTGTAATCATTCCAATAAAGGGATCAAGACTCTCTTTTGGCAGATTGGTTTGGTAGTGGCTTAATATTCCTTAATGATCATACAGTTCATAACTCATATAATCTATAAACCAGTACATTGTCTATCTTTTTCTCCAACTTTTTTGCACATCTATATGGAATATCCAGTCACTATACATTCATTCATTCATTCATTCATGCTACTCCATACCAGCAACTGAATATCATACGCAAAGAGCTGCAACTGCAACCCAGTCTATTTCTTTTTTTTTTTTTTAAAGATTTTATTTATTTATTTGACAGAGAGAGACACAGCGAGAGAGGGAACACAAGCAGGGGGAGAGGGAGAGAGAGAAGCAGGCTTCCCGTGGAGCAGGGAGCCTGATGCAGGGCCCGATCCCAGGACCCTGGGATCACGACCTGAGCCGAAGGCAGACGCCTAACGACTGAGCCACCCAGGCGCCCCACCCAGTCTATTTCTAATAGAATCTCTCTAAAATGCTAGAAGAACTTCACTTTTTTTTTTAAAGATTTTATTTATTTATTTGTCAGAGAGAGAGAGAGCACAAGCAGGGGAATGGCAGGCAGAGGGAGACGCAGGCTCCCTGTTGAGCAAGGAGCCTGACGTAGGACTCCATCCCAGGATCCTGGGATCATGACCTGAGCCGAAGGCAGACACTTAACTGATTGAGCCACCCAGGCATCCCAGAGCCTCACATTCTTATTGGCTTTAAAGTGAAAGGGTTAGTTCTGAGTGGATGTATTTATTTTCTATTACTATTGTAACAGATTATCACTAATTTAGTGGACTAAACAGTACCAAGTTGTTATTTTACAGTTCTGTAGTTCAAAAGTCTAACATGGGCCAAGATCAAGGTGTCACTGGGCCAAGATCAAGAATTGGCAGGGCCACCTTCCTTTCTGAATCTTCCAGAGGAGAATATGTTTCTTTGACTTCACTAGCTTCTAGAGGCTGCCCACAGTCCTTGGCTGGTGTTCCTTCTGCCATCTTGAAAGCCAGCAATGATGGTTAGAGTCTTCACATTGTATCTCTCTGACTCTTCTTCTGTGGTTATATCTGTGTCTCTCTCTCACCAGTTAGGAAAATGTCTCCACTTTTAAGAACTCACATGATTAGATTGAGCCCAACCAAATAATTCAGGATAATCTCCTCATTTCAAAGTCCTTAACTTTCGTGACAGTTCTTGCCATGTAAGGTAACATATCACAGGTTCCGGGGAATAGGATATGGACATCTTTGGGGCCATTATTCTGCCTATCACAGTAGGGAATGGAGAGATTATTCAACCTGTAGAGTCTTTTCAAGTACATGCTAAATAAGGAAAAGTGCTATTTATGAAAGCAGTCTCATTATTTAATAAGTAAAAGATAAAGCTTTGCCAATTGCTGAAGGGCATGTTAACAGAGCTAATAGATGTAGTTTTTGGCTCCTAGAGGGCAAAATGCTTTTCCATTAGCACAACAGAAACATATTGAAGGACTAAAATATTAATAACAAGAGATGCAGTAAATGGAGAATAAAACAAGATCCACAGGCATACCAAATTCCAGGAAATTCCAGACAAATGTTCTGTATTGTATTTTACTTCTTAAAAGAGAAAATAAAACCCAGACAGCTTCACCGAATACAGAGCATTTCACATGAACAAAGACAAGTTTCCATTTTTTTTCAGAATACATACATAGACTTCTTCTTTTTCTAAAATAATTTACTTTCTGGGTGAATCTTGGTCAACATGGAAGATACTAGGATGCTTCATTATCTTGCAACAAGCTGGATGCGAAAATTTTTGATTGCAGTTTCCTAACTGGTACACAGGGAAA
The DNA here is from genome assembly GCF_054177405.1 of Leptonychotes weddellii. Classification (NCBI taxonomy): domain Eukaryota; kingdom Metazoa; phylum Chordata; class Mammalia; order Carnivora; family Phocidae; genus Leptonychotes; species Leptonychotes weddellii. The sequence continues at coordinate 44,195,389 of NC_138377.1, forward strand.
ATCTCAAAAACACCTGTTTGAGACGTTAAAGGGCATCTAGCGCAGAGATGATGATGACAGGAAGGAGATGAAGTGATGTTGTCCCTGTGAGGAAAGGACAGTTGGTGGAGCGGTGGGGTGGTGTACATGGAGTCAGGTCTGACACAGAGCCATTACTACTTTTTTGTTTCAAATGTAATTTCAGAACAAGCCCTGTGTCTTCTTGGTTGTAGGTAGGGATAGGAGTGAGGGAACGGGGAAACAAAAGAGAAAATGGAAGGATGAAACTGGGCAAGCAGGAAGGAAAAGCGAATGAATTCTTGATATGTGGCCATTTGGGATAAGAGAAGAAAAAGTCCAATTTGGGATTTCAATGATGACAGTTAATGATAATCATCATGATCTATGACAGAGTGATCAGCACTGTGTTAACCATGTCACTTGTTTGGATCATTTTAATTCTCCACATTCAGTGAAGTAGGTATTATTAGAATCCCCATTTTACAGATGAGGAAATTGAGAGAGACAGAGAGAGGGAGAGAAATTAAGCAACTTGCCTGAGGTCACATAGCTTTTGGAACCAGGATTTTAAATTCCATTTGGTTTATCTATTGTCCCTTGCCATCCCCAGAATTGCTTGGATTAGGAAAAGACAACATGTCAGCTGCAAATATCTGCTGCCTACTTGGCCTCCCAGAGTTGTCCTGAGGGCTGGTATTCTCCTGAAGTTTTCCTGATGTGGCCACTTTTGGGAATTGCTATCTCCTCAGTGGACGGTTGGTGTGTGTCCGTGCTTGGTGTGAGCGAAGCATGAGCTTGGGGGTGGGGAGCTGCAGGAGAGCCTTCTCCAGTGAAGCAGATAGGCTTCACTGAGGAGGCCGGGCCGGGTTCTGGGGCATCCCCTGGGGAGTCAGGGCCTGCAGGGCCTCAGTGGGTATGGAACTGTGCTTCTTTCATGCCCGGTTCTTAAGCTGACTCTGCATCCCACCAAGTGCAAAGGGTCCCAAGAGAGTCAGAGGCTCATCCCCTCCATGGGATGACTGAGTTGGTATTGGTCAGACTATTTTCCCTGCTATGGTGGGGAGTTTCAAGCTCAAGGCTAAAATGATGTCATCCCTGCTCATGCAGAGATAGCACCCTGTGTGTTAAAAATATGTGCAGGTGGATGTGTACAAATTTATTAGGATTTTTGTCCCTATAAGAATAAGAAGGAGCTATGGAATCCAATGAGCTTGTTGGGTTCTGAGTTTGCTTATTTATTTATTTATTTTATTTTATTATTATTATTTTTTAAATTTTAATTCCAGTCATAGTTGACATACAGTGCTATATTAGTTTCAGGAATTCTCTACATTACCCAGTGCTCATCATAAGTGTGCTCTTAACCCCCTTAGCCTATTTCACCCATCCCCCCACCTCCCTCCCCACTGGGTACCGTCAGTTTGTTCTCTATAGTTAAGAGTCTGTTGTTTTGGTTTGTCTCTGTTTTTCTTTCTTTGTTTTGTTTCTTAAATTCCTGAGTTTGTTTATTAAGCCAACAAATGTTTATATATTTGGTGTGTACTCTATAGGAAGTACTGTTCTTGGTCCTTTGAGAGAGAGTGTGACTGACACATAGTAGGCGTTAGAGGAATATGAGTAGAATCCACAGCAAGAAGTAAAAGACCGGGTTTCCACTTTTGCAAATTCCAAACTGCAGTTGGAAGAGGCTATACCTGTATGAAGGCAAAGAGAAAAATAAGATATTTCAATGGGACAAACATCAGAAGGGACAGAGGCTTACAGAGTAGTGGCCCTCAGCAAAGACTTGGGGAACCTGGGATGAATCAAGAGGAGCACTTGGAAGGAAATGTAGGAACACATTGAGAGCGAGTAGGAGGGGGACTGTCTGGGCAGAATTTCCCGGAAGATATAGGCCTGGGCACGAATATGCCGCATCATAGGAAGAACAGAAGGAACACTGTGGAGGACCTGTGTGGCAGTTTCAAAGTTGGTGGCGAGCTGACGAATTGGAGCTACTGCAGGACAAACTTCTGGGGAGGGTGGCTCATGAGGCCTGGGAGGGGATGTGGTTGGGAGGGGATGTGGTTGGACCGGGAAGAGGGCGGGCTCACTGATGGTCTGGACCACCGGAGGAGAGACTGGCTCTTGATCTGAGGGGTCTGGGGAAGGTACAGGTACACTAAGACACTCAGCGCATACTTGTGGACTGAACTGAAGACAAATGTAAAAGCAACATGTGAAACGAATCAGAAGAGGTTTTAAATCTGTAGTTCTTATTTGAAAATATAGCCCAGATATTATTATCAAGCATTGGAGGTAGCTTTGTATGGGACCAGGGCTGCAAGGAGACGTGTAACATAAGAACTCATTCTAAAAAGGTGACACTCTTCCTAAGGGCCCTGTGCTTCTCCCTCTTTTTTTGGTGGGGGTAAGGGAGGCAGGGTGGCGGTAGGAAAATAATTAGCTTTGGGGTCCTAGTGTTCCCTGGCCCTACCGTGGACCTGTGTGGGGAGGCCTCTGGTGTGGCTTTTATGAACGAGGAACCTCCTGTGTGGCCTCTCGGAACAAGGGGGCAAACAGGCTATTGAAAGCAGCCCAAGACCTGAGCGGAAGCCTGCACATCAACCCTGGAGCAGAGAAGCTTTTGTTCTCCCAAGAGCACCGGGCCCTGCGTTTACTCTGTCTGGTATACCCCTAAGCCCAGTTATTATAGACGTCCTGCAAGGAAGCCACTCTAAAGACCTGTGTGGGGCTCATTAGCGCCTCAGCAGCGGCTCCCAGTGTGCCAGGGAACAGCAAGACATCATTTCAGTGTATCCACAGCATGAGAGCTGTTTTAATCTTGACTTTGCCTCCTCACGCTTCATTGTATTTAGAGCTGGGTGTGTTTCTGCCATTATTTGGTGATTTTCTTGCAATGAAGCCATTTTATGAAAAATGCCTGATTATTGCTGCCAGAAAAATAATATCCAACAATTTGCTTTAAATGATATAGTCTTAAAAGTGAGTGTTATTCCGACAAATGCAAATAATTTCAACAATTGCTCTGCATTTAATCACCATGAAATCGGGTCCTCCCCATGTCCCTTCTCTCACTCAGTGTGCAATAATGGAGTGTTTTAGTGAAGTAAACTCTGAACGGTCTTAGACGGAAGGTATTTACCTTCTTCCAGCATGTCTTGTAAGAAGCCTGATCCATTTCAGGAGAAACTAGTTGACTATTAGAGTGACCCTGGGCAAATATTTATGCTGTTAGGTCCCAACAGCTGACCAATGGACATTGCAGATTCCTTGTAAGTGGTGAGGCCGAGGGTGTCAAGCCTTGGGATGTGATGACTCCCTAAGCAGGTGAGTCGAGCACAGAGGCAGGCTGCAGTAGGGGGTCCGTGGCATTGAGAGCTGAATCCTCCCTTTATAAAGATGAAAAGTTCGACTCTGTAGCTCATGTATTGCTCATTCAGAGGCTGTTGGGTCCCTCTGAGAGGGATCTCATGCTCACTGGTGTGTGTGGCATAAAGGTTCCCAACAGCTCTCTGGAGGGCTAAATGCATGTTTCTGATCTGCTCACAACCAAGAGAGTAAATCCAAACCTTCCCCGGTACTCAGCTTAGACTCTCAAGGCTAAGTACAAAGATCTGGGCAATGTCTTCCCACTCAACCAGTAGTAGGTGGAAACTGCCTAAAGGGGTATTGTCATCATACAACTTCTCTCCAAAGAAGAACTTCCAAAACCCTTTTATAAACCCATTATTGGGGACCACTGTTCTACCTGCATTATCTTGGGGAAACGGTGTCTTTGCCAATAGAAATGCCAGTTGGGTATTTGTTACTCTAGGATTTCTGAATTGCCGAAATGAAGGGCTTAGATTTCCTCTTTCAGAGAGGAGATTCTGTCCACAGCCCTCACCGAGTACCTAGTAAGGCCAGGCATCACCATGACCGGCACTGTCCATGGGTGAGTCTTCCTGGGTATGGGCCATGCGCGTGGTTATCTTGAATGGTGGAGACTGTTTCTGGCCCATCTCCGTCTCTGGTATTAAGGGCAGAGTATCTTTGGATGGGATTGTAACACTCAGGAATCACTATGAATGTGGCCGAATGGGGATGTGGATTCTTGTGTGCACATTATCTTCTGCATGATGGGTACAAAGACAGCTCCTATGTTGGCAAACCATTTAGTTTCCTAGCAGCCTTTCCTTTGCTTTCAGCAGGGTGGTGGTGGTGGTTGTTTGTTTTGAAGTATGGTCTGGAGATCACCTGCATTAGAATCACCTGTTTGTCAAATATGCCCTATTATCAGAAGCTCTGGGAGCAGGCCCAGGGACTTGTAACAAATACTCAGGTAACTTTTATGGACACTGAAGTTTGAGAACCAGTAGCTTCAAGGATAAAATTAATTTCTTGGCCCAAGGTATGTGCCCTTTAATGGTCTGGCCCCAGCCCATCTTTCTGGCCTTCTCTCCAGGACTCAGACCTCCTCATGGTCTCCTCCCACTGCTGTATGCCCTTGCTCCCGATCTTCCTTCCACCTGCCACACCCTTGCTCCTTTCTCTAGTGACCAGTTCTTCTTGATCCTGCAGGACCCTGCTCAAACATCAGTGTCCTTGTGATGTCTTCCCTGGGTCTGGCAGGAAGAGTTTCTCATTCCATCCTGCCTCCTCCATGGGGCTCTCAGGCTGTGGGCACCTCTGGGAAGTGCCTGGATTTTGGCACAGTGGCCATCTCCCTCAAACCCCCCATGGTGGGAACTATGGCTCTACCTGCATGAGTCTGCTCCATATGTTAGTAAATTGCTGATATAATTACTACTTTTTTCAAAGAAAATAGAATTGTTCTATTAGTTGGGTGCTCATGCCACCAGCATAAAGGGTCTGAGAAAAGAGAGGACACGCTAAGAACTGAGTTGTTTGGAGGACCCAGGGAACGGAGGAGCTCTGCAGCAGGTGGTATTTATAGAACCACTTTCCTCCTTCCGTGCCTCCCTCCTTTCCTTCCATCTACCATAAACAGTAATAACTGCTCTTGGGTAGTGAGAGTACCAAGAGGAAGCATGAAATGAGTGCTAGTTGCACAAATTAGAACTACAAGGATAACATAGAATTGTAAGCACAAAACCTTAGCGTAGAATCAGAGGGCAGAAGGAAGGACCATGGTCTTAAGTTCTCTTGAAAAGAAAGGTCATGGTACATGTCTCCTCTGTCTCACTGCGCCTCAAGCATGATGACTTGTGACTTAGATTTATTACATCTGTGAGCGTCCAGAATCAAGCCCACGTGTCAATTTCATTCCCGGTGTCATCTAGAATAGGGGTCTTCCCAAGGGGCCAAGGATGTACCTCAAGAAAACTTTGTATCCTCAAGATTATTTGCAGAATTTGGTATGAGCCTATATGCATTTTCCTGAGGAAATGTCCACTGTTCTCATCAGTTTTACAAGGGCCTATAAGCCTGAGAAGTTAAAAGCCTGGGTCTAGAACACCCCAACTGTGGAGCCCCATTCTTTAGCAGCCATGAGAAGAAGGGGCTTCAGAGCAGGTTTTAGGGTTTCAATTCTGTTTTTGCTTATTCACTCACTGTGTGACTTTGGGCGAGTTACCTATTTTTTTCTGAGCCTCAGTTCCTTCAACTGTAAAATGGGTTGGTAACTTTACCTACTTCACAGAATGGTTGTGAGGATTAAATGAGTTAATGCCTGTGACATAGCGAGCATTCACTAGATGTTAACTGTGTTCATGTTAGTGCTGTTGTTTTTATTGTTTTATTATTATTATCTAGTGAGCCTCAAGTTCCTGACTGGCCTTTGTGCACTTACTCCCTTCGCAAATCTCTACTTCCTTTACCCCTCCAGGTACCTTATCATTTTGGTCTCTAAGCTTAGAGACAGTAACTCCTGACTCTTGCCGTGAAATATCCATGATGTTCTTGTATGAACAAGATTCTTTAGTAGACGGTAATATTCAGATCTATTCCTATTTCCTTACTGCTAATCAATGATGCCCTGACTTCTTCAGGGCTGTGCTCTGCATAAATAATATTGTGCATAATTTTGCATTTTCTGCATAATTCTATTTTGCCGCATAACAATGTGTCCGTTCATTTTTCCCCTTTCTGTGCCCTGGAAAGAAAGAAAGTCATTTGAAATGGCTGGCAATCTCACAAGTGTTCGCTCATTAACATTACGTCTTTGAAACATTCCCCAGAGGTATGCTAATAGGCAACAAGCAAAACAACAATAAAGAAAATCAAGGGAGAAAAAAAAATATACACTACTGCAAAATAGATTTGTAGGTTTCAGTGCTTACCAGTCACTCTGCTGCTCAGCCTCCGAGCTGTTAATTGTATATAATTATGAAGTACTGAACTATGAATGGCCCTGACTTGAAGCTGGGAACACAGAATGAGGCTATATTCAAATGATGCATCGATCTGTGAAGAGTGATATGCTGTTTACAATCTCAATGAGTTGTTTCCCCCATAGTTTTATGATTCTTCAGATAATATTTTTGGTGTTGGAGAAACCTAAAGAAAAATGGTGCAGACTAGGGCGTCTTCTGCGTCAGGAGTTTAGGGAATTGAATAAAAATAAGATCTGTTTTCATTAGCTGAGACCTCAGGACAGAGGATTTTCATTTTGATAATTTGGACCTAAATCTTACCATGAATATTATGCAAACACTCTTTAAAGCAAAGGAGGAGGATGCTCACAGCTGGGAGCTGTAAGGGGAGTCAGGAAAGAACCCACGGCTCTAAGTGTGAGGGGCCTTGGGGTCTTAGAGGAAGAGAGGGTATTTTGAGTAGTCCTTTAAACCTGTCTGGAATATTTTTGTAATATGGAAGTTTTGAAAATGGCCACGATGGTCTCCCTTGAACTATAGGTAAACCAAACATAATTTAGGACAAGCTAAGACTCTGGAAAAATGCTAATTGCTCTGATTTTCATTTAGTTGTTGTTTATTGTACTTTCTAAGCCCTGAAAAAGTGTTCTTTAGACTGAGTACATTAGAGAACATTTCCAATCATAAAATAACTATAGGAACTGTAGTCTCTAGGAGACTTGGTGCTTTTATGTTTTTAACAAGTGTTGAGATATTGGGTTCTAGATGCAGAAGTTCAAACTCTACCACTTACCACATCACTTTACAGCCTCCAACAGCCTTCAGTCGCCTTAATCTGTAAAAGGGATATAATAACAATGTTTTCTTCCTATCTCACTGAAATGTTCAGAGGGTCAAATAAGATATTTCTGTGAAAGTGGTTTATAAACTGTGGTGTTCCATAATATTTAGCTGTTGATGTAGACGGATTTTCCTTCTCCTCAGCTGCACAAATTCTCATCCCACTGACATTACAACTGCCATTTTTTTTTTTTTTTGGCGCCAGAAATTGTGTTAGACACTGAACATATATAGTCTAAGTCAAGTCATTCTTGAAATGATTCAGTGAGATGGGTACCTCAATGTTCCCCCGTACAAATGAGGAAATCAAGGCTTAGCAAATTAAGTCACTTACTAAGGCCACACAGCTGGAAATGGGGGTGCGGATCAGGGCAAAGTCTTTATCTGTGTTGATCAGTTAACAAGTTACTGGGAGATCCATGTTTAACAGAACTAATAACACTTTAAGTTTGGTAGGTATTTACTATAGTTCTGACAAAGAATTTCTACCTTTGGTTTAATTATTCTTTGTGGAACAGATTACACATGATGAATAAGACATAATTTAGCTTTGTAATTCTTCGATGAGCACTCAAAAAGCTTGTGAAATAGGAAGATTCTAGGTTTCAGTCATTTGAGATTCTATTTAAGGGGGGTGTGACGAGGGGCCTTGGGATCTGCCTTTTGAATGGATTCTCCCAGGGATTCTCTCAGAGTATTGGGGTGGCTGGATGACTACACTGAAGAAACATCGAGAGTCTGGATTTTGGAGAGTCTTGGATGATGCTTTTTACTATTTCCACAGTTATTTCAGTTAAAGAACAGATGATGAGCCTTCTTAAGACAGTTTATAGGCTGATTCAGATGTGGCTCATTCTGCAAGTCATTAAAAAAACAAATCAAACCCCTGCTTTTTTTTTTTTCTATTGGCCTTGCAAGAAAGTGATAATTGCTTTAAGACAAAAGTAATAAAAAAATTAGGAATTGTTTGAAGTTTTAAGCTGCAAAGGTATGTCAAGGAAATTTCCAGTAGCTTTAAGAATTATTAACTAGATTGTGTCATAAAGGGCATTATTGGGGGAGGGTTTGAAAGTTTTCCTTTTATGAGCAAAGGACATGAACAGATACTTCACAAAAGAAGAAATATATAAGGAACTGTCTTCAGTGCCAATAATAATCAAAGAAATATAACTTAAAGCAATAATATATTACTTTTTTAAGCTAACAAATTGGCAAATATTGAAAAATGACAGTTAAGAGTGTAGGTGACCAGAGTGTAGGTGCTATTTTAAACATTTTGCTTATACTAACTAATTTAATCAGCACAATGACCTTAGTAGGTACACTATTATTATCCCCATCTTACAGATGAGGAACTGAGGCATATAGATGACAAAGGGGCTCTCTGTACTGCTGATGAGAGTAAAAAGTGGTATTATCTTTTTATTGGGTAATTTGACACTATGTCCAAGAGCCTTGAAACATGCCCCTATGTTAACCCTGTAATTCCACTTCTAGGAATTTATCCTTTGGAAACAATTAGAGATTCACACCAAAATCTATGTACAAGAATGTTCTGGTAGCTTTATATTTAATACAAAAAATGGAAACAATCTGGGGTGCCTGGGTGGCTCAGTCATTAAGTGTCTGCCTTAGGCTCAAGTCATGATCCCAGAGTCCTGGGATCGAGCCTCGCATCGGGCTCCCTGCTCGGCAGGAAGCCTGCTTCTCCCTCCTCCACTTACTCTGCTTGTGGTCCCTCTCTCGCTGTCTCTCTCTGTCAGATAAATAAATAAATAAATAAATAAATAAAATCTTAAAAAAAAAAGGAAACAATCTAATGATCCAAAAAGAGAGACATTACTAAATTACTGATGGCTTACCCCTGTGAGGGAACATCAACAGCCATTAAAAACCGCAGTTTTCAAAATTACTTAAAGGCATAGGAAAATGTTCACAGTGGAATGTTGTTAAAAACAAAACGGACTCGGGGCACCTGGGTGGCTGAGTCGTTAAGCGTCTGCCTTCGGCTCAGGTCATGATCGCAGGGTCCTGGGATTGAGCCCCGCATCGGGCTCTCTGCTCAGCGGGAAGTCTGCTTCTCCCTCTCCCACTCCCCTTGCTGTGTTCCCTCTCTTACTGTCTCTCTCTGTCAAATAAATCAATAAAATCTTTAAAAACAAAAACAACAAAACGGACTCAAAACCACATGCACAAAACTACTCCCATATGATAAAATGTTAATATAAAACAAATGCCTGGTGGTTACTTTAAGACCTTTGTAGGCCATAAGTGCTTTTAAAAAATCAGATCAAACATACATAAAACCATCATTTTTGTTATTATCTAATGACATTTCATTAATTGCCACTCAGTCTTTTCAGGTTAAAGAAACATGGCATCTTTGGAGGGGCTGGGTCTGCTAATGAGTTTATTTTGAGCTTCTTTGACTCACCCCTGCTCCTCTGCTGGTGGGCCTGGGATAGGGATGGAGTGTCCCTTTTGTCTAGATGACCTGGGGGGGGGGTGCAGGGGCACAGGGATGACACACTGCCTTCTTGAAATTTCGGGGAAAGGCTTATGCTTGCTTACCTTGGCTTTGGCGTCGGCTTGCCAGAGGGGTAAAAGGCAGACTGACAGGGTCCTGGGCTTATGCCTGCCGTGAATCCCACCTCTCTGCTGAGCTTTGTGGTCCCAGAATTGTGGAACTGTGGAATCCATAGAGCTGGCTCTGCTCACAAACAAGTGAAGAGACTGAGGACCAGGGAGTTGGGTGATGGGCCCAAGCTCTTAGCCTGTGACCCGGGGCTGGTGGGCTCGGCTTCTTGACTCCTAGACCAGGATACTTAGTGTGACACCAAATGGCTTCCCCCATCCTAAGATGAGAAGAAGGCACTCAGCGTCTTTGCTGGGAAGGCACTTCCGTCTATCTAGGGAGGCTGCTCGGTCTCAGACAGCTCTGCCCAATGTGATGGTACTAGTGGGGGGTGCCTTTCGGAGGTGATTAGTTCATGAGTGTGGAGCCCTCAGGAGTGGGATTAATGTACCTAAAAAGAGACCCCACAGAGATCCCTCCCCCTGCCACCATGGGAGAACAAAGTGAGAAGCGGGCAGTCCGCCACCTGGAGAATGGCTTTCACGTTTCTTCTTCGTTAAAATAGGCTTGTAATATGATACATGATAGCATTCTTGGATTTGCTAATAAAACAACAACCACTTGTACAGTGGTCTGAAACACTTTACTTATATTAACTAATTTAATCAGCATGACTTTATTAGGTACATATCATTATTATCCCCATTTTACAGATGAGGAAACTGAGGCACATTGAAGCTCATTGTTCAGGGTCATACCTCTGGGAAGTGGTAGTACATGGATTTGAATCCAGGCAGTCTGGTTCAGCTATATACTTTATTTATGACACTTTGCTGCTTCAAATCAAACCAAACCAAATCAAGTGGTTAATTAATGTGGAGCATCTAGTATATATATTCTCAGTGGGGATGATAGCCCCCCGCACCCCACTGGGACAAAAGGGAGTGAAAACTGGTTCTTGGAAGGGTGAAAAAGTTTCATATTTTTTTGTATAGATATTTTATAAAGATATTCATACAGTACATAAACAGATACAGAATATAGTTGTGGTAAAAAATTAATGAGGGAGGGGAGTGATTAGACAAAAATGTCTAAAAAGGCTCTTTGGGGAGTGATGATGAAAAAAGGCTGAGGACCATTGATTCAGTGCGATGCTAGGCTCACAGTAGGCTTTTCACAAGTCCTCCTTCCTTCTCCCCACGCCATTTAGCGTGAGGAAGGGGGCCAGGTTGGTGTGTCTCCCACCTGGGGAAGAGTTTTAGTCTGAGTTGCCACAAAGGAGGCAGGAGGTGGAGAGCTAGCCGCTTGACTTACACTGGAAGAGAAGCAATGTCAGAGCCAAGGAACTAGTGCAGGTCACACACTGTTTTGAATGCACATTAAGCTTAGTTATTAAGCGGAATCTTTAAAAAAAATTATGCAAGATTTCAGTGTCACAATCAGTCTGCTATTCAAGAATAGATGAATATTCAAACGTAACAAATACATGGGATAAATAATTTCTGCAATAAGTATAACGTATCTCTTGGGTCCCAGGAATAAATGCGAAACAAGCACTGTTCTATAGAGTATGGAAAAAACCAACCCAGACAAATTCCTATGTATGTTTGAAGAAGAAATTATTTTATTTACACATAATGTCTATTTATTTATCTATGTGTAAAATCGTATCTTTAAAATAAAAAAATTAATGCAAAAACAGCTCAATTAAGTACCTTCCACTTTCCTTTTCTGTTTTGGATGATAATGCTTTAATTATTTTACTCTCTCGGTAGAGTTATTTGTTTTATTTTTGCCTATCTGACCACATGAATCTTCTGAATGTTCCATATGATCTGGATACAATTTATGAATATACTTCCTGTTATAAGTTAGAAACCTTATAGAGCAGATAGCAAATTTCTTCAAGGACATTTTAAAATGAAGTAAGACCTGCAGAGACGCTCTTTGTCAAAGTGGGTCCCCGCCTACTTCCCCTTTCTTTCCGTTCTGTTAATGCATGTCTTGAATCAAGCACATCTCCCGCCAGGTACCAGTGGAGTCTCACTATGGCTATTAAGGATTTGAAAACAGCTATTTGCCAATAAATAGCTTTTCTTAGTCAACTTTGTCAAAGGGAGCCTGGGCCCCTTTTCATAGCAAATGAGGCTTAATTCAGTGTCAAAGAGAGACAGACCCTCTCTAACCCTTGTCCCCTGAGGGGCTGAGAGCTGGGAGAAACTCGAGCACCCCTTCTCTTGGGAAAGTGAAATCTTGGTGAATGTTATCATAGATGATGTAATTCCCTCCTCTCCCATGTCTAGCTAGATGCCTGGCAAAGTTATGAAATAGAAAAATACTGGTTTTGGCTTCCCAGACTCACCCTCTCCCTTGACCATGCCACATGGCCCACCCTAGGCTTCATCTGCCTGGTACAATAGCCTCAGAGACCAGTCCCTCTTTCTCCACCCAGGGCTTACTGTTGCTCCAATGGGAGAGGGGAGAAAGGACAGAATAGGGGCTGCTCTCCTGGAACCTTTCCTACACCAGATCACATTCTCTGGGGCTCTGGGTGGGAATCCCAAAACATAGCCAAACAAAAAATGACTAAGGATTGAGGAAGATTGCTTGGCCCAGTGGGTCCTCATGGATTTTTTTTTTATTTTTATTTTTATTTTTATTTTTTTTAATATTTTTTTTTTAATTTTTTTAAAGATTTTATTTATTTGAGAGAGAATGAGAGACAGAGAGCATGAGAGGCAGGAGGGTCAGAGGGAGAAGCAGACTCCCTGCCGAGCAGGGAGCCCGATGCGGGACTCGATCCTGGGACTCCAGGATCATGACCTGGGCCGAAGGCAGTCGCTTAACCAACTGAGCCACCCAGGCGCCCGGGTCCTCATGGATTTTGTGTGGAATCAAAAGCAAGTCGTGGCTCATGGTGAACTGGTGAGGGCTGTTAAAAACCTTATCTGTCTCATGTTGATGCCGGCAGGGCTGGTTCCAGCCCTGCAGGGATCAGTGCTGGTCTCTGTCCCCTCCAGCCTTCCTTCATGTGGCAGCCAGGGCATGCGCCTCTCGCGTCTGCAGGAAACACAGTTGACCGAGGGCCCTGGCTGCTGTGCTCTGAAACCCAGCCTATGTTTCTTTTTTTGTTTTAATTTTAATTTTTAAATTTATTTTTTATTACTTTTTTTAGATTTATGGAGGTATGATTGATTTTTAACATTGTGTAAGTTTAAAATGTACATGTTGATTTGACATAAGTATATATTGCAAAACAATTACTGAAATTAGGAACACTTCTATCACCTCACATAGTTGCCCCCCCTTTTTTTCTGGTGAGAACATTTAAGATCTACTGTCTGAGCAACTTTCAAGTACATGATACAGTATTATTATTTTTTTTAATTCAAATTTTAGTCAGTTAATATACAGTGCAATATTGGCTTCAGGAGTAGAATTCAGAGATCCATCACCTACATATGACACCCAGTACTCCTCACAATAAGTGCCCTCTTTAATACCCATCACCCATTTAGTCCATCCCCCACTCACCTCCCTCCATCAACTCTCAGTTTGTTCTTTATAGTTAAGAGTCTCTTATGGTTTGTTTCCCTCACTCCTTTTTTCTCCCCCGCCTTCCCGTATATTCATCTGTTTTCTTTCTTAAATTCCACATATGAGTGAGATCATACGTATATTTGTCTTTCTCTGACTGACTTATTTCACTTAGCATAATACACTTGAGCTCTAGCCACATCATTGCAAATGGCAAAATTCATTCTTTCTGATGGCTGAGTAAGATTCCATTTTACATATATATACCACACTTTATCAGTTGATGGACATTTGGGCTCTTTCCATAGTTTGGCTATTGTTGATAATGCTGCTATAAACATTGGGATGCATGTACCCCTTCGAATCTGTATTTTTGTATCCTTTGGATAAATACCCAGTAGTGCAATTGCTGGATCATAGGGTAATTCTATTTTTAACTTTTGAGGAACCTCCATACTGTTTTCCAGAGTGGCCATATCAGTTTGCATTCCCACCAACAGTGCAAGAGGGTTCCCCCTTCACTGCATCCTTGCCAACATCTATTGTTTCCTGTGTTGTTAATTTTAGCCATTCTGACAGGTGTGAGGTGGTATCTCATTGTGGTTTTGATTTGTATTTCCCTGATGATGAGTGATGTTGAGCATCTCTTCATGTGTCTGTTGACCGTCTGGAAGGATGCAGTATTGTTAACTATATCCTGCCAACCCCAGGCTTCCCCTCAGCTGCTCCCAACCAGTGACTGTTTCTGGGCCACTCTGGCTCAGGGGTTCCCTGATGGCCTTCCTGAATTCAGAACTGCACTGTGGCCAAGATGCTTCCATCCCATTTTCCCTCCCTCACTTGGACTCAGACTGGCATGGTTCTCTGATGACTCTCCAAGTCTCTTCTGACTCCCTCCTCATTTTCTCTCAGAGGCATTTCCCCTAAGAAATTTAGTGCATGTTCATCCTGTTTTGGCTTCTGTTTCCTAGAGGACACACCTCATCATGTCCTACCCCTGCATCCAGGCATCTTCCACCTTCTGCCTTCTCTCCACTCCCCTTTCCATCCATTTCCTGAAAACTCCCTCTCAGGAAAGATGATCTGATATCAGCTATTCTATTTTGGGTTACTTCTTCTAGTCATAGTTGCTTATTGAAATATCTCTATTTGTAGAGTACAAGTCTTTGTCCCTGAAGAAATTCAGACTCTCTAAAGCCTTTTGGGTGCCTGGGAGATTTGGTCCTGCATGTAGCAGTCTAACCACCTTTATGTAAGTTTGACCCTGGAGGTGATGCCTCTCCAAGGGCTGGTTTTGAAAACTGGCTCCTTGCAACTTATTTGTGGGAAAGAGAGAGTGTTAATGTCTGTACTCAACCTCCCATGTGCATTAGAAACAGGATTGAAGGACTTCTCTCATTTCCATCCAGGTGTCTGGACTCACCTGGTGTGGTTCTAGCTATGGGTCTTCCATGTCCCAAGCTTTCCTTTAACTGCGATCTGCCTCAAGCCAGACCCCGTTTGACTACAGGGTGTTGTTCAGCAAAGTGGTGCGATTGCCTGTACAGATGATTAAAGATGATTATCGGGTAATGCAAAGCAGGAAAGCAGGGTGTGTACCCTAGTTCGCCGATGGGTGCTTGTTCTTTACCAGAAGGTCAACTGAGAAACATAGCTTCTACTGGCCATGCAGTCATGCACTTATGATAAAAATAATAATAGCTAACATCTCTTGAGCATAGGCTCTAAGCCGGGTATTGCTTCATGCTTTATCCATACAGCTTCATTTAAATCTCCTCATAACCCTGAGAAATGGGGGCTAGTCCATCATCCCATTTTATAGCTGAGAACCTGAAGCTTAGAGGGAATGAGTAACTTGCTGAGCGTCACAAACCTGAGAAATGACTAAACCAGAATTCAAAGCCAGGATGTCTAATGGCTGACCTATACTACTACTTCTTGCCAAAAGCATTGAGCATCGCTGTGTGTCACATTCTGCATGACATTTGCTTGGTGTTAAACAAGAGCAACACACAAAGCTGAAGGTTTTTTGGATCTCTTTGTTATTTCCTTCCTTCCTTTCCCTCCCCTCCTCCCTCCTTCCCTCCCTCCCCTCCTCCTTTCCTACTTTCCTCCCTTCTTTTATTTCCTTCTTTTTCTTTTCAAAGTCTGAAATGCCAGTTTCCTAGCGCAACAACATCAAGGGGGCTGCCTCCGCTCAGGAGCTGGTATCTAGGCTGGAGCCTAAGTGCTAGGGTCCTTGGTCTGTGGCCACACTGCCTGGTGATCTGGAGAGAGGCACTGGCTGGGTCTGTAACTGCCCAGTCTCCTGGGGAGGAAGGACTGGTCCACAGAGTCTTTCGGAGCATGAGTGCGGAAGGAGAAAAAAGCATTTGTTGAGAGACAGGCAGACATTTCTCAGGCCCTCTTAAAAGTGAAAACAGTCATGAAGGGTAAATCAGATGAAAGAGCCTGTTGTACTCACTGCCTGAGAGTTAGTTCCTGAGATGAGCTTTTCTAAATAGTTGCCTGATCATCTGTATCATCCACAGGCACTGTCATTTTTGTGGGCATTGGTGTTCCTTCCCCACTCGTGAGACCAGGGTGTTGATCTGTATTGTTAATGACAAGCCAGGGAGACATAACATTCAGAACGCACAGGAATCAGGAATATTTATGTGTGTCATGTTAGCTAAAACTCAGTTTTGTGCTGCCAATAAAATCGGGTGACAGCTTTCTTCCAAGAATTTGTTTTCTTCGCCTGTTATTTGAAAATGTTGCGGTGTCTCAGCTGCACTTGGAAGCAACAAATAGGACAAAACATAAATATGGCATGGTGTCAGATTCTGAAGACACCCATGATAACAGCATGACTTGTTTTTAAATGACAAACTCCTTTCCAGAGTGAAGAAAAGAGTGGGTGGGGAAAACCTGTTTCTCTAAATGAGTTTAGTCCAGAGATCCGAACGTAGACTCCTGTTTGAAACCTCCCCCCCCACCCCCAGCAAGATCCAGGAAAGCCATTGAAGAAAAAGCACGACCTCTTCAGAGAGGGTGCTATACACACGCCTGCACAGGCCACTTGCATATGTCTTGTCCAAGGTAGGCACCCAATAAAGTTTTATTGGTAATGGTGACTGTATTAGTTATCTATTTTGTAACAAATTACCCCTAGAACCTCGTGGCTTCAAACAATGAAGATTGATTATCTCACACAGTTTCTGTGGTTCAAGATCCAGGAGGGGCTTTGCTAGGGGATCTGGCTCAGGGTCTCTTGTGAGGTTACACTCAAGATGTGGGACAAGGGCCGCAGTCCTTTGAAGGCAAGAACGGAACTGGAGGAGCTACTTCTAAGGTGGCTCCCTCCCGTGCCTGGCAAATTTGTGCAGGTTGTTGGAAGGAGGCTTCAGTTCCTTGCCACGTGGACCCCTCCACAGGGCTGGATGGGTGTCCCCACGACGTGGCAGCTGGCTCCCCCCCAGTGAGTGGTGCACGAGAGAGTGGGGTGGAAGCTGCCAGGTGTTTCACGACTGACCCTAGGAGGTCACGCTCCATCATTTCTGCCACGTTTTATATGTTAAAAAAGGAGAGAGGAATTAGCTGCACCAAAGGGAGGAATATAAAAGAATTTGCAGGCATATTAGAAAACAACCCCAGTGACCTTTAAGATTTGTGCAAAACAGGATCCTTAAAATAAATCCCTCACAAGAGCAATTGCTTTCATCTGAGCATAAAAATGTCTCTGACATCAGTCCAGAAAGGCTATCACTGTCACAGAACAAGTTGATAAGAATGATAATGGACAGTAAATTATCTTTTCATGGGAACAGATGAGAAGGGAAACTGACATTCTGATGTTAAGTGTGGGAAGGATTCACTCTTCGAATTTTCAATGGTGATGAATTTCATTTGGAGTTGAGTAGAACAGACAGGTTTGAAGTGTTTCATTCATAAAGAATGTTTGGGTATGGGTTTAGACCTCTTTATTTACTCCCTGCTTTAAAATCAAGATCCTAATTTAAATCCTCTTTTCCCCTTGACTTATTTCAAACCTTCTTCTTCTTTTTTTTAAATGCCTCTGCTTTATTGTTGGGAGACCTACTGTTCCCCAGAGCTGATGTGGGGATACAAATGTGATTAGAAATAGGACATCAGGTTGGGTGAAAGAAAGACCCTACTTTGTTTCCTCTGTGAGGGGAATCTCCTTTGACTTTAAAACTCATTTTTTTCTTGGGCACCTGGGTGGCTCAGTCAGTTGAGCGACTGCCTTCGGCTCGGGTCATGATCCCGGGGTCCTGGGATCGAGTCCCACGTCGGGCTCCCTGCTCTGCGGGGAGCCTGCTTCTCCCTCTCCCACTCCCCCTGCTTGTGTTCCCTCTCTCGCTGTGTCTCTCTCTCTCAAATAAATAAATAAAATCTTTAAAAAAAACAAAAAACAAACAAAAAAAAACCTCATTTTTTTCTTCCACCAAAATGTCAAATCTGATATTGATCAAAGACTAATTCTGAACTTTGGGGACATGAGAGTGTCATGCTTCCCTGACTTAGGATTCCATTTTCTCAGCTCCAAAGAGAGGTATGATAGCACTTAGGACACTCCAACATCCTTGGTAAAAATGATTAGCACATTTTAAAAACAAGCACATGATAGTAATTATTCTAGAGAGCATTTTATGGGTGGTGAATTAGTCATGGTGATAGGCTTCTGGATGAGAGAATTTCTGGATGGTAGGGTGAGAGTAAATGAATCCATGTGTGTGAAAGCATCTTGTAAAATGCTCCAAAATACCTCAAATACCTCCACTCCAAAATACCTCAAACTCTGGAAAAGATTTTCCAATAAAATAGCTTTCATTGACATAACTTGTTTGAAAAGACACTTTTCTCCAAATGGGAGGGGACGATGCTGATCCTTTGTCTAATCTGAATCTCGTGTTAGACCTGTTTTCATGGAGGGGTCCCAGAACTTGGCTGGGCCAGGGTAACACCTCCAAGGCCTCTCTAGCCTGTGTGACTCACTTTTATTTGTGCTTTAGGCCTGGGAACTGATAATAGCTATTCAGTTAATCCCAGCTGGTAGTAATATATATTTTTTTCATACTGGTGTTTCTAATGATTTGTGGAGTGTTCATGCCTAGGTCCTATTCCTGGCCTATCACTGACTTCCCCAAGGTGGAAAAGATGCTCTTTGGATGTGGGCTGTGGAGGTTCATGTTGTCCCCGTCAGCCATATGTACGTGGTCAGAGTAACAAGGAAGAGGTTTTTTTTTTTTTTGAGCTCATTTTATTTTATTTTATCTTATCTTATTTTGTTTTGTTTTGTTATGTTATGTTATCTTAGTCACCACACATCACATCATTAGTTTTTGGTGTAGTGTTCCATGATTCATTGTTTGCGTATAACACCCAGTGCTCCATGCAGTACGTGCCCTCTTTAATACCCATCACCAGGCTAACCCATCCCCCCACCCCCACCCCTCTAAAACCCTCAGTTTGTTTCTCAGAGTCCATAGTCTCTCATGGTTCGTCTCTCCCTCTGATTTCCCCCCCTTCATTTTTCCCTTCCTTCTCCTAATGTTATTCCTTATGTTCCACAAATATGTGAAACCATATGATAATTGACTTTCTCTGCTTGACTTATTTCACTTAGCATAATCTCCCCCAGTCCCATCCATGTTGATGTAAAAGTTGGGTATTCATCCTTTCTGATGGCTGAGTAATACTCCATTGTATATATGGACCACATCTTCTTTATCCATTCATCTGTTGAAGGGCATCTCGGCTCTTTCCACAGTTTGGCTATTGTGGACATTGCTGTTATGATGCTATTTAACATCTCAGGGAGCTCAAGCACAAACATCATCATGGAAAAATCCTATGCTGATAGGAATCAACGCATTGGGTCTTCTCTGCTGTATGTTACCAGGGCATCTGGTAATTCTTCTACACATCACACGTGTCCTTAGCTTTATTTACCCTCACACCTGTCCCCCAGGTACTTCCAGGACCAATCCATGGAATAGAAGGAATGATGATATTGCTGTGGATACTGATGAACTAAATTCAAGGTTGGCATTAGATTTTAGTAGATGCCCCCACTGCATAATTAGACGAATCCAGACAGAGATTTAGGGGGCATAGCTAGAACCTAAAAGAACAGCTGTTCAATGATAAAACAAAATTTTCGCAGTTTTTTGACGTAAAGAAATCTGTGGTTTACTTTTTTTTTTTTTTAAAGCAAAGCACCTGTGAAGCGGAATGGAGGGAGAATTTCAGTTTTTATGTTTATGATAATGCTTCCGCTCTGATCTGCAGCCGGAGCTGAAGCCTTTTTCTTCTTGCCATCTTCTGCCTCCCTCTCTCTTAATCTCTGCTCAGGGCTTGTTGATTTGCATGTATGAATAGTAACACCTACTGATGGGCAGGGCTCAGGAGACGCAATTTGGTTGCCAGCTTTTCCTACAGCGGAGCCCTGTCAGCATCTTGCATTGATTTGGAGTGTAATCAATGTTTCTCCTTACCGCTGGGCCTGCTCCTCCCGGGCTCTGAGTTTCCTCCTCCAGCCCCCTTCTCTGGCATTGGCCCTCCAGTGTGCTGCTTGGCAGAGCTCGATTTCACCCCATGTCGCTACCAGAGGGACCAGTTGGAGGGCTGTTAATGTGTTCTCCAGGGAAATAGCTCACACTGTCTTTTTTAATCGAATAATTTCTTGCCTGTTTTGTCACTTATCATATCCTTTGTTTGCAATAGTACAGTGCTCCAGCTAGGAATTACGGGCCTCTGTAACAGTACCCTTTGAACACCCGCTTGGTATTAGGAGAGCAATGATAGGGGCTTCTAATCAAAATTCACTGCATGAGGTTCTGTCTTTTCAATAGGGGACATTTAAAAAACCCGGGAGAGGGGGAAAGTAATAAACATTACCACAATGGGAAAGTCCATGATAATAGTGAAGGAGTCCACTGGAGGAATATTTGCTTGCTTGCTTGCTTTCTTTCTTTCTTTCTCTATTTTTTTAAAGATTTCATTTATTTGACAGAGAAAGAGATCACAAGTAGGCAGACAGGCAGGCAGAGGGGGAGGGAGAAGCAGGCTCCCCACTGAGTAGGGAACCTCACGTGGGACTCGATTCCAAGACCCTGGGATCATAACCTGAGCCGAAGGCAGACGCTTAACTGACTGAGCCACCCAGGCGCCCGGAATATTTGCTTTCTTTGAGAAAGCAGCCCATTTTTCCAATGCAAGCCTCTCCCCTCCCCCCGTAGACTTTAAAGATTTTATTTATT
>NC_138377.1:44216022-44245137 GCF_054177405.1 Leptonychotes weddellii
AGACTTTAAAGACTGAAGGCACTGATTTGCTTCCAGAGGGGGGAATGCATTTCAGCAGTTCCCAGTGACGGATCCTGAAGCTAGCAGCGGCATCTTCCCGAGGAGGCTGAAACCCCTGAAAATCTGCATCCCAGACATCTCTTCCCCTGACATTTCCCTTCCAGCCCATCTGAGGCCAGCCAGAATCGCATAATAGGATGACTTGTCAGGAAGCTCTGGGCAGTCACAGGGCAAACTTCTGGGAACTTAAAATGCTTTTCCACCTTCGGACACAGGGGAGTATGGGCTGGGTCACTAAAGCTCCGTGTGTGTGGGATCTGGGGACAGGGCATGGATAATACTTCTTCCCGTGATCACGGCTTTTCATCTTTTACTCACTTATTTTGCCTCTCACATAATGTTTTCAAAATAGCTCTAGGAGCATCATTTGAAGTTGCAACAGCCACAGGATAATTCACACAAAGTACCTTTTTTTCTTCCCAGATGTTCAAGCCTGTGTTTGTGTATTTTTAAACCGGTCCATAGTTATTTCAGATGAATGGCTGTGTCTCTTTATTCCCCCTCCTGCCTGCCTTTGGCTGGGTCTGTGTATATGAGAACCTCTTTAAAGATACAAAATTGTCCTGCGAATGTTTTCAGCTGTGAAAGCTTTTGTGCAGGCTTCAGTTCCTTTGTTGTCTGAGCACCACAAGCTTAATATTCCTATAAAATAGATCTTGGACTTAAAAAAAGGCTAGTTTGTCAATCTATTGATTGCCCCAGGCTAAGCAAGCTAATTCCTCAGCACTACTACTGTACAGATTGAACAGGCTGATCCTTCTAGGTCAAATAACTCACATCGCTAAAATAATATTAAGGTTTGTTGCAGCACAAGCCAAATAGCTGAGAAAATCCATCATTATCACCTGATGCCTCTGCCCTTTAATTTATATCATTATAGGAAGATGGAGGAAGGAGAAAAGAAAAGTACAGGGAAATGTATTCAAAATGATCTACAGTGTTCTTAATAAAAATGCCCTTCCTTTATGAGCACCTGAATGGGCATATAAATATAACCAGCAGTGGGAATTTTAATCAAAGCTTTACAGCTCTTTCTTTCTCAAGACTTTGACTTTCTGACCAAGTTAACTTCCAGCCCAAGAGGGTTTCTGGCTTCCGTCTTTGGCTTGGGAGGACTCTCGCTCTATTTTCACATTGGCCCTTTACCAGTTTAAGTTGGTCTCCATTTGTACTCCTCCCCAAACTATGTTTTCTTAGAAAAATGACCGTTGCAAACAGTTCTCAAAACTTTTGAGAACTACTCAGAAAATGAAAGCAACGGATTAGAGATTATCTTATGGAGAGAAGTGCAGGGACAGTCCCCTCACCTAATGCTGTTGGGACATCTGTGAGCTTTGAACCACAGATGACAGAGCAGGATTTCCCCAGCTTCATCCTCAGACTTTCTCCTTTCTTTAAACGATACAGAATCCAACCAGATGGTGTCTGCAACATTCACAACTTCAGTCAACAAAAAGAGCTGGGAGATGTGAATTTGAAGGTAGGGGAGAATGTCAGAGGATCAAAGTGTCATGTGTCTCCTCAAAAGCTCTGACTAGATATGAGTGAACAGAAAGAAATAAATAAGAAACTTTCAGGGAGAAGAAAACACCTGGGCAAATTTGGACATTTGCATAACGACTGAGCCCAATCCTAGGCACTTTATAAAAGGGTCCAAGAAATAGTTATAAAAAGAAACTGTATGTGTAGAAAGGAATGAAAAAATACACACATCGAAAGGAGGGAAGAAAATAAGAGAAAGGAAACAGGAACATGCAAGATGGAGGCAAGGTGCTGGGGGTTGATTTTCTTGTGAGTTGTTTTCTCATTGGTCCTAATATGACAGGCTCTCCACTTGAGACCTTGAGCTGTGTTTATCCCCGGATCTTTTTGTTCTGTCCAGCCAGGTGGGTGGCTGCCACTGCAGCTACTCAAGGACTCAGCCTACTCTGACTTCAGAACCTACCTGGCGTGACGTGTCACAAGAGCAAACACACCTTTAAATAGCTTATGAGGCTATTACACATTAAAAAAGAATGAAATAAATCCTGCGAGCAAGCAGGAACATTTTCCCATTCTGAGAGGCAGAATGATTGGAATGTGTAACCATCTCCATTTAGATTTTCCTTCTAGCTTAGTGGTTCTCAAAATTAAATCTGCGTAAGAATTCTGACCCCAGAACTGAATATACAAAGTCATAAACACTGTACTTTGTGAGTGATTTTAATGGTAATTAAAAAAAATATTTATTTATTTATTTATTTGCGAGAGAGCGCGAGAAAGCACAAGCAGGGGGAAGGGCAGAGGCAGAGGGAGAAGCAGACTCCCTGCTGAGCAGGGAGCCCTGATTTGGGGCTCAATCCCAGGACCCTGAGATCATGACGTGAGTGGAAGGCAGACGGTTAACCAACTGAGCCACCCAGGTGTCCTGGTAATTTTATTTATATATATTTTGTATATAACATATAATTATTTACATAAATATTTTAGAGAGAGAGCGAGAGCAAGAGGGAGAGGGAGAATCCTAAGCAGGCTCCACGCCCACTGTGGAGATGAGGCAGGGCTTCATTTCCCAACCCTAAGAACATGACCTGAGCGAAATCAAGAGTCCAACACTTGCTTAACTGAGCCCCCCAGGTGCCCCCATATAAATATGTTTTTTAAAAGATAATTTTATTTATTTCATTTTGCTATAGTCACTGATTTTAGAACCTAAATCTCCACAAAATGCAATTCCACTGTATGTCCTCCCAGGCTCTGGGAGACTATTTGCATGAGGGGTCGGGGAGTGTTCTGGGGACAGCGAGTTTGGTGTATGTGAAGAACGAGTGATGCTAAATATAGCACAATGGTCTTCACACAGCTCATTGTTGCTGGGCTTAGCCCTATAGCACTTAAGGAAACAAAATGAGGGGAAATGAAGGGTCCCTTTCCTCTTGGAATCTGTGGGAATCCAGAATGGATGAGAAGACTAAGGCTTGGGATACACCATCTCACCTCTGCGAATGGACAGGAAGCAGATGAGGGTGTCATGATTGGGTGGTATTGGAAGCCTTGGTGGTATTCTTTGCAACAAGAGAATGCAGCATCATGGGGATCCATGATAGGACATGAGGAATTTGGTGGCTGTTACATCGTAGGACGGGATATCTTTGAGGGGACTTCCAAGGTTAGAGGCAATTTACTAAAGTGGTTAAGAGGTCTGATTCCAGTGACCAACAGACTGGGTTTATGTCCCAGCTTTGCCATTTAATAATTCCAAGTTCTTGGGCAAGACGGTTACTGATCTAGGTCTCTGCTTCCTGTATATAGAGTAGATCATAATTTTATCAGCCTTGTAAGGTGGTGGTGAAGATGAGAGCTAATATACTTAAAGCACCTGCACATATGGTAGTTATTACTATTATTTCTCTTGTTTGGGACACCTTTCATAAGGAGACACACGTTAAGATTTTGAAGTGTTCATCTATCCACCAGTAATTTATTGTGTACGTACTATGAGTTGAGCACCAGGCCAGGCTCTGGGGATGTAGGAAGGTGGTGAGCTGGAAAGTAGGTATGGCTGAATAAAAGCTATTTCATAGAAAATGTGGTATCAGAATACTTGAATTGGATTGGGTTGTGACTGTGATTTGGAATAAAAAATTGCCACTATAAAATTGGACCTTAGTGTTCAAGTGAATATTACACTTGAGCAAGATTCAGTGACATTAAACCATCTGTCATAAAGACAGAGGTAATGGCTTTTTGTGGACAGAGTCGTAGAAATACTTCAATTGTTAAGTATTTATATAACCCTTTATATTTGCAATGTATGCACTCTATCATTTCCCAGAAGTTAATGTCTAGAAATATTTCCTAGTGGGAAGAGAATGTTTCCTGTAGGTTCTGGGCCATGCCTAGCAGTTCCTGAGTTTCTGGCCAATATTAAAGGGCACTCAGGAAGCCTGTATGAAAGAAAGGAGGCAAAGTTGGCTTTAAAGTAAAGTGAGGAGAGCTGACAGTCTCTCCTTACTTTTTGAGTTATCTACCTTCAGCCCCAAATCTGAGGGTGTCCTGGAGAATAACACAGTCCCTTGAAGATGCATTCAACTCCTCTTGGTGCCCTGGACCAGGACCTTGTTCTTGGGGCATGCCTGCCTCAGCTCCTCTCCTTTTCTCCGTGTTATAACTCCTTCAGGACTTTCTCCACTGTGGGGCACAGGGTGCAGGACCATGAAGTGGCCAATAGGGCCCATGATATACATGAACAGAGACAAGGGATTAGGATTCATGATACCTTGCAGGTATGCAGAGATTAAGAATAATGAGACCGCTTATTTTTCCATGTGAAATTTCTGTTTAATGAAAACCACTACTGTATTTTCCACTAAGAATAGAATTGATTATTTTTTTTTAAAGATTTTATTTATTTATCTGACAGAGAGAGACACAGCGAGAGAGGAAACACAAGCAGGGGGAGTGGGAGAGGGAGAAGCAGGCTTCCCGCCGAGCAGGGAGCCCGACGTGTGGCTCGATCCCAGGACCCTGAGATCATGACCTGAGCCAAAGGCAGACGCTTAACAACTGAGCCACCCAGGCGCCCCTGATTATTGATTATATTAGTCCATTAGTCCTCCATTTGAATCCTCATATCTTCCCACGAATATGGCTTTGCTGTCTGGGTGTTATTTTTCTCTACTTCTCTACCATATGTGAATAGTAATGAATACTGTGGTGTCTCTACTTTCCAGTTTGAGGTACTTGACTGTGGTAGTGCTTCTAGATACAAGTGTGGTAGTGCTTCTAGATTTCTAATAGGTGATATAAAAGAATAGAGAAAGTCACCTGCAAAAAGGACATGCAAGGCTATATGAGATGTTACTGATAATAAAGAGAAAAAGAAAAACCAGTTACCATTTATTGAGTAGTTACCACATTGAAGGCATAGAGTTTTTACGCGTATTATCTTTGTTTCCATCTCAAGATAATACCACGAGGAGAATATTGTTACTTTTATTTTGCAGATTATGGTGAGGAAACAGGCATGGAGAGAGTCAATCTCTTGCTCCAGGTCACATGGCTGGGAAACGTTAGGGACAAGATCTGAACGCAGAATGACTCCCAGATATGTGTTTTTGACTACTACATGATGTGACCTCCTGTAACGTGATGAGATTTTAAACAAATATGCCAGAGTATATACATTCAGATAAGGATTGTGTCCTAACCCTCACCTTGGAAGGTCACACAGTTACTTCACTCAGTAAAGCAGCCACTGCTTGAAACATTTCTGAAACTTCTTTGAGGGGGTCCTTTTAAAAGTTGACAAATATTTATTCTTTAAAGGCAGATTTCATCTTTGGAAATATCTACAAGTCACTTAGAATTGAGTCTGATGGATAAGATGGATCATGAAGTTGGTTCTCATTTTTTATCTAAGTAAGTGTGATTATAGAGCTTTGTATGAACTTAATTCCCCTGTGTACTTTATACATTGCTCTGAAAGCAGTTCTAGAAATATTTTGGGTAATGGAAGCATGACTGAATACATATACATCCTTTGAGGTGATTACTTTGAAGGATGTCATCAGAAAGTCCACAGAGTTTTATTTCCTGATACCCACATCTCACATATACACATTTACACATGTACAGACTGAGTTGATGAGCATATTAAATCATCTTTAAACACTTCTGTGGTTTAAAAAAATCATCTTTTCAAGAGCAATGTGTTGTCTCAACAGCCATTTAAGCAGATTCCTTGCAAAATGTCCCATCTATCAAGATGTCCCGGATCGCTATGTATTGAATTCCCTTTTGACTCCTTTGTTCACATTACTTGTAACTTTTTCATTATGTAAATATAGAAAAATGATCTTGTACATGCTTGCTGCTCTCTGCCCATTTAATATTTATGAGAAAGAGAAAAAGTTAGAAAGGAAGTGCTGAATGAGTGAACATTAATAGACTCACATATCAACCTATGTAAAAAATATATTTTTATGAAAATTGAAGTTACATGCTTTGAAGCACAGTCCATTGGAGATAATGAAGTGTAAAGCAAAGTTTGAGTTCAGAATACATGAAATAAGAACACAATAATCCACAGAAGTACAAAAGTCAGAGGTGTAGCATGTTGAAGCCCAGGAGAGTTCGAGTTTTTTCCTTCAGGTAAGAATTTCATGCTGTGACACATTCACAAAGTCCTGTGGTTGCCATGCAATGGTGTGCTGGAGCCTGTGAGAACAGGCTCATAAGAGCCTATTGAATTTTCAGGAATTTTGTGAGACAGTTGATGTCACTGTAGGTAGCTTGAAATCAGCCACGGTAGGAGCATTTATACCACAGATACGGCAAATGCTACAAAGA
Organism: Leptonychotes weddellii; assembly: GCF_054177405.1. Lineage (NCBI taxonomy): Eukaryota > Metazoa > Chordata > Mammalia > Carnivora > Phocidae > Leptonychotes > Leptonychotes weddellii. The sequence goes on from NC_138377.1 coordinate 44,222,413, forward strand.
TTTTTCCCTCCTTGAGAGTTGTTAAACAGTACTAGAACACTAGAACACTACTAGTTGTATGTGTGCTTCAGTTTTACTCTTCTTCACCGTCCATGTGGAGGAATTTTAGTTAATTATAATGGCATTAACATATGCATAATTCTCAGGACTTTCTACCTTTCTGTCAAGGACCCTTGGATACAAGGGTTTCTTAGGTCAACAGAAAAGCAAACTGATTACTTCCCAGAATTTCCCAGGTGACACACTGTTCTGTGGCATTGTAAGAGAGTGCCATTATGAATAAGTAAGTCCCTGAGATTTTCTAGAATTCTTATGTTCAGTGGAGAGAAAACACCACTTGCTGTCTTCAGCCAAAGGAAGTTGTGAGGTTTATAAGGATAAAAGATTAAAAGTTGGCTGTAAAGCAGTCATGCTCATTTGTATAAACCAGACAACAAGAAGCCTCATGACTTGATCTTTACACCTCACTTGTAGTGTGACTATGATGCAGTAAGAATTGTGGAATCCAGGGAGGGGGTGGGGGGATGGGTTAGCCTGGTGATGGGTATTAAAGAGGGCACGTTCTGCATGGAGCACTGGGTGTTATACGCAAACAATGAATCATGGAACACTACATCAAAAACTAATGATGTAATGTATGGTGATTAACATAACATAATTAAAAAAAAAAGAAAAAAAAAAAGAATTGTGGAATCCATAGACCAGATCTCCTCCCATTGATCGAACACTGTCTCCTTCAGTGGTAGCCCCGTGGGAGGCACTATACTTATTTGAACGATGTTACTGTTCCCAAAATATGTTTTGATCTTTTGGAACTTCGGAATCACTTTACAAACCAAACAAGGAAAGCCGTTTAATTACGTTAGAGTCACAGCTCATCTTATACTCAGAATGATGTTACCTGACAAGATGATGCTTTTATTTATCAGGGTTGGCCTCAAATGACTTGGGGGCAGTTTTCAGAAGTTAAACGTATTAAAGGATAGAAATTTGCCATCACCAAAGATAGTTAAGAGGGGCGGGTGTGTGTGTGTGTGTGTGTGTGTGTGTGTGTGTGTGTGGAAAGGGACCAGACATTCTCATGCATTGTTTAAGAAGGTATAAATATACACATCTCTTTGGAGGGCAATTTGAAAATACTTATCAGTTATAAATGAACTTGACCTTTGACGCACAATTACACTTCTTGGAATTTATCCGACAGATACACTCTTAAAAGCACAGAAAGAATCTTGTACAGAATATTTACTGCAACAGGAAAAGATTAGAGGAAACATAAATATCCAACAATAGGAGACAGGTTAATTAATTATGGAGCATTCATAAAATGGAACATGTTCCATCATTAGTGAGAGTGAGGCAGAGCTTTATAAGGAACAATTTCTAAGATATTAGGTGGAAAAACTAGGTACAGAAGAATGTACTGCAACCTTTGTTAAAAAAGGATATACATATGTATTATTATATGTAAGTTTATAAGCATCTTTCTACATACCTGTATTATCTCATCTCTAGAGGGATTTGAAGAGACAAGGTAGCACACTGATTCTAGGGAAGGGAACTAGGAAATCAAGCAAAAAGTTCAGAAGGAGATAATTTTTCATGTGGCAACATTTGAATTTTTAAACACACATTTTCATAAAACAAAAAAGAATAAGTGTCAGGCTGACGGTGATTCTCATGCAATTCCTAAAAGTTTTAAACCGGGGCAGTACCGGTTGAAACAATAAATTGTTGAAACTGTTGAAACAAATAAATTATAAGTGTGCTGTGAGCAGAGATTTGCCACTTGGAGGGGGCCAAAGATGTATAGGTTGCTTAAATATAAATATACTGACGTGTTTGTTAAGGAAATGTTTCATCCCTTTAATCTCATTAAAGGTGCTAAAGACAAAACTGTCATCCTTAGACCTTGAGGACTCCTCAAGGGCGGGGACCACACATGTTTATTCACATGTAAGCCTAGAATGGTGTCTGAAAGAGTTCTTGGCTGCAAGCGATGTAAACCAACTCTAGCTAATTTAAGTAGGAAACGAGATTATAAGAAGGATGTTAGCCCACAGAATTCTGGGAGGCATAGCAGTAGGTAGCCAGGACATGCCCCAATCACTCTAGAGTGAAACACCACTACTGATATTGCTGAACTCAAGATGCTGGAGTTGGGACCACTGACACACTCACACTGGACCCTAGATAAAGCTAAAGGTGCACATCACTTTGCTCCCATCTTATTGGTCAGAAATTAGTCACATGATTAACAGGGAACTGTATTACTTATGCTGAATGGCCATGTACCTAACTAAAACTTTGATGTTCTGTTACAATAAGAATGGAGGGGAGCATGGATACTGTGGGGCAATTAACAGTCTGTCGCACAGAAAGATGAAAATAAAACTGTCAAAAGGACAAGTAAGGGCCATCTGCATTTGGATCTGGAAGTCAAGTCATTAGGCTTGAGTCAACTTGGATCTATGTTCCTAAGAAGTATTTTTTTTGCTGAAAATACACAAAGCCATCAAAAAAATAAGAAAACCATTATTATTTGTATATTTTTGATGTTGATTATTTTCTTCTGGTTTTTGTTAAACTGCTGAGCATGGATCCATGCATAGGCATCTGTGAGTCTGCTGGCAGTTAGAACAAGGGAAGTGATATTATAGTTTTGTCCTACTATAATGAGTATTTTTAGGTTTGACTGTTGATCAGATTTGAGTACGTGGGTTTTTCTTTTCGGAGAGCATCAGAACTCAGCAGAGAGAATTTCCCATACTGCAAGACTGTTAGGTTAGAAGAGCCCCAACTGTCAAACCCCTTGACCTGAGAAGATTGCTGTGTTTTGTTTCTTTTTTTTTAGAAGAGGGGAGGGGCAGAGGGAGAGGGAGAGAGAGAACCTTAAGCAGGCTCTATGCCCAGTGCAGAGCCTGACATGGAGCTCTATCTCATGACCCTGAGATCATGACCTGAGCTGAAATCAAGAGTCCGACCCTTAGCTGACTGAGTCACCCAGGCACCATGGTTGCTGTTCTTCATTAACAGGGAACCGCCATCTTCTGGACTATGATAAATAGCCAGGTGATGTTCTGGTTCACGGGAGACTCCAAGTAGCTGTGTGAATGTGTTTTTCTCTTCTAAGTAATTACATTTCACCCTTGTCTTTTCCCTTGAAGAAAATGACTGCTGGATAATCTCCAGGCTATCCAAGAATTTAATAATATATATATTATTTAAAGATTTATTCATTTATTTGAGTCTTCAAGCAGAATCCCTGCTGAGCACGGAGCTGGTACGGGGCTTGATCCCAGGACTCTGAGATCATGTCCTGAGCTGAAATCAAGAGCTGGATGCTCAACCAACTGGGCCACCCAGGTGCCCCAAGAATTTAATAATATTTTTATTGTTTGAGTGTGAGAATTTTTTCGTGTGTGAAAGCCTGTGTAAATTGAGAAATGGAGAGTAGTGAATCCAAGAGGATGCTTGAACCCAAGTAGAGACTCTAGTCTTTCTGATGCTGAACAGTTTAGTTGTAGAAGCAGTCTGTGCCTGAAGGATGGGCATGGATATATCAAGGATCAAGTTGGAAGGTGCCTTTAAATTAGGTAGTCCATCTCCAGAAGAAATTAAAAATAAAGGTAACTTCTCTCAAATTCAGTGGCATGCCTGTTTTGTTTGGTTTCAAGAAGTTCTTAAACATTTATGCAAATCTAAAAGAGGGGGTCTCAAAAATTCTCATAAGAAAAGAACTAAGAAATTAAGCTAATAGTTTTAATACTTTATTTTATTTATTTATTTATTTATTTATTTATTTTTATTTTTATTTTTTTTTAGTTTTAATACTTTAATGTGCTAGCCCTTTAAGGGGTGCTAAGTATTTCCAATGAGAGCTAAATTTTAAATCATATTCTTTAGCTTCTCGGTTTACATCAGATAGACTAAACAATAGACTAGAAATTTGGTAATTTCTAGTGGAGTCTGAGATTTGAGTGTTCATGTTCTATTTTAAATATTCACATCCCAAAGGGTCTTATCTGACTCATACTTGTTTTGTTTCTTAATTTTTTCCCAAAGTACTAAGAAAAATTCTGGTTTTCAAAAGTTATCAAAGAACAGTACTAGCCACTGGGTTTTCCTTCTTTGCCATTTTGTCTTATCGTCATTCTCCCCTTTGTTTGTTTATTGGGAATGCTGTCTTTGTGTCTTTCCAAAAAGACTCCTTTCTTGTCATTTCTTCTGCTTATTCCCTGAGCCTGTGGGTGCTTAAGGAATTTGCTTCTGTATCCTGTCATCCAGTCTCTCCTTCCATGGGTGTCACTGCGATGATAATGGTGTTACCTGGTTTGGGTAAATGGTTTTTTCTTTGTTTGGGGGGAAGGCATTGCAATTACTCTTTCAATCTCCTTGTCTGTGTGTATCTTTGTGTCTGTGATTAAAACAATGAAATATGTATTGTAATTGAACTTCTTTCGGTAAGAGTGACCTTGTGCAGTACCTACAATTAACTATAGCAAGGATACAAGAGTGTCTGTAAATGACCAGGCTGAAGATTAATTAATACAAAGCAGCTGAAAATGGAATGGTTTGTCTTTTAGCCAAGCTAAGGCATTTATGATTCATAGATGGTTTTAAAAATAAAAATGCACGGTAGGTAGATACCAACTGCAAAACCAACCCTTCTCTGTATGTCATTTGATGCTTGGCATTACTCTGGACAAGCTTGTCACCTGTCCATAGTCACATGTTCCTTTTTCATTAAAAAAAATCTATAAATAACCCTACTGGGCGCCTGGGTGGCTCAGTTGGTTAAGCGACTGCCTTCGGCTCAGGTCATGATCCTGGAGTCCCGGGATCGAGTCCCACATCGGGCTCCCTGCTCAGCAGGGAGTCTGCTTCTCCCTCTGACCCTCTTCCCTCTCATGCTCTCTGTCTCTCATTCTCTCTCTCGCAAATAAATAAAATCTAAAAAAAAAAAAAAATAACCCTACTAACACCCAACTTACCTAGACTTCAGATTTCTGAGTCACTTTGGATCCTCTTTTGTTTGTCCTATAATTCTGGTCACTTGTCACGTCTTGTCCATCCTTCCGTTTAAGATCTATCTCATCTTGGCAGAGGACCTATGCTTTCCTTTCTGTCTTAGCTCCACACCCCTGGTTCAAGGTCCAATGGATTATTGCAATAATCTTCTGCTCATCTCCTTGCTTTGGTCTCCATTGCTTCAATCCATCCTGTGCTTGACATTATTAATAGGCTCAGTCCTCCCAATATATTATTTTCATCAAATTCTATGAACCCAGCTGAAAAAAAGAAAACAAAACCCAAAATCCTCTCTGGGTTTCCTCAGAGGAAAAGTTCCAAACTTCTTGACCTAGTTTTTATGATTTCCTTTAATCTGACTCCAGTTTATGTCTTTTTTTTTTCCCAAGAATTTATGTCTTTTTACTTCTTACACTTCTGCTTACATTGCCTCCCCAGTGCCCACCTTCCCGCCTCATCCTCCATGCTGTTATTCAAGTCCTACCTGTTCTTCAAGGCACAACTCAGGTCTCATCCCTTGACAAAGACTTCCTTGTTCTTTTAGCCCATACCGACCAGGCCCTTCTCTGAGCTCAGAGGATGTAGGATGCTGGATGTTGGAACTGTCAGGGGCCTGAGTGTTTACTGTGTCCACTGGCCCTCTCTATAGTCATGTGGTTCATGCCCCTATTATAGTCTCCTCCACTCTCGTGGGGCCAGTACCATGATTTCTATTCTTAGCATGCTGCCTGGCCCATAGTGCTTGGCACAATGATGAAATGAAAATGAGGCCCAGATCATTAGCAGCAGACCTGGACCAAGGCTTTGGGAATTTTCCAGTTCATGTTGTTGTTCTCAGTATAGCTTTTGTCTATAGGACTGGGGGAATCTCTCCCTTGTCTGGTTATTTAATAATTCTTATGTTTAATCCTTCAGCGATCTTGAAAGTTCTCTTAAATGCCCCTTCTTCTCCATTTCCACTCTTCAAAGATAAGGCTCACCTTTTCCTTTTCATTTGTATCCCCTCAAACCCTAAGTCATAATAGGCCAACTGTTGTGAGCTGAATTAATGGAAAAAATTCTGGAGGCATCTGTACTTACGTGTTATCTCTCAATGAAAGTACAGTCTTTGGACGGAGCAAACCTATACTGAGTGCTGATCATAGTTGAGTTGGAAGGGCTTTTTCCTTCCAGTTCCCATTTCTGGTACATTTTAATCTCAAATTTTCAGTTAAAACTGATTTTTTCCCCCAATTTTTTATTTAAATTCTAGTTAGTTAACATATGGTGTAATATTGGTTTCAGGAGTAGAACATAGTGATTTTTGAGTGTTGTCTGATTTATGCATTTCTATTGAGGGGACTGGCACTCTCCTTTCTCCTCCCCAAAAAGAGGTTGAATTTCATCTGCTGACTGCCTTCTAGTTTGGATAAATATTCAAGGTGGTAATTAGACTAGTGTCCCATACTCCTCATTCTGATGTTTGAACTTCCGGAATTCAAAGTCACCTGATTTTGGAAATGTGTCATGTTTCAGGTGGCATGGTTTAGGGTATGTATTTTATATATTTTTTCTGTAGAAAAGTCATTTTTCCCCCTGTTGAGCCAGAAGGCAAATCTGTGGGACTCAAGTGTAAAACTTTTAATAGGCAATCACTATCATTCCATATTCAATGCACAACCACAGGGTGCCTGGTGCTGCCAGCGCTGCTGTAAATAATGGGCCCTTTACAATTGTACCTAAAATATACTTAGCTAATTTACTGGAGTGACAACTCCCATCTGTGAGATATTAGAGCACTTGTAAGTGGCCAAAGTTCTGATTTGTTTGACTTGTTAAAAAGCACAGAACAGTTTTCACCCTGAGGAGGTGAAGGGGGCAGGATTTGATTCACTCACAAATCATTTCAAGAATCCATTTCAGAAGGGAGGCAAGTTTTGATCTCATATCCTAAATTAACACTCCGAGACCTGTATGTTTCCAATGTTTTTTAAATGCCCCTTTCTCTCTGTTCTCACTGCTTTCCCCTTTCTAAGCCTCCTCACCAAAATGGCTGCAAAATCCCTCTGGTTGCCTTTTCTGACACTAGCTCCCCACCCTCCAGTTTGTGTAGCATCTCCTGGCTCTCATCACTCTTAAACACCTCATTCATCATGTCAGTGACAGTGCTTTTTTATAGAAAGTCAGAGTTTTTGGCCTGTGAATATGGTAAATTTGGCTGCTTTTCCCACCCTCAGAATCGGGTCTTTGTGAGTGAGGTGGGTCTTGCTTCCTACCCAACATCCCTTGCGGCCCGAGGCAAAAAAAAAAAAAAAGCAAGAAGTTGAGTCGATGACCTTTCCCTAAAATCTATTAGACCTCTATGCATTGCCTCCATAAGAGAATTAGAAATCATCCATTACTGCATTCTCTTACCCACATCTTTCTATTTCATAAATGAGTGAACTCAACTCTGGAGGCTGTAGACAACTGCCCAAGTTCACCTAGCTATTAATGGCAAGATGTCTTGACCCCAATCTATCATTTCTCCTCTTATAACTCTTCCGGACTATAAAAGCCCTTCATGACCTGATCTCTCCTACTAATCTTGAGTTCTTACAACTCTCTAACTCAGCCTGCCATTCTGATTAGGGCAGATATTTACTGTCATATGAAAATGAAAATTCTGCCTCTGTGACTATGTTCTTAGCTTTTCCCTTGCCTGTAATACTCTCCTCTCTTCCTTCCAACTGTCTTAAGTTTTACTCATTTGTGCCATGTATTGGAAAGAATGTAGATTTTAGAATCATATATTTAATCAACTATAGCTTGAATGATGATAGGCAAGTCAATGAATTTGCTTCCTCAGAGGTTGGTTGGGTTAACTGAGGCAGCATGAGAGGCAGAGGTCAGTTCCTGGCACATGGTAGACATCAGAAGAGATCTGTTTCCTTTCTTTGTTCCCACTTCAATGTCCACACAGTCCATGGTGCTTTTCTTGATCATCTCCTTACTCACTTTCTCAGGATTCCCAAGTGTCTCGGTTCTGGTCATATGTATAGTATGTTTTCTGATGTTTGCTCTCTGTGGTAATTATTGGTATGGTCTGCCATTTGTTCTCCCTTCCCTGTAAGAGGGTTAGCCATCTCTATCTCATTGATGTTGGGCTTGATCACGTGACTTGCTCCAGCCAATGGAATGTGAACAAATGTGACATAGACTATGTGCTTCTTAGACAAATTGTGTTTCTGTCAGCTCACTCTCTCATCCCTCCTGCTACAAAAATGGTTTATTGAGCACAGGAGCTGCTCCTTCAGCATGAGTCCTAGAATAAGCAAACATGTGGTGCTGCAGTAGTTGAGCTAAAACATGAGCATGAAATAAATGTTGCTGTTGTAAGTCTCTGAGATTGTGGGGATTTTTACCCCTGAAGATTCACTAATCAACTCCTGTTTTCTGTCTGTTTGTCTTGTTTCCCAAAGTAGAATTAAATTTTTTAGTTCATAAGTTCAGGTGTTCAAAAAATTTAATAGATTTCATTTCTATAACAACTCTGCCTCCAAGCCTCTATTCTACTGGATAAGTAAAAAAAAGAAACAACTTCAGCCTTTCTTGGAATCGTGCCCCCCCACCCCCCCAAATAACTCCCTAGGATTTGGCTACAGTTATTATGAGGGCCCAACATCCCAGGCTCATGGGATTTGTTCAGATGGCTACCATCCCTGTGGACATGACCTCTTCAGGTCTGGTGGCTGGCTCTCTATGGCCATGCTCAGGCATAGGAGTTTTCAGCAGGGCTGCCCATGATCCAGATGCAATCCATGACCACTCCTCATTGTCTGACTCCCTGAGAGTGTTGCCAGTATGCAAGGCCTCTGTACTTGAGACACACAGACCCTCTTCCTCTCTTCTCCTAGTCCAGAAGCACTTGGAGGAATCCTTCCTCTTTCAAGTTTCTACCAGGACTCCCATCTGCTCTTAAATCCTCTTCCCATAAAAATTGGAAAGCCTTGTAAGTTTCTGTGTTTCTGCCCTGCACCTATTTGCCCTGAAGCAAGGTGCAGAGAGCTGACTATACCTACTTAAAACTTTTTAAAAATTATTATTATTATTTTAGAGAGAGAGAGATTGCATGTGAGCAGGAGCATGGGCAGGGGGGAGAGGTAAAGGGAGAGGGAGGTAGAGAATCCTAAGCCGGCTCCTCACCCGGCGTGGAGCCCAAGACGGGCTCAATCCCATGACCCTGAGATCATGACCTGAGCCGAAATTAAGAGTTGGATGCTTAACTGACTGAGCAACCCAGGTACCCCTGCACCTATTTAATTTTGGTGGAAGAGAAAGGAAAAAATCAGGGAACAAAAATAAGTTAGGATTTCAAATTATTATCTAACTAGCTTTCCAGTTTAGGGTAGGGTTTTTCAACCGCAGCACTATTGACATTTGGAGCTGAATAAATTTTTGTTGTGGGGAGTCTTCTGTGCATTGCAGGATGTTTAGCAGCACCCCTGGCCTCTACCCAGTAGATGCTGGTAACAACCCCCATCCCCACCCCCCCCAATCCTCCAGCCGTGACAACCCAGAATGTCTCCAGACATTGCCAAATATCCATGGGGAGGATACTCAGTTGAGAACACTGATTTGGTGCATGGACTGAGTTATATATAACCTTTGTTTTCCCCAAGACTTAGCAAGTATTTAATCCATAAGGAGGCATTTAATAGATATTTTCTGATAGAAGGAATTAAAGTAGTAAATTTTATTTATATTTTGGCTGGGGGGCGGCAGTTCCTCTTAAATAGGGAAGTGAAGGGAAACAAATGAGTTTGTCTTAAAAATATTTCTTTTCAGCCTTTTTGCAGGTATGCAATCTATATGGGTGAATGCTCAAACTAATTATTGTTACTGAGGAATTTTAATGAAATTCTGAATTCAGTCACTCAACCAGTGTGGTAATTAACAAAGAGTTGGTTGGGGAAGATTGTTTATGAAAAGGAACAACAAAATAAATAATTTACATGCCAAAGAATATAATTCCTGGGAGGACATGAGTCAGTTGTAGAGTTTTGCCAATGTCACAGTCCCAGAGTTGGCTGCGTGAGGGATTTGAGAGAGTGAAGGATGAAAAAGTGAATTGAAATCCCATATGCTAATAAAGCTTCATATGTCGTCGTGGTTCCAGTGCCTCAGAAGACCTTTCTACAATGAAAGCAGCTTTTCCTTTAAATGGTGAGGGCTTTTGACATGCAGTTTCCTTAGCAGGGTGAGGATTCCACATGGGGCAGGAGAAGAGATTATATATTCTTTGAGTAGGAGAGGTGAGTCTTGTATGCATGTGTGTTAGGGTTGAGGAAGGCATTACAGAAAAATTATTTATGTTTTATAGGAAATTAATCTTCCTGCTTTCCGGGACACAATGGTGACCCAATTATGAAGGCAAAAAGACTAGCCAGGGATTAGCGTCACTCATGTTCCATGCTGTTTATTGCCTGGTTATAACGAACCAGGTGCTTTTATCTTCAGACACACAACAGAGTCTGTCATCTTGGGCTTTTAGAAATTGATATATGCAAACACTTGGCAGAGCAGGTATCTTTGCAACCTTCCTTAAGAATAACAGACGGCTGTTCAGCGCCTGGGGTACAATTTAGTGGGTACATCTCATTTTGGCATTTGTGTGAAAAGGAAAACCTTGTGTGGTAGGATTACTTTACCAATATGATATTTCAGAAATAGCTGAGATTTAAATTACCATGGGGCTGTATTATCAAAGTGAGAGATTTATTCAGTTTACACTATAAGTCCCTGGGGAGATAAATGTACTTATATTATAGGTACAATCGGAAAGGTAAATAACAAGTCTGCATACCATTTTCTTTCAAGTAGTATTTGAGTTTTATGATGATTTTTTTAAGGATGAAAGCAGATAGAGGAATATTTAGTCAGAATGTGAAATATTAAGCTCTGAGGGAAACAAGAATGGAAAAAGAAGCTTATTTTTTGGACAAGAAGGTGTAATTGCTGACCTTAGAATAGTTATTTTTTAACCTAAAACATTAAAAGAACCCCATACCAGATGTGGTATGTTGCTCATTTGGTGACTTTGCTGGTTTGTCTCCTTTCTGGTCATTTCCACAGTAGTAGTTTCCCACTCCTGAGAGTACTCACCTTACAAATGTTTTTATCCCACAACATGTCTTATATAGTTTCTTCCTCTCTGACTTTTACTGCCAGCTCTAAGAGGTCTCAGACGTACCTTTCCTAGAGCTCACTAACCTGAAAGTGCCCCTTGTTTTCTATTTCTCAGTTGTACCCATTACTTACTTTTTTTTTTTTTTAAAGATTTATTTATTTATTTGAGAGAGCAGGGAGGGGGCAGAGGGAGAAGGTGAGGGAGAGAATCTTAAGCAGACTCCCTGCTGAGTGCAGACCCCAAAGTGGGGCTCCATCTCACGACCCTGAGGACCTGAGCTGAAATCGAGAGCCAGCTGCTTAACTGACTGAGCCATCCAGGCGCCTCTGTACCCATTACTTTCTTGAGATTAAGTCCCAGACTGCCCCTGTTTCCAAAGTCTTCCTTAGCTTATACTCACCAGTCTACTGATCACTTCCTTGCTGGTTGTGGCCTCCATACTTCATTTCAAAATTTGCTCCCACAATGGGTTATATCAATGTATTCAAAAATATGTTGCGGGGAATCAAGCTTTATGGGATGTTAATAGACATCACATGACAAAAGGGGCCCATGTTGAAATAAATTTGAAAATCCTGTAGAGATGAAATTTTGCCCCCTTACCTGCTGAACCCCTTACCAGAACTTCTCAATGATGTGAATTTCCAACTCCTTGCTCACAGAATTTTTTTCTTATAACATTTATTGACATCTCACAGAATTAGCATTACATAGATCAGGACAGATGTTGAGAATGCTAAATTAGACTACACGATTAGATAGTCTATATGACTAGCTGGCTGTACACATGCTGAGAACAAAGGGGGTAACTGAGTTCAGTGGTGGAGAATAAAACTTTAGTGGGAAGTCAGTGAGGGAGCATTTCCACAAAGGTACCAGCCACTGGAGATCAAGACCAAATGGGCAGTAAAGCTGTTCCAGTTCCAGGTAGGCATTGAGAGTGTAGTGGATAGGTTGACAGATTCAGGGGCTTGTGGAATAGAGAAATGGCTTTGAAAGTGCTGTGCTAAAATTGTCAGAAAACCAAAATTGGAAAGAGATGAAAACCAGCATAGCTATTCATAAATTCAACAGATATACTTATCGGTCATGGATTGCATCTCGATCATGGGCAGCCCTGCTGAAAACTCCTATGCCCTGAGCATGGCCATAGAGAGCCAGCCACCAGACCTGAAGAGGTCATGTCCACAGGGATAGTAGCCATCTGAACAAAACCCATGAGCCCGGGGTGTTGGGCCCTCATAATAACTGTAGCCAAATCCTTGGGAGTTATTGCCGGGGGCCGGGGGGTGGGGAGGTGGGCAGGATTCCAAGAAAGGCCGAAGTTGTTTCTTTTTTTTTACTTATTCAGCAGAATAGAGGCTTGGAGGCAGAGTTGTTATAGACATGAAATCTGTTAGATTTTTTGAACAACTGTGTTTATGAACTAAAAAGTTTAATGGGTCACCAAGTAGGACCCAGCCAGCTAGCTCAAGTTCAGAGTTTGGGGTGAAGAGGAAGAGGAATGGAGAAAACCAGATACTCAAGACATTTATGCAGATGCTGAAAAGCCTGGATAGGGGGTGGTCTTCCAGAGTGGTTCTGCTCAGGAGCAGTCTGGGACCAGGGATTTTCTCTTAATTTCCAAACCCCATTGCTAAGAGCAGGATGTGGGCTATTGACACACAGCCTGGTGACTTAGTAAGAGCACAAAGAGCTGGGGTTGACTAGGGGCTGACACTGTTGTCCACACCATGAGGGAAACGAAGAGCAAACTCCTTTATGCTTAATGACTTCTTGGGTTTCAAGAACAGAAAGCCCCATTGTAGTAGATGAACTCCACTTCCAATTTCTTTTCATTTGAGAAGAACCTATCACATTTCTACAACCATTTATCTCCTTTATCTCCTTCTTGAATTAACTCCCACTCACATTCTTTCATTTCCAATCACTGTTCAAAGACAGGCAAATTGAAGTAGTTTTAAAAACAATAAGGCAATTTGAGCCCTCTGGAACAGTTCCTGCCAAGAATGTCCTATGTCCACAGCAGGAAGTTCAATTAGCAAATCCATGAATCAGGATTTTAATTATACATTTATCTGAAAGGAAAATGCTAGCTTTACTTCTACCCTATACCTTACTTGTGGGAATCACAGCATGACATGGACTGAACCTGAGTCCCTATGGTGAAATGTGAGATGGCGCAATGCAAACATGTTGGTGGAAATTCATTCACATTAGTTCATGGGTGTTTCTGTATTTAGCAGGTAGCAAGAATACTTGGTTGTATGAAAAAAATTAAAATTGGCTCTAGAAGGTTAAGAAATATCCTAATTAAGAAATTTGCTAATTGTTATTCCCTGCTGTGCCTATAGACAGTATTTGGTTTTAAGTCACGACTAAGCATCTGAATGGTATCTTTCACTTCAACATGATCTCTACTGTTACCTTGCTTAGATGATACGCTCTTTAGGGCTGGGGAATTTCTCCTCCTCCTCCTCTTTCTCCCTCTTTCCCCTTCCTCCTCGTCCCCCCTCCCTGCTGCTCCTTCTTTCTACTGCAGCTCTTGAACCTAGAGGCCCCCAAATGCTCATTTAGTATCTTCTATTAGTATTTTTAAGGGAAAATTGCTTTCAGTGCCTCTACCCTAACCTGAATGGGAGGACTGGTAAAAGGATTGGTTATTAGGGTAACCAGGTCCATCCTCTCTGAAGGTTGTGGCCTATACTGTCCTGGGTGAGAAAAGAGAAACACCATTTGTCTGCCAGTATCTTAGGAGATTTTGTTGACCACATGAGCTCAACCAACACTGAGACGCTGGAGGTTGTTTAGAGAGAGACAGAGGCTTTGAGAAAGATCTAAGCACCAGATTTACAATAATTCCCCAAGTCCTCTCTAAAAGCCAACAGGTCCATCCTTTTCATGAAATCACTGCCCACGACTCTGTGATTGTATATATGGCAAACTTGACCTCTGGTCCTTTGAGGTCTAATCTTGTTTTTAAAGAGTTTGAAACCATAACCAGACTCCTTGTCCTCCCATGTGAAATCTACAAAGTATGAAATCATTGATTTTATATATCAGATGGGAGAAACTGACATTCTTTTCCTTTTCCTCTTATGCCTGTTTACAGAGGGAATTTAATTGGGCTCAAGGTTTATAGGCATATTTATTTGACCTAGGGAAGAAAAGAAAGAAAAGAAAGCCATTAAAAGATATCTGGTCACTCCAAGCCACGCTGCCTTGAGTTGTTCCCTAGCAGTGAAGGTGGAGAGGACCAATGAGTGAGTGTTTTCTGCTCCCTCTGGGTTCACTGCTAATTTTATCTTAATATGACACAAAGCATCATACTTCCACACTGGTTAAGCATATCTGTGGTAGAAAAGAATTGTGAGCCAAGGAGAAATTAGAACTAGCTCTTAGAAAGTATCAGTCTGAGATGTTTAAACAGAAAGTAAAAAAAGACATGAGAATCACAAAGTAATTCTCCTAGATGTGCTCTGGGCTAAGATTTAATCAAGACATTTTGTGAATTTTTAGGATATTTCTACTAAAGACCATTCAATCTAGGCTGTAACAATAAATACTATGAAGGATAAAAAGGGTTTTGGAGTTGGTTCATAGACATTACCTTCTAATTTTTTCCCATGTGTACCTCTAAAGGATTTTGAAAGCTGAAATATTCCTTCCCACAGTTTTAGGTTAACTTCTTAAGTTCTAAATGTATATTTAAGTAAATGTAAAAGATGTAATTTACCACATGTAAATAGGGACATTTCAAAATAAAACTATTGCATCCCTCTTATTTTATTGCATTTCTGTTAAATGTATTCAATACATTAAAGATTCTAAAGACCACAGCAATTTACATTGAAGTTGGATTTATCTTAATGTATTTCTCTCACCATTAGTCTCAAAGTGTTAATATTTTTTTCTGTGTAGAGTTATTATTACAGGTTGGGGTACTTGTTAAATATAAAAAGTAAAACTTATTAGAAATGCATCACATAATGAGACAGAAGTTTTAACATTTCTTATATTTGTAGATTAATTTTGCTAGAATGAAACAGCTTAGCATCAATATTAAGCCTGTTTCCCCCCTTTTTTTGGTAAGTATTTGAAAACTTGTTCATAAGTGAATAAATGGAAAGTTGGTTATTGCCATGTCAGTCAATTCTTTGGACTACTGTCAAGTTAAATGCCAAAAAATCAACTAGTGCTCTTCCATTAGAATAGGGGAAAAAAGTTTTTTTTATCAGTGAATTGTTTCACTTAGTCTTTATTTAACTAGATTGAAAGCAGTAAATTGGAAGCCATCTGATTTATGGAAGGATATGTAGCCCGGTAGAGAGTTGCTCACTTTCTCAGTGACATTTTGAATTGTCTCTTTGTAGCCTGTGGTTACTCCATTGCAGGGTCATGCACTGACGGGAGATCTAGCTTGGGTGTGGTCTGCCTTTCACAGAACAGGAAAAAGGAAAGGGTCTTCTGTGAAAGGGGAGGAGGGAAAGAGAATTGGCATGGTGCCCTGAGTGTATTTGTTCTCAGGAAGATTACTTTTAAGAAAGAGAACCTATGGTATTTGAGGATCTTGAAATTGACTCCTCCAGGACTGCCTGAGAGCCTAAGAGAAAGTTCTTGTATACACACACCCATTTAGAAGAACCACACATTTAGGATTGATGCGTAGATATGTGTATGCTATTGGAAATGGGCCCTTTGAATAAAACCTCAAGTATCTGGAGTTATTTAACCTGTGAGAAAAGCAAGAGAAGGGAAAGAAACATAAAAAGATATAGACTGAGTGGGTGGGGGCTGAGCAGTTACTGTGTATTTCAATGAAAACATAGTAAGAATCAGTATAATGAATTTAGACCAGGTTCCAAAAGGGTTCTGCCATTGGAATGTACCATCAATTATTTTTTAAGAAAGCTGTAACCTGGTTTAATGATAACATTTTCAAGCTTTGGGAGAATGCTAGTAATATATTTTCTCTGTTTGATCAAGGGCAGGGCAAGAAAAAAAGCACAAATAGAGTGAAAATTATTTTCAATACATTTTACTTGATTTGACTATTTGAGAGAGGAGTCACTAATTGACTGCAGTAGTATAGTGAGTTCTATTTTTAGATAAAATTCTGCTTTGGTCACTTACTGACTGTGTAACCCCAGGAGATTATTAATGGCCTCTGAGCCTCAGCTTCTTTATCTGTAAAGCAAGAACTAATTCATAAAAAAAGGATTAAATGAGATAATATGAAATAATTAAATGTAAAGTATTTTGTATGCTGCTGGCACATACTAATTGCTTCATAAATAATTACTATGAGCCAAAAACTGGAGGGTTTAGTGAAAGAGATTCACTCGTTAGAGCTTAAATGAAGAAGTCTGACTTTTGACAGTCTTTGCCAACCTCTAAATTTTCCACTTTTTATTCAGCTGTCATTTATCTGACAACTTTATGTGTTGGGGTGGATATCAGGTCCCTGATATGAGAGGCAGTTCTGAAATGCATGGTAACAATTCAGTGAATCTTTCAGTACATTAAATGTGGCAAATGATATGGTATAGTGGAGAGAATAGTGGATTGGTGGTTGAGAGTCTCCGGATCTTGTCCTTGGTGCTGCCACTTAACAGCAAAGGGTCATGGGTAGATTTTTGGCCTTCAGTGCTATTTGTTAAGAAATGAGGCTGTTGGTAAAGGGTTAATATCCAAAATATATAAAGAACTTACAAAACACAACACAAAAAAGCCAATAATCCAATTTAAACATGGGCAGAAGACATGAATAGACATTTCTCCAAAGATGACATCCAGATGGCTGACAGACACATGAAAAGATGCTCAACATCACTGATGATCAGGGAAATGCAAATAACCACAATAAGATGACACCTCACACCTGTCAGAATGGCTAAAATCAAAAACACAAGAAACAACAAGTGTTGACAAAGAAGTGGAGAAAAAGGAACACTTGTGCACTGGGCTGGTGGGAATGCAAACTGGGGTAGCCACTGTGGAAAACAGTATGGAGTTTCCTCAAAAAATTAAAAATAGAATTACCATATAGTCCAGTAATTCCACTATTGGGTATTTGTCCAAAAAAATGAAAACACTAATTTGAAAAGATATATGCACCTCTGTTTATTGCAGCACTATTTACAATAGCCAAATTATGGAAACAGCCCAAATGCCCCCTTTGCAGAGTGACCAAACAACAGTTCCTGTGGGAGATCCATACTGAGCAGGACTTCCAATATGTGCTCTCAGATGTAGAAGGATCTCAAAGTTCCTTTTCAGCTCTATAAATCTTATTCCTTGGATATATTTAATCCCTTAAAAAAATAAAGCCAACTGAATTTAATGTCCTCTTGAATTTTCTGTTATCAGTACCTGAAAGAAGACCCCTTCATTTAATAGACCAAATAATGCAAAAAAGAAAAAAAATGCAAATAATAAGAACATAAAAAGACATGTCAGAGAAAGAATTAAAATTATGTTGACAGCTTTTTTTTTTCCTTTTGGGAACAGATGAAACTTTCCTAAAAGATGAAAATGGTTGGTGATATGAAGTCAACATTTAATAAAGCTAATAGGCAGCAGGCACTTGCGGGATCGTCAGAGCCTGATGAAAATATATTTAGGAATAGATGTGATTTTTTAGCCTGCAAATTTACATTTGTCAGAGAAGTCCTTCTATAAGGATTCCAGAAGTACTGTGGTCCTGTTGGCCTCCTTTGTCTTTTTATAGTGCAGTCCCTCAAATGGAAGTAGGAACTGCTAATTAGCACAGACACAGATCTTTACCTTATAACTCTGTTAAAATTTTCTGAAGAATAAACTCGAGTTTGTGTAGGCTGCAGAGCAAAGGTAATTGCTCATTTTTCTTAAATTAAAAAAAATGAAAAGTCACTTAAGGTTAACATTCTGTTTCCTGGGAAAAACCCTCAGTAGGAGTCTTGGGGCAGGCACATTCCCTTTGAACTGAGAGTTGGAGAGGATTGATGGTCCGGTCATTATCAGGATGTTCCAGTCGATAATTTAGAACACTGCAAAAGCATCATTGCTCATCTAAATACCACTTTAGAAATTTCCAGTTTCCCTCATGAGGGCAAGAGAGGCAAAGATGTGCTCATTATCACTACACATGACTTCTGAAAATTAGCCATATTCCAGAAGGATCACCAGAAGTCAGGGTAAGCCTTTCCGCAGGGTGAGTTGGAGGTTCCCCATGACTAATTAGCCAGGATTAAATTATTCAGCATCACATGGGAAACCAGTCAGGGCTTCCAATTATAATTCAAAAATGTTTTCTGTTTTACAGTGCAATAAAAATAACACTCTGGAGTGAAAGAATCAGATAAAGCATAGTTACAGGAAATGCTGGGGGAACAATTACCAAGAAGTGAAATTAGAAAGCTTTAAATGGTTGGATGAAACCTGACTGGAATAAACATAGCCTTCCTTTCAATAAATTGCTGGGGAAATGGTCCTCATGAAGACAATGGCACCTTTAGCCTTATAGGGCATGAACATTCCAGGAATGATCCAGCTTTTAAAAGATCAGTTATAATCATGAATGGGGTGGGGTCAGGCATTAAATTCTCACTTGATGTTACAGTTTGAATCTCCAGTGAAACTTAGCCAGGTAATGCAGTGTAGAATGCTATTTCTGGCAAAGCGTATTGTATTTTAATGAATGGCAGTGATGAGTTTATTAAACTAAGAGGATTTCAGTTTAAGCCAACTAATGATGATAGTTGATAATGAAAGTATGTCCTTCCTTAATTGGTGAAAATAGTAATGAATCTCTTTGCATTTGCTCGGGTTATTCATTAATGACAGAAATGCTTAACAATGAGTATAAAAACCCTTCCTTTCTAGGGGATGGGAAGGAGGACGTGAGGAATCCCATGACAATTGAGTTTCAGAACTGGCGTCTGGAATTATTGGACTGTGATTGTCAGAGTCAAGTGTTTCCTATCCAGATAAAGTACCTTGGTGAAAGAGAAATGATATTGGAACTTAGAAAATGCTTAAGAATGTTGTCTGTATCCTAAGTCACAATGTCTGAAACTATATTGACAGCTTCTATTTACATAATTATATTTGAAGATATTCTTTGTAATTTATGTAATCATATAATGAAACAGTGCTTCGTGAGTGGACTCTGCAGCCAAGGACATTGAACTAGTCAGACATCCTTCTCAGACAGGATGCTAGATGACATGTATATGAGCCTAGTCTGTGTCAAGAGCATTCTTAGACACACTGACTCATTTAATCCTTATAGTACCTGTGCAGGATATTAGTGCATTACCTTCATATTTCTGCTATAACAGGTTGCTACAAATTTAGTGACTTAAAATAACATTTATTATCTTATATCTTTTATTATCTTATAGTTCTGGAAGTTATAAGTCCAAAATGGGTCTCCGAGGGTTAAAAATCAAGGTCTTGGCAGGGCTGTGGTCTTCTGGAGGCTCTAGGGGAGAACCTAGTTCCTTGCCTTTTCCAGCTTCTAGAACCTGCCTGCATTCCTTGGGTCATGGTCCTTTTCTTATTCTATTTATTTAAAAATATTTTATTTATTTACTTGAGAGAGAGAGAGAGAGAGTGCACAGGCATATGTGGGGAGGAGCAGAGGGGGAGGGAGGCGGAGAAGGAGACAATCTAAAGCAGACTCCCCACTGAGCACAGAGCCTGATGCAGGGCTTGATCTCACAACTCTAAGATCGTGACCTGAGCCCAAACCAGGAGTTGGAGGCTTAACTGACTGAGCCACTCAAGCGCCCCCCTTTTCTGTTTTTTTAAAGCCGTCAGTTGGTAGAGTCTTTTTTCATGCTGTATTGCTTGGAGAATGACTCTTCTATCTCTCTTTTCCAAGTTTAAGGAGTCTTGTGATTAGCAAGGGCCCACACAGATAATCCAGGATAATTTCCCTATTTTATTTTATTTTATTATTATTATTATTATTTTTTTTTTTTTTTAAAGATTTTATTTACTTATTCATGAGAGAGAGAGAGGCAGAGGGAGAAGCAGACTCCCCGCAGAGCGGGGAGCCCGATGCGGGACCCGATCCCAGGACTCCGGGATCATGACCTGAGCCGAAGGCAGACGCCTAACCATCTGAGCCACCCAGGCGCCCCTATTATTATTTTTTTTTAAAAGATTTTATTTATTTGACAGAGAGAGACACAGCGAGAGAGGGAACACAAGCAGGGGGAGTGGGAGAGGGAGAAGCAGGCTTCCCGCCGAGCAGGGAGCCTGATGTGGGGCTCAATCCCAACCCTGGGATCATGACCTGAGCCGAAGGCAGATGCTTAACGACTGAGCCACCTCAGTGCCCAATAATTTCCCTATTTTAAAGTCAGCTGATTAGCAACCTTAATTTCATTTGCAGCCTTAATTCCCCCTTGCCATGTAAAACTGCATATTTACAGGTTCTAGGGATTAGGATGTGAAGATATTTGGGGGTCCATTATTCTGCCTACTTACAGTCAGTATTATTATTACCCATTTTATAGGTGAAGAAACACAGAGTTGTTCAGTAATTTGCACAAAGTCACACAGCTAGGAGGGATCAGGGATCCTGACACTAAAGTCCATTCTTTTGAACACTATAATGTATTACCTCTTCTGAAATGTTAGCAGCCGGGGATTGGAGCATCCATGCTCAACAGTATCAACATACTCCTTAGCTAGAATCTACCATGCTCCCCATCGTGGTCCCGAGGCCCCTGATCTAGAGGCGTAAATAGCATAGCTCTGTCTCTCTCACAGTGATACTTGCTGGCTTTGTTCTTTCACAGTCCTCACCTGGGTAAGACTACACAGAATAGACAATTTATCCCTCCAGAGGTAGTGGCATCTTTTCTACATGTATTTATCATGTATTTATCAAATTCACATGTATTTATCAAATCCTTATTGAGAATTTGTCAGAAAATATGGTTGGCTGTGAGGAGGAACAGATTAGTGAAATATTCAAAAAAGTCACAGTCATTGGCAGAAAGACAAAGGAAGAATTATAAGAAAATGTGATAAGTGCTACCACGGAATTGTGTAGAAGGTTGGCTTCTATTAATTCTGCCTCCAAAGCATACCTTGACTCTATTTCTTCTTCATGGCCATCCCGTGTGTAGCTCAAGCTACCACTGTCTCTATTACCTGGACAATAGTTCCCTCATTTCTCTCCCTGCTTCCCCTCTTGAATCCCTACAATCTTCTCTCCAAAGAGCAATTCAAGTGATTTTTTAGAAAATGCAAATCAGATCTTATCACTCCTGCTTAAAACCCTTCAGGAGCTTCCAATGTACTTAATATACACTCAGACTCTGTAACAAGTTCTGAAACTTCCTATGGGGTCTGGCTCTTACTCATCTCTGCAGACTTACCTCATGCTCCCCTCCCTATTGCTCCCTGTTCTCTCACCATCCAGACTTCTCCAACTGCAAATATCCCAAGCTCCTTCCGGCCTTGGGCCCTTGCACTTGCTGTGTCTTCTGCTTGGTGTGTTCCTCCTCGCTCTTCGCGTGGCTGGTTCCTTCTCATCTTTCAGGTCTCAGCTGACCTGGCCACTGAAATAGGTTTTCCCTCCCTCATTTCTACCACAGCCCTTTGCTTCTTTTCCCTCCATAGTTTGTACTGTCTGCAAGGGCCCTGAAGACAGCAGCCATGCCTAGAGCCCAGCATGGTGCCTGGTGCACAGGAGGTAAACAAGGAGTATTTAAAAAAAAAAAATCCCAAGAAGCAGAAAAGGAGCCAATTAATTCAGTCAAAAGAGATAATCTAGCGCTGTCTTGGGGACTCCAGGGAAACTGGACTAAAGGAGAGAATTTATAACATACTTCGTGTTAGCTATTGTTACTTTCCTAAGTGGATCAGGTAGTGTTTAAATGTCAAATTTCATACTTATTTATCTCTTTCCAATACATCTTAATTTTGTAAAAGGGGGAGCAAATGGAGAGGTTGTCTCAAAGCTGCCTCTAATCTCTCTTTCAGGCCTTTGTGTTGAACAGCTCTGCTGGAGGACTTTCTCTCCCTTTGTACTTCCAGGGCAGTTTTCACGCCAGTTCCTCGCTGTCTTTCCCCTGAGAGTTTTCCCCCTAATTGGGCACAGACCACTGCTTACTTAGCTTTAATAACAGTTCTGCTTCTCAATAAACAGAATTAATCTTGGTTAAGCCAATTTATTCAAATAAGATTCTATTCTGATTCCTTGGTGGCCTGTTTCCTTAGGCCTTTAGGCTTTTGTTCTAAATTCACATTTTTTCCCCTCCCTCTCAAAGGGCATTTCCTTCCTTACTTCATCTTCAAAGTAAACATGTTTAAAGTATAAAAGAAAGCTAATGGATGGGAATAAATGGGAGGCAAAATTCCCCTGACTTTCTTCCCTTGAATCTACTGGTTGTATTTCTTTTTGCTTGTTATTTTATTTTATTAATTAATTTATTTAAATTTTATTTTATTATGTTAGTCACCATACAATATATCATTAGTTTTTGGTGTAGTGATCCACGATTCATTGTTTTCGTATAACACCCAGTGCTCCAAGCAGTACGTGC
>NC_138377.1:44245637-44279015 GCF_054177405.1 Leptonychotes weddellii
AGCCATCAGAAAAGATGAATACCCACCATTTGCATCAACATGGATGGAACTGGAGGGGATTATGCTAAGTGAAATAAGTCAGGCAGAGAAAGACAATTATCATATGGTTTCACTCATATGTGGAACATAAGGAATAGCATGGGGGAACATAGGGGAATGGAGGGAAAACTGAATGGGAAGAAATCAGAGAGGGAGATGAACCATGAGTTCGGGGAAACAAACTGAAGGTTTCAGAGGGGAGGAGTGTAGGGGGATGGGATAACTGGGTGATGGGTATTAAGGAGGACAGGGGTTGTGATGAGCACTGGGTGTTATATACAATTAATGAATCATTGAACACTATGTCAAAAACTCATGATGTACTATGCAGTGGCTAACTGAACATAAAAGAAAAAAAAAAAGGGAAGAAACCTGCCTAAGGGTTAGTCCAACAGAGCCTAATGTTATGGAGGTCCTGGCAGTAGATGGGAAGGAAAGAGTTGATGATGATTCTTTGGTTTCTGGTTTTGGTCCTCTGTGGATGTTGATGCCATTTACTACTATAGATAACAGAGGAAGAATAGAAGTTGGTAAAAAAGATAAATTAAGCTTTGGAGAAACTGAGTTTGGGGTGCTTGTGGGATAACCAAATTGAATTGGATGTTTGGGTCTTTGACCCAGGAAAAGTGTGGATTGGAAGGTAGGTTTGAGAGTGGTGGACATATAGGACCAATGGCAGCTTTTGTCTTAGCTCAAAACTCGCACTGTACTTCCCTACCCCCCAGGTGAGGGAGGATCTATGTGGATTAAATGGAATTTTTGTGAGACAGTAAGATGCACCTAGTAAGTGCCCAGCATGCTTTAGGTTAGTTCAATTATCATGGTTAGCAAGAAGTTAACATAAGTCAGAATAGGAGAATCAAATGGTCAACTGGTGAGAGTTACTGTAAAACTTTGTTATTGTATTCTAGTGGTTGTGACCTCTTAGGGACAAGAGGTTATTTACCAGAAATTCAATTAGCAAACAAACAAAAATAAACAAAAAGCAAAGACTTAGAGTTCTCCAGAGTTCATTTTCTGGATTTTTGCAACACAATGTTGCAGTCAGTAGAGGATTCAGAATCTCCCTGAAAGGGCAAGAGAAAAGAAAAACCTCAAGTGAAACCCAAACCCAAAGCGGTTTGTTTTTGGACTTAATAGTGAAAGATGGAAAATCACACCAGTCAGTCTGTTCCTTTTGACCCAATTCCTACCTATGTCTCCTAGGGCTTTAAGGTCTGTTTCTGTGTGTGTGTGTGTGTTTAAGTAGGTTCCACGCCCAGTGTGGGGCTTGAATTCATGACCAAGAGATCAAGAGTCGCATGCTCTACCGGCTGAGTCAGCCAGGTGCCCCAAGGTCTGTTTCTTTGATGGAAAAAATTTAATGATGCAAATGGGAAAAAGGATGCAAGCCTTGATGACATCCTCCCCTGTGTGTTCACAGAGCTACACTCGCACGTGGGGAACCTGGAGCTGTGACTTCATGATAGGAATTTCTTTGAAAGATGGGGACCATGGATATTTTTGCACTTCTTGTGTTAGGATTGGACAAGAGTAGTAGAGAGCTGACTTTAGCTGTGACAGCCCACTGGTCTCCTTTGTCCAGTAGTAGCTGTTTCTGATATTTAAATGGTGAGGGATGGAAATGTGTGAACGGTCAAACTCTAACCTGCCCTTGATTGACTTCAGGGGCCGATGACGACAAGGACGTGAGTTCTTACTACTTGGAATTTGGCATTGGAGTTTGTTTACAGCTAATGAAACTTTCCTATTATTAAGACTCACGTTTAGATCGGTGTTCCAAGAATTCTCCAAAGGCTGTTCACATGCATTTTGAAGAGCCCTTTCAACATCAAATGGCTCTATCAACTGAATGAGAAGGGGAACATGATTCAAAGGGAAAAAAAAAACCATAGGCTTTTTCTGAGGTAAACCACGGAGAGAGCTCTAGGTTGGAAAATTGCTTTCACTTAAGCTCATTATGGGACAAAGACTGTAGGGTTCTTATCTTCTCTGTATGTACTGGGGTCCTTGAAAAAGGTGGTTTTTTTCCTGGTCCTGAAAAATTCTTAATGTCTTTTGGATTTTCAGTGTATTTTAGTGGCTGTGCCCTTTCTGAAACAAGTGGTTGACAAGGTTTGTTTTCTTTAGAATCAGTGAACAAACAAACAAAAGCAAAGAGGCTGAGTTCTCCTGGGGCCATTTTCTGAACTTTGCAAGCCAATGGCAGATCAGCCGGGAATGTGTATTTCCTGGAAAAGTCAGGAACAGGAAAAACCCCAAATAAAATCCCCTGGAAAGAAAAAACTTTGCCCTGTGGAAGATGCTGTCCAATTTCACTAGGAGAGGAGTAACAGCTGGTGCTTAGCTGAGGGGGAAAGCAGGCTGAGTTGGATCTCTGCTGAGGGGGGTCTGTTGGAAGGAAGCCCTCAGATATCAACATGGTGTATTATCCTTTGCAGACAAAACAATACATTTTAAATGAATAGTAATCAGTGTGAAGATTCCATATTGTAAGTTGACACATGCAAGCACAAACCTAACAAATAGTTCATTTGGCCATGCTCCCTGTCTCAGGTGATGATGGGAACCAGCAGAATACAGACAGGGGGCGGGAGAGGAGGCTGGGAGGGGAGGTAGGGGAGGGGAGAGAGGCGGTGAAGAGATGGTGTTGCTGTCTGATCCCCACTAGGCGCTCTCCAGGCAGCTGTGGTAGGTGAAGAAACTAATAGTCAAATATCAGCCCTTTTTGGAAGGTAGAGTCTATTTTAAAACAACTGACTCAAGGGGGATGGCTTTGATGTTGAGCTAGAGTGCCTGAGCCTGACTTGGAGCTTCAATAGTTGTTTTCTTTTAAAAGAAAATGATGCAGTTTATGTTTACCATCACGCTAAGTAGAAGTCCCATTAACTGAGGTCTAAGTAAAATTGTTCAAAAAAGGAAAGCCATAAAAAAAAAAAAAAAGGAAAAAGGAAAGCCATTTCCAGGCTGTCTTTCATTTTGCTCCACAGCTGACCCCCACTGATTTTGAGTTCAGTATCATTTTGTTATTAGACTCCAAAATCTGACCTCAAGAGACCCTTTAATGTGTGGATTTTCTAGATACACCTTACCTCGAGTGGCTGGGTCAATCTCCTAAGAGCCAGTTCTTTGTTCCTTGAGTTTCTAAATACCAGAAATCTGTATACCTCTTTAAGAAAGGTTGACAATGTAATTTGGAAGTTCACCGCAAATGATCAGTTATACAGAATGGATTTCTAAGGGAGGGTTTTTTTTTTCTTTCTGTTCTTGACTCATTCTATATTTTCTAATTTGTGTCTTAAGGAATACGAGCATGTATGGGATAGTAATAGATGCTCCATAGAAGAAAGTTCTATAGACAAATCGATTTGAGACTGTCTGGCTAAACAAAGCCACCTGGTTGTGTGTGTGTGTGCGTACATGAGCTTAAACCGCAGGACAGGTCAGAGCGTTGTCTTGTCAATATGCGTTGGACTCTTGAGGGAGATAGGGATGTAGTACTTTCCAATTTGATTTGACCATGGAACTGCTGAGGAACTCAGTTTGGAAAATTGTATTTTGGATAGATGGATCTGTTTTTCTTATGGTTTTTACAGAAAAATTACTATAATACAACTTCCCATGACCTTAGGTTGTTTGTATTTGTAATATTGCCAATGTTTTGAATAGAAGGAAAGAATCTGTAAAAATGCTAGAGATTTTTTTTTTTCCAGGTGGCTCCAAGGACAGGAAAGAAGTACACTACTTTTCTAACACTTTGTGTAAATATTATGCTTTATATTGCCATTATATAGGTTGGTTTATACTTTACCATTTCTAGCCTAAGTTCTTAAATTCTAACTTTCCTCTTATTCTCAGTGGCAATGATAACAATTGCACTGTTAAAAATTCAACCAAGATGTATTTTTTCATTAAAAATGATTTATTTTTCATTGCAGAAAATATGGAAAAAGCATAAAAAAGAAAATAAAAGAAATAAAACTTACCTGATATAACCACTGTTGACATTCTGCATAAGTCAGAGCTGCTAACAGTGGTTTTATTTCCATTTTTTTGAATTAGAGTTTCTACATAAAAAAATCGGTGATTTCTCACAAACACACATATTTCTGTCTGAAATATTTCTAGCTTCTTCTGAAATCTGGAACATTGGCATCATGTGACCTGCATTCTGGCACTTCAGGGCTCGGGGCTGAGTAGGCACTGCTCTCCTTAGGAAAGAAAACCCTGCTTGGTTTATCTGCCTGTACCCTGAGATATTTGGGTTTGAAACTCCAGTTATAAGGCCTTCTCATCTTTTCCTGCTTGGATAATGTTTAATTTTAGAAAGGGAATTATCCTTTTGTATTCAAGTATAAGCTTTTTCCTCTTAAAATTTTATTAACATTTTCCCATGCCATCAGATGTTCTTTATCATTGCTTTTGTCTGCATGATATTCAATTACATGGATTGGCCATACTTTTTTTTTAAGATTTTATTTATTTATTTGCGAGAGAGAGAGAGAGAAGAGAGAACCAGCAGAGGGAGAAGCAGACTCCCTGTTGAGCGGGGAGCTGGACTCGGGGCTTGATCCCAGGACCCTGGGATCATGACCCGAACCAAAGGCAGATGCTTAACTGACTGAACCACTCAGGCGCGTGGGATATGCCATACTTTATATAACCAACCCCCTACTCTACTGGGCTTTTATGTAATTCCTGGTTTATTTTATTAAATATACAACATGGGGAATAAACACCCTGTTAGCAAAATCTGTGCACATGTTCATGATTGTTTCTTTAGGATAAAGTCATACACTTGGAATTGCTGAGTCAAAAAATATAAGTATTTTAAACACTTTTGGGACTCATCACTTAAATATGCTCAACTAGCCTTTCACTTATTTGGCAATGAAGTGATCTCTTCAGAACTCTAAGAGATTAATATTTGTTTCCAGGGGTGTGACTCTGAGCAGTGTTTCCCACACTTTAGCACAGACCCTTTTATCTTGTACCTACCAATAGCTCATGACAAAGTAATATTCTGTGGAGGGGAACCTGAGAAATTCAAGTTGAATTGGCAGTTGTGAGGAAGTGCTAAAAGGTGGAGGGCTTGGTAACACAAGCCGTATTTCCATTATAGTTCTGTTTAGCTGTCAACTAGGCTTCATGCTTAACTCTCTTATATTAGGAATCCCTGTTCAAAGAATAGTCTTTTAGAAAAGGCTCCAAATTTTGCAGGGCAGGGGCTATTCTTATCCACTCTCATAAGTATCAGCATCCTCTGTCCTTTCTTTCTTTCCCAACTCCCTCTTCCCCTCAGTGCCGCCCTGATCACCTCTGACTGTTTTTCTGCTGATATAGGAAGAAAAATGTAGCCATTTCATTTCTTTTTAGAATGAATGGAAACAAACTGACAAATAAATGGACTCCCTGCAGAAATTTGAGCAAAACAGCACGTTTTTGCGGTATGGAGCCAGCAGCAGTGTGGTCTGGAGAGCTGGGGGTGAAGTTGGAGAGGGAGATGGAAGGTTATCTGAGAAACCTCCAAAGGGGTGTGATCTCTGGCCTTGTGAAGAGATCCAGGGGGACGAGCCTGAAGAAGAGAGGAAGGACTTAGGGCTTGCCAAAGTGGCTCAGGTGGAAGACAAGGGGAGTCTGAGTGGTGAGGTCTTGAACTTGAGCTGCAGTGGTAGAGATGGAGAAGGATGTGTGGTAAACTTGGAGAGGGAGGAGAGAGCCCTGAGGATGACTTTTCAAGGAACTTGGTCATCGGCAGGATGTGAATTTATGTCTATGTATAACTTTCTAGACCTTTTATATCCAAATACATTTTATATAAAGAGTCAAACAATTTGAAATAAACATATTTAGGGTTAAGAAGGTCTTAAAATTTTTTCAAAGTTAAAGTAGCATCATTTTTAAAATTGAGGTATAATTGACATACAACATTATATTAGTTTCAGGTGTACAATGTAATGATTCAATGTATATATTGCAAAACGATCACTACAATAAATCTAGTTAACATCTGTCACCATACATGCCTACAGGATGTTTTTTCTTGCAATGAGAACTTCTAAGATCTACTCTCTTAGCAACTCAAACATGCAATACAGTGTTAATAACTAGAGTTTCCACCCTGCACATTACATCCCTAGGACTTATTTATTTTGTAACTGAAAATTTGTACCTTTCGACCTCCTTCACCCATTTTACCCCCCTGCCCCCCGCCCCGGCAACCACCGATCTAAAACAGCTTCATTGTTAATTAAAAATTTAGCCAATATGGAAAAAACATGAATGAAAATACTTAAAAAATCACCTTTAGTCTCAGCATGTCAGTTATTTTCAACATTTTGTGTATATTCTTTCAGGACTTCTGAGCTAATTTCTTATTAAACTATGAATGAGTCCAGGAGTCAACGCTTTGGCGGTTATGCCCTGTGATCTCTTTACTTGCTGCAAATATAGTTTCCTTTATGTGACAACTCCCCTCCTCCCAAAAAAAACTATTAATGAGTCCTTATTTAATTTTCACTTTTATTTACTTTATTCATACAATTAGAAATTTCATTGCATTGGGCGCCTGGGTGGCTTAGTTGGTTAAGCGACTGCCTTCGGCTCAGGTCATGATCCTGGAGTCCCAGGATCGAGTCCCGCATCGGGCTCCCTGCTCAGCAGAGAGCCTGCTTCTCCCTCTAACCCTCCTCCCTCTCATGCTCTCTGTCTCTCATTCTCTCTCTCGCAAATAAATAAAATCTTAAAAAAAAAAAAATTAAAAAAAAAAAAAAGAAATTTCATTGCATTCTCACTCTTTTCTCTTGAGCTTAAAAGTTCTTTCCACACCCGGAAGAAGATGACTGGTGGACTCTTGCTTTTCAATGTTATGTCAGTGGTGCTAACCGGGGCCTCTCTGCTTTTAACCAGGCTGGTTGCTAACCTATTCACTAAAACAAATGTATTAAGTCTCTTTCTTCATGTTTTAGTCTTTTTTTTTTTTCTTTTAAAGATTTTATTTATTTGAGAGAGAGAGAGCACGTGCGTGACCGAGCGTGCCAGGGGAGGGGCAAAGGGAGAGGGAGAGAGAGAATCTCAAGCAGACTCCTCTAGGAGCCTGTTGTGGGGTGGAGGAGCAGAGGGAGAGGGACAAGGCAGACTTCCTACTGACCACGTGGGGCTTGAGCCCAGGACCCTGAGATCATGACCTGAGCCTAAATCAAGAATTGGCTGCTTAACTAACTGAGACACCCAAGTGTTCTGTTTTAGTCTTGCAACTTTGAACCTAAAGAAGTGAGTTGGTGTTTCTTAAGGGGAGGGAAGAAAAGGGAGAAGAGGAGAGTGGGGAAGGAAGAGGGTGGAGGGTTCCCTAGGAAACCAACCTTGACATGGAGATTTGCAAGCAGATCTGTTTATTGAGGAGTGAGCCTGGGGATAGCCCAAATGAGAAAGTAAAGAAAAAACTCTTGGGCAGAAGAAGTTGAAGTAGCATGGCGATGAAAGCCTAAGGAGAAGTAACCTGGGATCTAGGCAGCTCCCTTTAGCAGCAGGCGGTTCCTGAAGACTCAGTGTGAGTGGTCAGAATGCCTGCCACCTGGGACAAAATGAGCATTTTTGTTCCAGGAGGGGAGATCTGATGGTGCACCAGAGTACCCATTGAATTCCACATCCCATTTGCCACTTGCATCCATTTGCTTCATACAATAAATTTTCTCCTTCTGAGCTCAGCTCTTTTAAGATTCGCTGTGGTTCTTTTTTCCTGGGGAAACTTACAAGTGAAAGGTCAGTGATGTAAACAACAACCTCTATTGCTGCCGTGGGTCTCAGGGCTGCTACTGGTACCATCATCTCTCTCTAGGTTCCTCTCCTTCTCAGTGCTTTTGCTGGTGTAGGTGGCTGACCTGGCGGGGTGACCTAGACCTTCATCCCAAGGGGGTCTGAGCCCCTGGTCACTATGCCCTTCTCAGGTCATGGTGGCTGTACTTGTTCATTTACTGTCAAAAATGAACAAGAGAGGACCCAAACACCCCTGTGGACCACCTGGGTTCTGACTAATTCTTCCCTGTCCCTGTTGTCCTCCAGCACTCATACCTCATCCTGCTCATCTGGTGATTGACAGGGGTCCGTCCATCACCCCTGTTGGGATGACTGCTTCCTTTCCTTGCCTGCTGGTCTCTTGGCAGAAGGAACCTAAAGAAACTGAGTGGCAGCTATAGCTTACAGGTTAATGTAATTTTTGATGTGTCTTCTGGTGGAAATATTCTCCCTCAAACCTGTGGGACCCAGAGTTCCAGGCATGGGAAGCACAAATTTCACAAACGATTACTGGAAATTATGGTGAGAGGGGTCACTCCTACTTCTTTCCTTTGAGTCCCATACTCTTATTTTCTACCTGATAGGGAAACAGCATCATATAATTGGGGTTGATTTAGGGTAATAGTGCTTCCTTGAGGATGGCACCCCATGTTCTCCAGGTATCATCTCATGGCTGGCACCTCAGCTGTGTTTTCAATGGCCATTCCATTGTTCTGTCATGCCAGCAGCTTCTAAGACACGGCAGTGTGCGATACTGTAAAGTAGGCTCTTTGGCCCAATGCGACAGAATGTGGGATCCCATGTCAGTGGCTCAACCACTCTGTGCATCCCTTACATATGCTCAAACAGGGGTGCTGGTTAAGGTCCTGCAGGTGGCAGTGGGAAGCCCATACTTAGAATAAGTATTAGTTCCAGTCATGATGGTTCCCTGCTCCTTCTAGCATGGGTGGTTCCAATGTCACAGACTACTCACTTTTTGCTCATCTGATAAAATTAACATGCTACCACTGATATAGTGGGCTAATGTGATGTTTTGAATGTCATACCTAAATGGTGAAGGCTCTTTGAGTCTATCATGACTGAGAGTGGGAATTAGCTTAGCTCTGAGGCAAGATGGTAAAGGTATATTATTGTCCGTCCCATGTAAGTACAAAATGTTTCTGATCCTTCTCTGTAGGGATGGAAAAAAATTTGCATTGGCCTTGTCTCTGTATATAAGGTACTTGAGGTCTTGTTGATCTGCTCTAATAATGATACCATGTCTGACACAACAAGCTGCAACTAGGGCCACAGTTGAGTTTGATTGAGTTTACAGTAGTCCCCTGTCATCCTCCATGATTCATTCAGTTCTTGTAAAGGCCGATTAATGAACAAATGGGCATATGATAAAAGTGATGACCCCTGCCCCCTTTAGGGCTTTAAGGTGCACTAGATCTTCACCATTCCTTCCACACTATGCTACTTACTTTCATTTTACTATCTTAACCAATTTGGGGAGTGCAGCTCAGAAGGTCCCACTTGGCCTCCCACATTATGACAGCTCTTACCTCAGAGGGTACTCCTCCCCCAAACAAAAAACAATGTACTTGGAGATTCTGTCAACTATTATGTTTATGTTTTGGGGGGACCAGAGAAATGACCACTGGGTAGGTTCCTGGATCCAATGACTTCATTGTGAGGTGGACCTGGAATAAAACTATTTATGATCTGACCCCCTTCCATTGCTATTCTAATGGTGGGGCCATTATGATGTTTCTGGTCTCTAAGTGTCAATGTCAACTTGGAGCTCATGTCCAGCAGTCTTCAAAATGTCTTGGTATTTTCTTTTAGCCAATGTATGGTTACCTGAGTAAATGATCATTGGTCCATTTGGCAATGGACTGGGGTAATTATCACCATAGACATTTACGTTGGTGTTTCAGGGCCTTTCCTCCTGGGGACCCAGTCTATCTTTCAGTCAATGGGTTCTGGGTTTGAAAAACAGGCTCATGTCCAGAAATTAGACAAGGGATCATAAATTTTGAATAGGGAAGTTTCCCTCATCCTCTAGATTATCTGTTCTTGATTTAGAAAAAAATTCATAGATGAGAAATACCCTCATTGTCTGTTAGCTGCCTTGTGCCTGTGGACACTGTGTTCTATCAACCATTGTTTTCTGTATCTTATTAGTTTACCCACTTCTCTGAGTCCCTTGATCTCTTTCCTATCATCTAGCAATTCTGGAAGTTCTGTGTCACTTAGTTTGGGCCATCAATTTTTCCAGGATCCAAGAGCTAGATCAGCAGCAGTCTTGTCCCATCACCTAGGTCCCTTGCAAGGGTGTTAAATCCTATATCCGATTTACAGATTTATGTTTTATCCCCCAATCTCTCCCATTCAAGCTCCCTCTGGATCTGGCCACATACATATGCTCCTGGATCCTGCTGGTAAATGTTGACTAGTTCCTGTAGCTTCTTCAGGGTATGGTGATTTTCCTTCTAATAGGCCCAGTATTTTCTGGCTAGGTTATATTTTGACTCGTTCTTAGTTACTGGTCTTAGTTACTGATGAGGAAGGGAGGTACTGCAGGTAGATTATGGAGCATGGGGCTCATGCTGTCCTGTGAGGTAGAGGTCTCTGCATTAATTGCAAACAAGGGGGAAATTCTAGTCTCCAACATAGGGGAATGGGACACTTCTGTAGGGGGGTTTGGGTTTTAAGGTTTTAAAGTGCATTAGCATAGATGTCTACATCCCACTTTTTAGGAATCTTCCCAGCCAGAACTCTGATCTTGACAAGTAGACTTGACAAGCAAGATAGGGTTGAAGTCTTGCTTGACCTCTTCTTTCCTTGTAATTAGGTACTGAGACTAATTCTTAGCTTTTTATAGATCTTTTGGCTGCAGGAGATGAAAATATTTTTATATGATATCACCTAGGACCTTTGATTTTCATAATTCACTTTGAGTTAGTGATTAATTACCCTCAGCTTTTCATTGTCTTTCTCCAGTACATTGATAGTACCCAGCAATAACCATCTGATTCCATTGCCCTTAAAATTACTACTTCTCAAATGAAATTATACACCTATCAGTGCATTTCCTTCCACCAGTATCCCATCCTCATTCACTACCAGTGAAGATTTTAACAATTGCACTCCTACCGAATGCCAGGGGCAGAGATGGAATCTTTATTGGCAGCCAGTCCACAGGTGGACAAGCTTCAAAGTCCTATTTTAGATTCTGCTTTCTCAGTTGCTCCTGGCACCAAGTGTCTTTGGTCAGGTTTCCTGGGAAACATTCTGAGAAAGAGATTTAGATGCAGAAAATTCATTGGGAAGTGGTCTTAGGAACACTACCTGAGAGGAAGTGAAGGAAGCAAGTTTGGGTGGAGAGAGAAGACAAGCCACATCGTCACAGCAAAGGCCTTGGCCAATCTCATAGGGGACATCTGGTACAGAATGGCCCTTCAGAGTAGTTCCAAATGGAGGCAAGGGAGCCAGGTCATTGCACCCCTGCATCAGCCAGTCGTTGGACGTGAGCCATTAAAGGAGAAGGTGTAAGCTTGGAAGGGGTCATTTCCTTGGGCATTGGGCAATGTCCAGGGAGGAACTCAGAACTATGAGCTATCAGCAGCCATCACTCTTGGTGGCTGAGGGAATTCGTACCTTGATCTTGACAAGGGAACAGGGTAGCACACCGCAATGTCCACCTCAGTGTGGTCTGAGATTGCTACTTGGATGTCTAATAGACACCACAGGCTTAACATAGCTAAAGCGCAGTCCTCGTGTTTTTTTCTTTTTGGGCCTGTTTTTCAGAGTCTCTTCTTTATAAATGTTTTTATAATGGATCTATGAGGTCCAGATCATAGCTTTTGGTTTATTTCTTTCCTGCCTTGACCCTCATCTGTATGCCAGCAAGTCGTCGCAGCAAAATTCCAAAAATGTGTTTTAAGTCCATTCACCTCTCTACATCTTTACTGCTGCTACCCTAGTCAAGCCACTATCATCTCTTCCCTGTTCTACTGCAAGTAAACTGTCCTTGCTGATATTCTCACCTTCTGCAATTCATTTTTCACATGGCAACCACAGTCATTTCTTAAAGATGCAAATAAGATCACATCACACTTTTACTTATATATTTCAGGACTTAACTTTGCATTTAGAAACAATCTAGTCTCTTTGCCGTGGTTTACAAGGCCCAGTGTTATTTGGCTCTTTCCAATGACAGTCATTATTATGGCCTACCTAATTGTCCTTTCCTCCCCTTCTTACCAACAGAATTTTGATTTTTTGGGGGTGTCAATATCCCCAGCTGATGGGACAAGACTAATCCAAGCCAATTATGACAAGTCCTTCCTTTCCCAGCCTCCTTCACTGCTGGATGGGTGAGTAGGGGGTGTTTATGAACTACTTCAGGCCAATAATACCAAATTGAATTTTGTTAGAGGATTTCTGAGAAGGTTTTTTTCTTCCCCTTTCCCATTTCTTGTTGAAGGAGATAAAGGAGATGAAGGGCACTGGCCCTTGCCCATTCTTTCTGCCATGAATGTAGACATAATGTCTGGAACCACCACAGCCATCTTGTGACCATGAGGAAAAGACCTAGAGAATCACAGAGGGTGTTGACTTTGTATTTATTGGCCCCTGAACCAGTCTTTTCTTGTTATCACTCAAACACTAAGCTCTTTTCCACCTCATAGCCAGGCCTATGCACTTACTCTCCCCATGCCTGCAATTCTTTTCTCCCATATCTTCACATGGCTGGCTCATCATCATCCCAGTCTCAGTTCGCCAACTCTGTGAGGTCTTCTCTGAGCACCCAATCTCAAGTAGCACTTGTGACTCCTGCCCAGGTGCTCTATCATGGTGTATATATATATATATATTTTAATGTTTTATTTATTCATGAGAGTCAGAGAGAGAGATAGAGAGAGGCAGCGGCAGAGGGAGAAGCAGGCTCCCCGCTGAGCAGGGAGCCCGATGCGGGACTCGATCCCAGGACCCTGGGACCGTGACCTGAGCCAAAGGCAGAGGCTTAACCATCTGAGCCACCCAGGCACCCCCATGGTATATATATTTAAAATATATATAGCACTTCGAATGTGAAAATACCTTGTCGATTAATTGACTACTTTTAAATAATCTGTCTCTCTCCACTAGAATGTAAGTGTCATGAGAGTGGGGATGGTTTTTAGCTCATTCAATGCTGTTATCTCCAACCCTTAGACTAGGGCCTGGCATACAGCAGGCGCTAATGAATGTTTGTTGAATAAATGCCTCCAAATGTGAGCTGTGTTTGGCCATTCTCTTAACCTTTCTGAGCTTCATAGTTTTTTTTCTTTTTTTCATTTTAAATAGAGATCATAAATAGTACCATTTAGATGCACCACACTCTGCCATGAATATCAAATGAGATATTGTGTTTGGAGGGACGTGGGAGCAGAAGGCACCGGACAGCATGCTGTGAGACTTTTGAGTGATACCTGCCCTTGCTCATCCCTGAGTGTCTGTGCCATAGGCATCGCAAATTTCCCTCTTTTATTAGACTCTTGTATATGCAGAAGAGAGTTATGAGCTTAGGAAGCTGGGAAAGTAAAATCAAAGGACTTGATTGCAATGTTTATTACAGAGACACCTGGGAGCACTCTGGTTGCTGTGTTTGAATGTGGCATTACTTGGTCTGGGGACTACAGAGTGGATGAATTTGAATATAGTGTACCTAGGGTAAAGTCAACATACAGGCAGTTGCTAGCAGAGTGGAATGATAAAGGTGTGATTATCTGAGGAAAGTAACTGGGGATTTAAAAATCAGACTCATCATGATAATAAAGTCAGAAATTGGGCTTTATTGAAAGAGGAAAAAAAAACCCAGCCAGAGGCATTAGGGAAGGATGTCATTGAGTTGGTAGAAACAAGTATATGGAGATATTTTTGGCGGCTGTTTACAGAGGTCATGATAGGGGAAAATTAAGAAAATCAGGGAGATTATTTCTTGATAATTTAAAAGCAAAAGTAGACATCTCTCTCACCATTGTTTGCAACAAAATACAAATGCTTAATAAGGAGGACAAAAATTTAATTATTAGCCAAAGATGAGCTGATGGAAATTCTTAGATGGAAGAAGGAAACAGAAAAAAAAAAAGTTCTCTGATAATAGTCCTCACTTATTGGAGAGGTGACATGTTACAGTGGAAGGAACCAGAACTCCATTTGAGTAATGATTAATTCATTCACTAACATTGGTTATCTTCTACATCTAGATGTTGCTGGGTGCCGAAAGTACAACATGGTCACTACCCTAGAGAATAACTACAGAGGAGGCACTGGGCAAGTCGGCAAACAACTGTAATAGAGTGTGATAATGCCAGGAGCTTTGAAACCACAGAGAATGTGTTGGGATTATGTACTGGAGGAAGTGATGTCTAAGCTGAGACAGCATGGGTGCCATGTTGGTTCATGCCACAGGGCCTTTGTACCACCCGTTTCCTCTGCCTGGAGTGCTATCCCCAACCTCTGCGTCATTGACTCCTTGATATTCAGTTAAAAGATCACTTACTCAGAGAGGTCTTCCTTGACCAGCCAATTTAAAGTAGTCTCACAGATAATTTCTACCCAATCACTCTTTTATTTCATTCACAGCATTTATCATTCTTTGGTATTTTCTGGTATTTTTATTGTTTGTCTCCCTATTAGAATATTTGCTCCACGAGAGCCTGAACCTCGTTGGCCTTGTTCATCACTGTATTCTCAGTGCTTAGGACAGGGCCTTCCTCAGAAGAGGTGCCTAGCAAATGTTTGTTGAGTAAATAAGTAAGTGATAGTAGCAGTTGGCGGAGAGAAGGGGGGACCAAAAAGAGAGGAAGAAAGTGTTCTGGTGTGAGTTCTACTTGATTCCTAAGTCCCTACCAGGGTTTGTTGAAGAAATTGGCTCATTTCTCCTCAGGGGACCCTCCTTTGCCTGTGGAAGGGGTTGGCTCTTCTGTACTAATGGACTTATAGTTCTGTGTATTTCAGAAATGCCGTCTTAACTCTTTGTTGGCACACTTCCCTGTGTTCCAGCTCTGCAACAGAGGTTTTAGTTTTCAGATTTTCTTGGCCCCTTCAATGGAATTTAGGGAATGAGAGGTCCATCTGTGAGCTCAAGTCACTATCTTGAATTTGAAAGTCTGAAGGGCAATTTTTTTTCCATTTTTAAAATTTAAATTCAATTAATTAACATATAATGTATTATTGGTTTCAGAGGTAGAGGTCAGTGATTTATCAGTCTTATATAATACCCAGTGCTCATTACATCACGTGCCCTCCTTAATGTCCATCACCAGTGACCCCATCCCCCCAACTCCCTCCCCTCCAGCAACCCTCAGTTTGTTTCCTATGAGTAAGAGTCTCTTCTGGTTGGTTTGTCTCCCTCTCTGGTTTCATCTTGTTTTATTTTTTCCACTCTTCCCCTATGATCCTCTGCCTTGTTTCTTAAATTTCACACATCAGTGAGATCATATGATAATTGTCTGTCTCTGATTGACTTATTTCACTTAGCTTAATACTCTCTAGTTCCATCCACGTCATTGAAAATGGCAAGATTTCAATTGCTTCTCGGCCTTTTGGCTAAGATCAAGTGAAAATGGCAAGATTTGTTTTTTTGATGATTGAGTACTATTCCATTGTATATATATGTATATATACACCACATCTTCTTTATCCATTCATCTTTGATGGACATCTGGGCTCTTTCCATAGTTTGGCTATTGTGGACATTGCTGCTATAAACATCGGGGTGCATGTGCCTCTTTGGATCACTGCATTTGTATCTTTGGGGTAAATACCCAGTAGTGCAATTGCTGGGTTGTAGGGTAGCTTTATTTTCAACTATTTGAGGAAACTCCATACTATTTTCCAGGGTGGCTGCACCAGCTTGCATTCCCACCAACAGTGTAAGATTGTTCCCCTTTCTCTGCATCCTTGCCAACATCTGCTGTTTCCTGACTTGTTAATTTTAGCCATTCTGACTAAGCCATTATGGTTTTGATTTGTATTTCCTTGATACCAAGTGGTGTTGAGCATTTTTTCATGTGTCTGTTGGCCATTTGGATGTCTTCTTTGGAGAAATGTCTGTTCATGTCTTCTACTCATTTCTTGATTGGATTATTTGTTCTTTGGGTGTTGAGTTTAAGTTCTTTATAGATTTTGGATACTAGCCCTGAAGGGCAATTTTACTCTTAAATTTGAACACAGGTTATTTTTCCCCATGGACTTTCTGGTATGTGTTCAGAAAAGGAAACATAGTTCAAACTATCCTGAGAAATGCAGAATTAGGAGAAAAAAATTGCTGTAAAAGCAGTTAAAATTCATCTCACACATGTTGCATCTAACACACCCAAATGTTTGGGATTAAGCTGATTAGCACTGCCTTCTGTGATGGTGGGTAATCAAGTCCAAAATGTGTGTTGCCACCACGGAGCTGGCCTGATGGGGACTTAGTATTAAGCTCTCTTTCAGATCTCATGGTCCCTGAGGAGTTCAAAATACTAGGAACTGTAGTAAAATTAGGCAAGGAAGAAGCTGTTCATGAATGATCTCTTGGAGCAGCTGCATGCTGGTGGACTCACCAGGCTCTAGAATTGGATTTTCAGGTTCAGAAAAGTAATTCTATTGCTTCTTTGTTGGGAGGTAGCCAAGCTTTCATGGTTATGATTTATCCACCTGAATTTTCTGCCTAGGGTATTCCCTTCTGGAAAGAAGGTTTGCTTAGGAGACCACATGCTTCATAGAGGAATAGAGCATAATGTAACTTCAATTTTAGAATAAATTTATATGGAAGAATGAATAAAAGTCCAATAAAAGCTAAGTCTACTTTGAAAAGAGGAGGAGAATTGGAGAGGGATTCACCTGATTAGAAATTAAAGCATATTGCAAAGCCAGACTAATAAAAACAGTAAGATTCTGGTGCACAAACAGAGAAGCAGACCTAATGGAACAGGACAGAGAATTTCAAGAAGCTCCAGGTGTATACAGAGGCTAGGTTTTTGATGAAGATGCCACCACAGATAAGTGGCAGAAGGAAGGTGTGAAGAGGTTTAAAGTTCTTCCTTCCTTTCTTCTGTCCACTTTCTATTTCAATTACTTTACTTTGCTCTTTTCATTCTGCCATCTGATGCAGTAAGAAGTGTGGGCCCCTGTTCCGGAGGAGCCTCACCCCGCTTTCTTACCTTAGGAGGCCAGTGGAAATGAAGCAAAGGAGATAGTATTCAGATGACTGGGACCTATTTCTGATCTAATCCAGAGTTATAGGAGACTAGAAAAGGATTTATGGGTAAAATCCTAATTAGAATAATCCAAATGTAACTGAGCCTCTTTGGGGGAGCCCATGCCCTGGTTCATATCCTTTTTGAGGCATTTCAACAACAGAAACAATCCTAACCCAATACTCAGAACAAACACCAGGCATTGAGATGTTTTTACTGAAGGCTTTAGTGGGAGACAGGGAAGAGGATTTTCCTGGCTTTGAAATTCCTTATTAACATCTCTGTTCTCAGCTTTGCCTTGTTTCACCTCTCTTCTGATTCCCACTCCATCTCCAGAATCTTTCCATTCCTGTAATGACTTCCACTCCTCCTCTTTGCTTGCACACTTCTCTCAGAAAATCCAAAGAAAGCTCCCTCCTGGGATGGCAGAAGGGAATTGCCCATAGCTAGTAATTTAGTTTCCCTTTGCCTCGAATTTACTCTGCGGGTATTCCATCCTTTCTTGCTTTAGGAAAATTATAGGTGGCTATCCCAGATTTATGGCTAGCACTTTCGGGGGGCACAGCTACAATTAATTTTGGTTATAAAGACTGGTGTATGTCCCTTCCTAGATGTTGCAGTATGCCTCCCATCTTGGGCTTTTCTCTTATCCTGCACATTCCTCACAGACGATTTCTGGTGTTAATGACCTTCAGTAGTGGGTCTTCTGTTACTTTTGTGGAGAACGGGCTTATTCAAAACCCGGGTAGGAGGAGAGACTAGAATAATGACTTTTTCTTGCTTCACGAACTTTTAAATATTCATTTTATATTTGTTTGATGGAAATGGTAGGAGGTCTCCCTTTTGTGTGCTTAAGATAGAAAACAAAATTTCAGCAGAGGACAGAAAAAAACTTTATTTGGGAAGTACAGGAATGGGTAGGAGCGTGTTTTTGATTCCAAGTCTTATTACCTGGCAAAAACAATACCTATATCTCTTAAGGACATCAAGTGGGTATTCTATACAGGAAGTCTCCACTCTAGTCCTGTCCTTTCTTATCTGACTGTCACTGACTCGGGAGTCATTGTCAATACACTAGTGCTTGAAAATAATCTGTGGGTGGAGAACTAGGGGGTGAGAAGGGGAAGAAGGAGCGGCAGAGGGGAAGTGACCAACTGTTCTCCTAGTTCTCAGGCAGGAATTTTCTCGTTAATGTTAGTTAATCCTCCAACCCCCATTATTTTACCTGGTAATTCAGCCTGAAATCCTACCGGTCAGAACTCATTTGGGTAAATAAACACCTGTTAAAAAACATGTAGTGTTTGTGGAAAGCCGACATAATGTTCTCACAGGTGGAATTAATCTTTCTCCTCTATACGTCTGTGTTGATTACTTCTTACTGTGTAACAAACCACACCGAATTTAGTGGTTTGAGAGCACCAGTCATTTTATTTGCTCATGATTCTGTGGGCCAGCAATCTGGGTTGGTACCAGATGGTTGGTTCTCCTGCTGGTCTGTCTTTTGGTCACCTGGGTCTCGTTGGTTATCTAGGGGTTTCAGTTGGAATGGCTCATCTCTGCTATATGGGGACATACCTTCCAGCAGGCTAGCCTGACCTTCCTTACAAGGTAACACTGCCTTCTAAGAGAGCTAGAGCTGAATCTTCAAGGCCTCTTGACACAATGGCTCAGATATCACACCATGTCATTTCTGTTGCATTCTATTGGTCAACATGAGTCACAGGTCAGCCAAAATCCAAGGAGTGAAATCATAGACTCCACCTCTTGACGAGAGGATCTACAAGGTCTCATTCCCAAGGAGGCATGCCTATAGGAAGGGGAAAAATTGTTGTGGCCATCTATGCAGAGAATCTACCACAGCTTCTATGGCATACAGACTTTGTCTCTAGGCTTCCAGAAAGCAGGAATTCTTACTTAATCATCTGGCACTACAGGGGCTAGGGCCTTTAGTCATTGGTTGAACTGAATTCACATGTAGAGGGAAGCCAAAAGCTAAGTGGACATAAGGCCCAGTCAGGGGACTTGAGGATAGATTCAAAGGCTAGAAGCCTTAACCTTATTGGGACATCTGCTGAGACAACTGCCTCTGGACGTCCGTGGAAAGCAGGGAGGATCAGTGGGGAGTAAGGGTCAGGGCTGAAGCTAGGTACCAGGAAATGGGTAGCAGTGGAGTTCAGTGGAGAAGCCTGAGAAGGGGTGTCAGGATCTGGGATAAGTTGATGTAGCGCCATCTGGGTGTGCCTGTGGAGCTCAGGAGCTCAGGACTGTGGATCCCAGGGGTCTTTCAGCTGTGGCTTGAAGAGGAGTGGTAGATAAAAGCCTGGTTGCATTTACAATTCCCCAGAATAGGGCAGGGTTTTGCTAACTATTGCAGCAGGAGCGAGGTCCTTGAAAGAGCCCCTGAAGCTCTGCTACTCACCTGCTTTGTTATTCCCTTCACTCCTCGCCTCTACAGTTCTGGCTCAGACAGTTAAAATCCCACCTCCTCTGTAAAATCTCCCTTGACCTCCCTTCTGCCCACACTGACTGCACACTCCTCTCTCCCTCTTAAAGCATCCAATGTCTATTCAACTTGTAACACTTCTCTTTCTGCCATGTATTATTAATTTTCTTTCAGATATTTTTTCTAAATGTAAATGACTAGTTTTTTGAGAATAGAGATTGTATCTTATATTTTCCTCTGTTGTTTCCTTAAAACCATGACCTCCACCTAGTAAAGGCTCGATAAGCATTTCTTGTCTGGTGTATAAATTAGTTTTTGTTGCATAATAACTCTTCAAAATTATTGGTCTAGAAACCCATATTTGTTAGCTCACAATACAGTGGATTGACACAGGGACTGAGCTCAGCCAGTTCTTTTGCAGTCAGCTGTTGGATGAGCTGGTGGCTGGGAGTTCTGAGATGGCTCCCCTCATGCGTCTTTCGGTTGTCAGATTATCAGCTGGTCTAACTAAATGCCCTTCTCTGCCACATGGTTCCTAACCCTCCAGAAGGCTTGCTTGGGTTTGCTCACATGCCAGACTCAGGATTCAAAGCACAGCAAGCAAGAAGGAAAGCCCCAAGGAGCAGTGGTTTTTGTCTCTGCTGTGTCATGTTTGCTAATGTCCTATTTGTCATGGTGAGTCACATGGCCAAGCTCAGATTTGTAGAGGGGAGAAGAGTCTGCCTCTTAATGGGAGTACCTGTACAGTCACATTGCAAAGCAACATAACTGAGATGGATAGAATTCCTGGCCACTATTACAATCAACCCATAGCCTGCCTTTTGGATGTCAGTTATTCACATTTCCCCTAAATGCAAAATATTGCCAACTCAGGACCCCAGAAGTCTCATCCTAATTATGGCACCAAGCTTGAAGTCTAGGATTTTGTGATCTGCGTGAGGTCCAGATAGGCTTCTTGTGTGGGGAGCTTCTTGATCTAAGGACCTATGAACTGAAAAAACAAGGTTATATAGCCCCTTGTGAGATAGGGCCAAGATAGCCACATTAAAAATGTCAGTTCAAAAAGGCAAAAAACAGGAATCACAGAGAACTTGTTAGTGCACGGCTGAAATCCAGCCGAACACATGTGCCATACATGATTCTGTTTGGGATCAGGGGCTGGTCCTTGATCAGGGCTGAGTTCTGCTCCCTGAGAGTGGCTCCCTCGTCCACTATATAGTCTATTCTATAAGGAATGGCTGGCATTTGCAGGTGAGTAACTTTTCCACCCTGCTTCTTTCTTCTTGAAATCTGGAGGCCTGGAGACTTCTCTTCATTTTTAAGTGTCTCAGTCTATTTTAGTCCAAGCTGGAATTACTTTTATCAGATAAAAACTATCTGTGGGTTTTTTGAAGAATCTGATTCAGATCTACTCCATTCAATAGGTGTCTCACTTACCATTCTGAGCTAGGCCTCTTTCTTCTAAGGGAGCCTTGCCTGGCTGCAGTGGGACAATAACTTTACTGAAAGCCCTTGGCATAGCTGAGAGAGCCCATCAGCCACTGCTTACAGTCTTCCAGAGATATTAACAAATGGGCTTGCAAGGTCTCCTTAATTGATCTTTGTCCTGAGGTTGTTTCTGACTTTAAGAATCTTTGAGGGAAAAAAAAAAAAAAGAATCTTTGAGGGACTGGAAATGAGAAGCTAATGTATTGTCCAATCCAGCAGGTTTTGGCTTTTTTCTGTAGCTCTGAATTCTGCTTGCAAATAGAACAGCTCTTCCTTTAGTTCCACCCTTTTCCCCCATATCTTATCATAATCAGATAAAATAAGTCAATTGGCACTTTAAAAAGAATATTTATTTATTTTAGAGAGGTGGGGGAGGGGCAGAGGGAGAGGAAGAGAATCCCAAGCAGACTCTGTGCTGAGCGTGGAGCCTGACTTGGGGCTCGATCTCACGACCCTAAGATCAGGGTCTGAGCTGAAACCAAGAGTCAGAGGCTCAACTGACTGAACCACCCAGGTGCCCCTGCCCCCAATCGACACTTTTGATGTTCTGCCTGGAAATTATCTTGCTAAGGTCTACACTTTCATTATGCTTATTTTCTATCTTCTAAGTTACCATACATGATAATTTTGCCAATTGTTTCTTTATTAAATAACATGGGGTGCCATTTTTCCAGCCTGTGATAGCAGGTTTTTCATTGCTTTCTTAGCCTCTGCTAACGGTTTGCTTGCCATTTTTTAGAGTTGCCTAAACTTTTTTTTTTTTTTGGTTGCTTTTCCAGATTCTGCCTGTTACCTGGCTGAAAAGGCAATGCTACATATTTAGATTTTGTTGTATTAGCACTCTAATTCTGGGATCAATTTCTCTCTCAGTTGGCTTTTGTTTTGTGACAAATCACCCACAAATTTCGGGGCTTAAAACAAGAAACGATCATTTCTCACAATCTGTGGGTAAGTTGGATGGTTCTTCTGGTTTGGGCTGGCCAGGCTAGGCTGGGAGGTCCAGCATGGCCTCACTCGCTCACATGTCTGGCAGTTGCCTAGATGTCCGTGGGGTGAAGGGAGCTGACTTGGCTAAGTGTCTTTCATCATCCACAGACTGGCCTGAGCTTCTTATATTGTAGTGGTTGCAGTTTCCTAAAAGTAGCCAGGAAAGGAAGCTTGTTTTGATTCTCTGCTTGTATCATGTTTGCGATTATCC
Source organism: Leptonychotes weddellii (assembly GCF_054177405.1). Classification (NCBI taxonomy): domain Eukaryota; kingdom Metazoa; phylum Chordata; class Mammalia; order Carnivora; family Phocidae; genus Leptonychotes; species Leptonychotes weddellii. The sequence goes on from NC_138377.1 coordinate 44,267,821, forward strand.
TGTTGGCCAAAGCAAGTCAAAGGGCCAAGCCACATCAGTGTGGAATGTGGATACCCAAGGGCATAGATAGGAAGGGGAATTATTGCAGCCATTTTTGCAAACGATCTATTGTATTTGGTATGGACAGTATCTCTTTTAGGATTTTAATTTTTGTTCATGTGTGTTCCATTCCACAGAAGGAAGTTCCCAAGAAACAGCATATGACGTTTTATATTTATATTTTCCAGTACTGCCCAAATCAATGTGTGCATACAGTATTCATGAACAATAGAGAGAAATTTCTTATCTGCACAGGTGATGAGATAAACACTGTGAGATTAAACAAATATTTGTTTTCCAAAATTTCATAAAGATCTTATTTGTGAGGAATTGCACATATTTAAAACTGTATTTATTTTTAAAATTCAAGTATAGTTAACATATAGTGTTATTAGTTTCAGGTATACAAAATAGTGATTCAACAATTGTAAACATTACTCAGTGCTCATCATAAGTATAGTCTTAATGCCCTTCTTTCACCCATCCTCCCACCTCCCTTTTTGTAACCACCAGTTGGTTCTCTATATTTAAGTCTGTTTTTTTTTTTTTGTCTCTTTTCTCTTTGTTCATTTGTTTCTTGAATTCCACATGAGTGAAATCATATGGTATTTGTCTTTCTCTGACTGACTTATTTCAGTTAGCATTATACACTGTAGTTCCATCCATATTGTTATAAATGTCAAGATTTCATTCTCTGTTATGGCTGAGTAATATTCCATTGTGTGTATATCTATATCTCTCTATCTCACATCTTCTTTATCCATTCCTCTATTAATGGACACTTGGGCTGCTTCCATATCCTGGCTATGCTATGCTGCAATAATCATAGGGGTGCATATATCTTTTTGAATTAGTGTTTTCATTTTCTTTGTATAAATAACCAGTAGTGGAATTACTGGATCTTATGGTAATTCTATTTTTAATTTTTTGAGGAACCTCTATACTGTTTTCTATAGGGGCTGCACTAGCTTGCATTCCCACCAACTGTGCACAGGATTCCTTTTTCTCCACATCCTCACCAACACTTGTTGTTCTTGTGTTTTTGATTTTGGCCATTTTGACAGGTATGAAGTGATATCTCACTGTAGTTTTGATTTGCATTTCTCTGATGATTAGAGATGATATTGAGCATCTTTTCATTGTCTGTGGGCCATGTGTATGTCTTCTTTGGAAGAATGTCTATTCATGTCTTCTGCTCATTTTTAATGGGATTATTTGTTTTTTTGGTGTTGAGTTGTAGAAGTTCTTTATGTATAAGTTCTTTATATATTTTGGATATTAACCACTTATCTGATATATCATTTGCAAATATCTTCTTCCACTTGGTGAGTTATCTTTTTGTTTTGTTGTTGGTTTCCTTCATTGGAATTGTACACAATTCTTTGAAAGCATTCCAGTGATATTTAGTTAACATGAACATTTTTTTTTGGTTTAATACCAAGAAATTTAAAAGATGCTTTCACATCTACTGCTTTGTGGTATTAACAATTATAGCTCTGACTACTTAAAAAACCAAAAGAACTTGAGGTCTTCCAAGTTTTATATTGATAGTGCCCCATTAAGAATCTGCAAAGGAGAAACTCGTAATGGTGATATCTAAATAAATAAAAAAAAGCAGCAGCACAAGGTGGTTGAAGAGAAATGGAAAGCAATAAGAAAGCAATTATGCAAAAAATATAGTCTGGTAAGGAGAAAGTAAATCAGAAGAGTTACTTAAAAAAATCAGCCTTGGGCAATGTGATGTATTATTTTATGTGTCAATTTGATTAGGTCAGAGGTACTCAGACATTGGTCAAGCATGATTTTGGGTGTGTCTGCGAGAGTGTTTCTGGATGAGATTAAATTTGAATCAGTAAACACAGTAAAGCTTAGTGCCCACCTTATGTGAGTGGGCCTCATCCAATCAAAGGCCTGAATAGAACAAAAAAGCTGATGCTCCCAAGGGCAAGAGGCAACTCCTCCTGCTTGTTTGAGCTGGGACATTAGTTCTTTCCTGCCTTTGGTCTCTAATTGAAACCTTGGCTGTTTCTGTGTCTCAAGCCTGCCAGCATTCAGACTGGAATACACCACTGGATCTCCGGGGTCTCCAGCTTGCTGACTGCTTATCTTGGGACTTGTCAGCCTCCATAATCAAGTGAGTCAACCCCTTATAATAAATTTCTTTCACACACGCACACACATACACACACACACACACACACTCTTTCTTGGTTCTGTTTCTCTGGAGAACTCTAATACAGGCTAGAAGGTTAACTGCAAAGAAAACACAAAATAGAAAGAGATTTCAGTTTATGATGAAGATGTATTTTAATGGAGAAATTGGCACATGCTAGAGAGAAAGTGTCTCTACCACCTTGTCCAAGGCTCTTCTCCAGAATTATTGAGAGGAAGACAAGAATAAAAGTGTAGTAGCCACCACTGGGTTCAATGTTTTCTATGCCAGTCAGTTATACAGGTGGATAGAGTAGAAGAACACACACCAGGTTGATTGGAAGAGGCTTGACAGGACCCAGACCAACAGGGGGAAGGCAGGCGATAATGCAGCAGGCAGCCGTGGAGCCTAGCAGGATGACGGTAGGGAGGTGGCTGCAGGGAAGAGAATACATTATATTCAGGATCAGCTTCTGCAGAAATGGGAGTTGGCAGAAAAGCCCTAAATATTTCAAACACAATATTAACTACTCTGGAAGGCAGGCTAACTCTTGGGTTTGAAGAAATTAGTAGATAAGGCAAGAGTAGAATTAGGAATTCTCTTTTAAAGGTGCTTTAGGGGTGGATATTAGCTCAAAAATAGTAGCTTAAATGTTTCAGTGTCACTAATGTACAAATTAGAAAGTGCCTTGAAAAATAGGAAATAATTACAAAACCCATTAGAGTTTTACAGTGGTTGTGGGAAAAATAGTAGAAATAACCTTTCCAGATTTAATGAGGGAGTCCATTTAAAGCAAGTTTTGATACAGTGAGCATGCATTTATGGCAGAGGGATATTTTGCTTAATTATCCTGTTCATGGAGAGTATTTGTGCCTCATATATAAGATGAATTTGGTGGGCTATATGGATTACTTCCTTTTATAAGATGTTCAAATAAAGAAAGTTGGAGGACAATGATAATGAGAATTTTAAAAGAATTTATGAAGCAGAATGGAGTTTGGAATTCTTATAATTAAAAATTGTATAAGACATTCATAAATATTATAGAAGACTTGGAAATTAGGGGGAAAAAAAATCACTGACAGTCCCAAAGCCTCAACTACAATCACTATTAATGTTTTGGTGTGTTTTCTTTCTTGTATTTAAATGTATTTTAAGCACAGTGTTAGTTGAAGTCAGTGTACATTTTTCAACTGGCTCTTGTCATTCAACATTTTATTATAAACATGTGACAAAAACTGTAATTTAAAAATGTTTAGCATGCTTTTTTCTTTTTTGCTTTAATGGGTACCAACTTTTGTCCCTAACTTCCCCAGACACACAAAAGTCTGAGGTTGCTACAGAATAAATGCCAAGCTCCAAGCCAGAAGTCAGATGCTTGCTGGCTGCTTGCTCCATGTCTGTTTCACCGGTCTCCTTTGCTAACAGAATCCTGATTTTATCTCAGTATTTTCATCCCCTACATGGTTTGGGAGAGTGGCCCAATCTGTGGCTTAAGAGTCAACATTGGTCTGGCTGATAAGATGTGAGGATGGGGAAGCTTTCCCTGCTCTTAAGAAGACACCAGAAGAGATGTTCTTTTACATCATGTCCAGGGTTGTGCCTGTGGATGGGAGAACCAAGTTATGAAAAGAACCTAGGATAATATTAATGAGCACTAAATCAACTAACTCTGAAACCTCTGGGCTTCTTTACTTTTTTGAGCACATTTGAGTTGGGTTTTCTATATTCAAGGATAAGGGATGCTAACTGAAAGACCAAGGTCATATTTTGTTTTGACATTCAAAATAGGATCATGCAATGAGGTCAAGAATGTTACAAGTCAGACTTGAGAGATTTAATAAGTCTCTAGTTCCCCTCCTTCTCTCTGTCTTCCCCCACGCCCCCCTCCCCCACCCCACCAGCATATTCACCACTGATTCTGGAAGATGTAACTCGCAGTGTTCTCTAATTGTGTAGTGGAGATACCCCTGCCAATCCCTAACACTTAACTGGGAAATAGAGAAAAAAGGTATATCTGAGGGACGGTAAAGGAAAATCCCAACCTTTCTGGGCTCAGGGGATTGTGGGATAGTGGGAGAGTGAGGAGGGGAGAAAAGGGGGCTGAAGTCTAAAGAGAGAGAGAGCAGGGGAGGTGGGTGGGGGAAGAGATAGAAATAGAGAGGGAAAGAGAAAGGGAGTGTGAGAACAGAGCATTCGGATATGAATTTCCTGAACTCCTTTTCCTAATCTAAACTCAGAGTAGTAGTACATTCTTCTGGGTAATTCTGAACGGAAAGAAAGGGATTATTGCCTCATTTCTCATTGACCACAGTTAGAGAGAAAAGTAATACAAGATGTTCCAGAAAAGGGTAGGGAGCTGAGATTAGTTTTTTGGGTGAGTATTTCCTGTGCAGCACAGCTGCTACACCAGGAGCCAGGGGGCTTGCTCCAGCCCCACTCAAAGCAGAGGCAGGGATGGATGGAGGCCAGTGGTCTGGGTGGGGACCTGGCTGAGGCTCGGAGTTCTTCAGGAATGACTTCTAAAATGAGGCCGGGTTATCCAGAGAGCCTAACACACCTGAACAAGAGACCAGACCACATGTTACAGCAGCTGTGGATCTCATCTGTGAATGCAAATGGAGCACTCTGTAGATCAGAGGATGCCAGCCAGAAAACTGTTAAGATCCAGCAAAGGCTAGGGGTCCTGTTCTCTACCCTCAATACACCATATACCCTTGTTCATTCTCTTATGAAGAGAAAACAGGCTTGCTGAGTGGATAAGCAATTTTATGCAAGGAAGTCTGAATAAAACCCGAAGGGAATATCATTACTATTATTAAATAATTAGATTGGACAAAATCCCAAATTGAGCAGAACTGAAAAAAGTTATCTTTTCCCCCCATTTAGGATGACCAAATTCATTACACACGATAAGAATGTTGCATTGTCTTTGTATTTCAAAACTAAAGTGTGAGTTAAATTATATATTTTTTGTGTTTCAGCATAGTCTTTATAATAGCTTATAACAGAGGTCAATTGTTCATTGATTTACAGTTTATGATTTAGTTTAATGACTCCCAAGCATTGTACATTTAGCTTAATATAAATAACACTGTGACAAACATCTTTGAGCATAGAGAGTCCTCTGCATTTTGGATTATTTCTTGAATTAGATTTCTGCATTGGGTTTGCTAATTCCCACAAAATGATCATTTTATTTTAATGCCAAATTATTCTCCGAAAAAGCAATTCTTTTTTTTTTTTTAAGGGAATGAGAAAGAGAGAGCCAGCATGTGTGCATGTGCAAGCGGGGGTGGGAGTGGGGTGGGGGAGGGGCAGAGGGAGAGGAAGAGAGAATCCCAAGCAGGCTCCTCACCCAGAGCAGAGCCTGATGAGGGGCTCAATCACATGACCCTGAGATCATGACCTGAGCTGAAATCAAGAGTCGGATACTTAACTGACTGAACCCCCCCAGGTGCTCTCAAAAAAAACCAATTCTGATTTTCATGGCCACTAGCACCAGAATATCAGTTACAGTTTCACTCTGGCATTTAATATTGTTAAATATCTTTTTCTACAACAGTAAGTGAAAAACATTTGTCTTGTTTTCAATTTGTATTTCTTTGGTTATTAAGTCAATGGGGTAATTTTTTAAAAAAATTCATTTTCAGCCATAATTATTTAATGGTTATAATTTATTTCCTTATATACAGTATCAAAAATTTCTTACCTTTGGAGAGCCAAAATGAAAAAAATGCATTCACTATGAAGTCAGCAGTTTAGTAGATTCACACTCAGTACTCTGGGCTGGTTGGGGGACATTAAGAAGAATGGCAAATGGACAGAGCTGTTCCGAAGCTCATGGTGCAGCTGTTTTAGCAGTGCTCACTTGGTGCTGAGCCCCATCCACAAACTTTAGGACATTTCTACCTTGTGCTGTACTCATAGCCTGGCACCGTATTCTCATGTACAAGTTTCTGGCTACAACCTAGATGAAGGACATTTCATAAAACAAACAAACAGTATAGCCTCCCAGTCTTGAAAATCATCCAACAGCCAATATTGTAAAGTTTCATGGCTTTGATCTCTTTTCCTTTGCTTGTTTGCCCTCCATGAATGTGTCCCAGCAGGCGTGGGCTGCTTATCTGACCTGCTCGGTGGGTGTGCAGCTTCCTGCTCTTCTCATCACACCGCCCCACACTGTGTGTGAGGTTGCTCTGCCATCTTCCAGAGTCTAACCACCCTGATTTGGAAGTCAGCATCTGAGGATACTACAGAAGGGTCAGAAGGATGATGGAGACCTCTCCCTAACCCCATCATCCTTCTCAACTTTCCACAAATAGTGTAACGTGGCCTGTCCCCACTTATGTCAGTGATCCTTGGTTCACTCTCATTGGACATTTTGGAGAAAAGGAAAATTGCTGTCAGTGCTTGACATCTGAAGAGCCCACCTCCAGCTGCTCCTGGAATAGACCTGTCTTGGGGAAGGGCATCCGTTTCTCCAGGTAGTCAGTCCTGAAGGCTGAGATCAGAGGTCAAAGTTTCTGTCTAGTCAAGCTGAGCTACACATATGAATATGGAAGTTCATCTGATTTTTTTAAATTGAGGTATAACTGACAATAACGTTTTATTAGTTTTAGGTATACAATATAATGATTCGACATTTGTATGTATTGTGAAATGATCAGCACAATAAATCTAGTTACCATTGTAGTTATGAAATTTTTTTCTTGTGATGAGAAATTTTAAGATCTACTCTCTTAGCAGCTTCCAAATATGCAATACAGTATTATTAACTATAGTCTCCATGGTGTATATTATATCCCCATGACTTATTTATTTTATGACTGGAAGTTTGTACCTTTTGACCCTTCACTCCATCACCCATTTTGGCCTCCCCCAACACACCTTGCCTCACCTCTGGGCAACCACCAATTTGTTCTTTGTATCTATGAGCTTGGTTTTGTTGTTGTTGTTTTATTTTTTTTATTTTTTATTTTTTTAGGATTCCACATATAAGTGAGATTATATGGTATTTGCCTTTCTCTGACTTATTTCACTTAGAAAATTACATCTGATTTTTAAAAATATTATAAAACAATCTTACAATATTAAGGAAGAACTTGACAATAGAGGAAAAAGAACTTTTATCTCACCAAACAAAGCTATTTTATTTTTTTTCAAGAGAGAGCACACAAGAAAAGTAGGGAGAGGCAGAGGAAGAAGCAGACTCCCTGCTGAGCAGGGAGCCCAAAACAGGGATTGATCCCAGGACCCTGAGATCATGACCTGAGCCAAAGGAAGACACTTAACTGACTGAGCCACCAAGGTGCCCCACAAAGCTATTTTAATTAGTGTATCCAAGTCTTTTTTTTGGCCAACTTTTGCCAAGTTGAATTATAAGGTATGCACAACCTTGCAGTTTGCATTTTTGCTTACATGTCTCTAGAAACAAGCTTCCAGGTTGTTACATAGTGTCACGTAGATGTTGACTTCACAAAATAAGAATGGTGACTCCATGTGCCTCACCAGTGATTGGCCTGGAGGTGCTCAGGTGACCCAGCTGTGGCCAATATAGTGTGAGAGGGATCTTCTGGGTATCCTTCTAGGGAAGATGAGATGTAGAGGAAGAACCAGTCCTTCTGCTGGACACTGTTGTGTTTGAAAGTGTCATTACCACGAGCCCAAGTACAAAACCGGCAAACACACTCAAGATGGCAGGTATTCATTCAGCATTGCTCTGTGGAAGATTTGTTGCTGTGAGTAAAATGAGCACCCCATAGTCCCTGCTTTCCAGAATGCTATGATTGACTGGGGAAGACAGAGTCTCAATAATTATAATATAAAGCCAATGTGATGCTTCTTCTAGTGCTTAATTATTGACCTGTGCATGTAAATAAAATCTCCAATGCTTTACCAGTTAGCAGTTCTAGGTTTGAGCCACTTCTCCATGACCTGATCTGGTTACCACAATGAGGAGGTTGGACCATGTGGGCTCTAAAGCTCTTCTAATTATTAATAAAATTATATTTTAATATCTCTCCCAGACTGAGTAATAATAACCTGGTATGCGAACAATTGAATGAATGACTCTCTAGAGGGTTTTTTTTTGTTTGTATTTTGAGAATGTCAAAAAATCATATGAATGTAAAACAATATGATGAGAGAAAAAACATAAAGTGCATAGATGTTGGGTAGGCAGGAGAAAGGTGGAAATGAATAGCAGTGAATTAGATATACATCACAAATTAGTACAACAAAAACAAGCCAATTCTATTTTGGATTGTAAAAATAAAATAGAAGAATTACAGAACAGGAAAATTATGTATCCAGGAATAGATATGAATGGGAGGGTGGCCTGACCACCAACTTTAGGCCCCTGAGAGGCACAGAGCTAATTGATCATCTTCTTTGTCTTGTGTCTGTTCCCTGCCTTCCATTTAGCAGGTCACTGGCACTGATTGGATGGTGAGTTAGAACAAATAAAAGGAAACCTCTTTTCATTCTGTGTTCTCAGCACATAGATTTATTGCCCCTGTATTTCGGCAACAAACATAGAACCCAGACTGAAAATGACAAGTTTACAAGCAAAGCAGGATCTGCAGTTTGACACATACTCCAGAATAATGAAATTTCCTTCTTGGAAACCAGCTGTTACCCTGGAGGTTAAAACCTAGAACTCTCCCTGTGCACCCTGTTCGGCTGGCTAGATCCACACTTTAGATGTATAAACATGGCTAATATTGATGTTGACATGCCAAGAGTTTCAGATCTTTTGATGTATTCGTTGTTGCAAGATGACCACAATTTGCCCGACCTTGCTTGGCAAACATGACATTCCTCTAATTACTTATTCATAATTTATTAGAAGAAACGAAATGACTCAGACACTCACTATAAAAGTAGACACAGAAGGAAGATAATTTAAACTTATGTTGGAAGACAGTCTCCCATCTGTGGCACTTCTCAAGTCAGATACTACTCAGTGCTAAAGTGTATTTCTTCAGTGAAAAGTTTGGAAGTTGATGACTGACTTTTGGAAGCTTTTTTAAATGATGAGCCCTAACCACAACCCTGATGCTGGTCTCTGGAAAATTGGAGGCTCTTTCCCTCTGCAGAGGTGTGAGAATGTTTAAGTCTCTCAGGTCACATCTTATGGACCAGTTATATTGGAGCTTCTGCTATGATGGGGTTATGGGCAAGTCTGAGCACTCATCTGGATTGGAAACATGAAGACAGACTGAATTTAAGTCATTGGGTGTGATTAGAAGTGACCAAAATGACAACATTCGAAGTACCCATGCAGAAAGTATCTCAATGTGTTGCAACTGCTGTATATTTTCAAACTGCCTTGAAAAAGTTATTTTTTCATTTAAAGAAAGAAAATGCAAAGTATGTGAAATAAAACAAACAAACAAAAAAGCCAAAAGGTGGCTACTCAGAAAAATAATGCTTCAAGTCCTCCCAAAAAATAGCCCTCTAACTTGTGGCTACTTTTTGTGACACAGTATTTTGTTTGGTCCTTGTGTTCACTAAAAACCAAAATAATGCAAACCCTCTAATTATAAAAACAATTCATGCCTGTATAAAATTTGTGTGACACAAATACATAATGAAAGAAAGAAAAAGCTTCACAATCGTACCCTCAGAGATAATCACTATTATTATTCTGCTGTGTATTCCTTCATGACTTATTATGTATTCCTTTAACACATTGTTTTTCAACATATATGTTTATTTACTTTGTTTTATCTTTTTTTCAACCTTTATTTCTATTTCACTCTTCTTTTTAATGGCTGAAACTATTTCATTGTAGGTGGTCTGCAAATTTTGTAACACATGAAAATGCATGTGAAGGGGGGAGGAAAAGATAGCAGAGGAGTAGGGGACCCTGTTCCAACCAGTCACCAGAATTGAGCTGGATATCCACCAGACCACTCTGAACACCCATGAAATCAGCCTGAGATGTAAGAAGATATATCTGGATCTTTACAAATAGAATATCACAGGTGGTTGGTTTTGAGGTATGAAGCGGGGAGCCCTGATTCCCTGGGCAGATATCCAAAGATAAACAGAATGGGGGGATCCTACACCAATGGTGAATGATAGCCTCCCATGCTGGGGATGGGGCACAGACTCACAGACCAGTAGCAATGGGCAAAGGACTTTAGGGCAGCCCTCCAGACTGAAACCCAGAGTGGTGGGGCCGCATGTCTGAACTGGGGGCGGCTGGCAGTTTTAGAAGCACAAAGGGCAGAGACCTGCCCTGACCTGGAGGTGAGGACTGGAAGCGCTGCTGAGGGGTGCACAACCCAGGATGCTGCAGTTTATAGCAGCACAGACAGAAACGGAGATAGTGTGGCCTGGAGTGCTCACTGAAGAACAGACTGTGATCTCTCTGCTCTGAGGCAGAGGGTTGGAAATGATCTCTTCTTCTCTGACTCTTGGAAGAGATGCAGAAAGCCACCAGGGAAAGCAGCCAGAGAACAAAAGCCCCTGAAAACTGGTTTTCACTGAGCACCCTCCCCCACAGGGGGCAGGGCAACTCTGCCTAAACAGGGTTGCCTGAGTAACAGTGCAGCAGGCCCCTCCCCCAGAAGACAGGCTGGGAGAACAAGAGGCCAACAACCCTAAGGTCCCTATAAAACAGCTGCATCTTGCTTGGGTTGTGGTCAATAATTTGGACTCTGTACATTTCCTCAACCACCCATCAACAGAATGACTAGGAGGAGGAACCCCCAAAATAGGAAAGACTCAGAGACTGTGACTTCTGCCACAGATTTACAAATGGATACAGATATAACCAAGATGTTGGAAATGGAATTCAGGGTAGCAGTTGTGAAGACAATAGCTAGAATGGAGAAATCAGTTAATGGCAACATAGAGTCTCTAAGGGCAGAAATGAAAGCTGAATTGGCAGAACTTAAAAATGCTATCAATGGGGCGCCTGGGTGGCTCAGTCGTTAAGCATCTGCCTTCGGCTCAGGTCATGATCCCAGGGTCCTGGGATCGAGTCCCACAT
>NC_138377.1:44279515-44342893 GCF_054177405.1 Leptonychotes weddellii
GATTCAGAAAAAGCATTTGACAAAATACAGCATCCTTTCCTGATTAAAACTCTTCAGAGTATAGGGATAGAGGGAACATTCCTCAAGTTCATAAAATCCATCTATGAAAAACTCACAGCGAATATCATCCTAAATGGGGAAAAGCTGAGAGCCTTTCCCTTAAGATCAGAAACACGTCAAGGATGCCCACTCTCACCACTATTGTTCAACATAATACTAGAAGTCCTAGCAACAGCAATCTGACAACAAAAAGAAATAAAATGTATTCAAATGTCAAAGGAGAAGTCAAACTCTCTCTCTTCACAGATGACATATTTTATGTGGAAAATCCAAAAGACTCCACCCCCAAATTACTAGAACTCATACAGCAATTCAGTAATGTTGCAGGATACAAAATCAATGCTCAGAAATCAGTTGCTTTCTTATACACTAACAATGCAACTGTAGAAAGAGAAATTAGAGAAACAATTCCATTTACAATAGCACCAAAAACCATAAGATACCTCGGAATAAACCTAACCAAAGAGGTAAAGGATCTATACTCTAGGAACTAGAGAACACTCATGAAAGAAATTGAAGAAGACACAAAAAGATGGAAAAACATTCCATGCTCATGGATCCGAAGAATAAACATTGTTAAAATGTCTATGCTACTCAGAACAATCTATACCTTCAACGCCATCCCAATCAAAATTCCAATGACATATTTCAAAGTGCTGGAACAAACAATCTTAAAATATGTATGGAATCAGAAAAGACCCCAAATCGCCAAGGAAATGTTGAAAAAGAAAAACAAAGCTGGGGGCATCACATTGCCTGATTTCAAGCTATATTACAAAGCTGTGATCACCAAGACAGCATGGTACTGGCACAAAAACAGACATATAGACCAATGGAACAGAATAGCCCAGATATGGACCCTTAAGTCTATGGTCAAATAATCTTCAACAAAGCAGGAAAAAACATGCAATGGAAAAAAGACAGTGTCTTCAATAAATGGTGCTGGGAAAATTGGGCAGCTATATACAGAAAAATGAAACTCGACCATTCTCTAACACCATACACAAAGATAAACTCAAAATGGATGAAAGACCTTAATGTGAGACAGGAATCCATCAAAATCCTAGAGGAGAACAGATAGTAACCTCTTCAACATCGGCCACAGCAACTTCTGTCAAGATACATCTCCAAAGGCTAGTGAAACAAAAGCAAAAATGAACTTTTGGGACTTTATCAAGGTAAAAAGCTTCTGCACAGCAAAGGAAACAGTCAACAAAACAAAGAGGCAATCCACAGAATGGGAGAAGATATTTGCAAATGACACTACAGACAAAGCACTGATTTCCAAGATCTATAAAGATCTTCTCAAACTCAACATCGAAAAAACAAATAATCAAGTCAAAAAATGGGCAGAAGACATGAACAGACACTTCTCTGAAGAAGACATACAAATGGCTAACAGACACATGAAAAAATGCTCATCATCATTGGCCATCAGGGAAATTCAAATAAAAACCACATTGAGATACCACCTTACACCAGTTAAAATGGCAAAAATTGACAAGGCAAGAAACAACAAATGTTGGAGAGGTTGTGTAGAAAGGGGAACCCTCTTACACTGTTGGTGGGAATGCAAGTTGGTACAGCCACTTTGGAAAACAGTTTGGAAGTGCCTCAAAAAATTAAAAATAGAGCTACCCTATGACCCAGCAGTGGCACTCCTGGGTATTTACCTCAAAGACACAGATGTAGTGAAAAGAAGGGCCATATGCACTCCAATGTTCATAGCAGCAATGTCTGCAATAAACTGTGGAAAGAGCCAAGATGCTTTTCAACAGATGAATGGATAAAGAAGATGTGGTCCATATATACAATGGAATATTACTCCGCCTTCAGAAAGGATGAATATCCAACTTTTACATCAAGAAGGATGGACTGGAGGAGATTATACTAAGTGAAATAAGTGGAGCAGAGAAAGTCAATTAATATATGGTTTCACATATTTGTGGAACATACGGAATAGCATAGAGGACATTAAGATAAGGAAGGGAAAAATGAAGGGGGAGAAATCGGAGGGGGAGACGAACCATGAGAGACTATGGACTCTGAGAAACAAACTGAGGGTTTTAGAGAGGAGAGGGGTGGGGGGATGGGTTAGCCCGATGATGGGTATTAAGGAGGGCACATACTGCTTAGAGCATTGGGTGCTATACAAAAACAATGAATCATGGATCACTACATCAAAAACTAATGATGTATTGTATGGTGACTAACATAACATAATATAATAAAATTAAAAAAGAAAATGCGTGTGTGTTTGTGTGTGTGTGTGTTAGGATAAAACAGATGAGAGAATTTATGGAAATAATGAAGGTAAATTCATACTTCTTGAAAGAGTAGTCTACAAGCAATATCTATTTTCTCACTGCCCTTTGAGTTCCATTCTGGGTTTTTGTTGGCATTGCCTGCCAAGTCAACAATGACTGTTGGCAGCACCAATAAAAAGTTTTTCTATGTTCTTAATGCCCTCCACCTAAGTTGCTTGAGCCTTACTTCTTGTAGCATTCTCATCTCTTGGATTCTGTGACACGATCATCCTCTCCTGATTCTCTTCTTTCCTAACTAGGCTCTCTGCTCTAGACAACCTCTACTGGAGTTCCTCAGGGCTGAATCCTGGACCCTTCTCATGTCTATACTCTCTCCCTTGGTTGATCTGATCCTTCCCATGATTTTAAGTACTATCTCCATGCTGATGATTCTAAGTTTTTTTTTTTTTTTTTATTCATGAGAGACAGAGCGAGAGAGAAAGGCAGAGGGAGAAGCAGGCTCCCAAGGAGCAGGGAGCCCGATGTGGGACTCGATCCCAGGACCCTGAGATCATGACCTGAGCTGAAGGCAGACGCTTAACCATCTGAGCCACCCAGGCGCCCTGATTCTAAGTTTTTATCTGTAGTTGGACATTTCTTCTGGGTTCAGGACGCCTATCTAACTGCCTTCTTGACATCTCCCATTTGATGGTTCACATGCATCTTAAACTTTGCATCACCACGGAGCTCTTGAGTTTCCTCTCCAAACTTGTCCCTATTCAGTCTTCTCCATCCTGGCAACTGGTTCCCCTATCCACCTAGTCACTAGAGAAGAAACCTGGTGGTCAGTTTTGACTCCTCCCTCAAAAAAATGTCTCGGAACCCTCTAGTTCTCTCTTCTTGTGCTAACCCCACGTTGGTGTCAGCCACCATTCTCTCTCTCCTGGACTATTGCTATCACACTCTTTTTGTCCTTTATATTCCACTCTTGACTCTATTCTATTCTAACTGTAGCAGTCAGAGTTAAAGCATGAATCAAGTCATTGTGCTGCCAACAATCCATCAGAAGCTTCTCAGTGTTACGAAGAATACAGTCAAGCTCCTTACCATGACATACAGGTGCTGGGGGCATATATTCTTTACACTTGAATTGTGGTGTTAGCATCATAAATTTACATTGTGAAAACACACTGCTTTAGCCCAAACTGTGATGTCAAGAGGTAACCTATTTCCGTGTCAGCTTTCTGTGCTCACGTATATGTGTATCATAATGGCTCGTGTTTTTGGCTTGTGCATTTTTAAGAAGTTTGCACTGGGGAGAGGTGCATTTTCTAGTCATCTTCAAGAGGACATCTTGATCCTGTACTTCACAATCACCAACTTAAAGTCATTATCACACTGGAAAAGTGTGAAAAGCATGTGCACTCCAAAGGTAATAATGTTCTTAGAGCTCTTTACAGAATCATTTCTCAAATGTGTACAAATTCCTTTGTGCTGGCATGGAGAGTTCTTTCAGCATCTCTACTCAGGTTTCAGAGGAAAACTCATTAATTAGGACTTTTTCAGACAAATTCCCTTGCTGACAGGGAAAACTGCTGACACATTGCTGAGATGATTCTAAAGTTCAAACCTTGTGTGTGAATGTGTGTGTGTGTATGGGAGAGGGGAGGAGAGAGACAGAGAGATAGAGAGATAGAGATATATATATAGAGAGATCCCTTTGAAGCCAAAATTTTCATTCCCGAGTTTATAATGTTTCACTTTTGTTGATTTTATGTCTGTGTCTCCAACCAGATTGAAAAAATTTTGAGGACAGGATAATATCGTGCTGTATTATTTTTTCTCCTTCCCTCTCTCCCTCCCTCCCTGATCTACTTTACCCACTGTCCTCCATGAGATCCACCTTGAGATAAGGAGAACTCAAGGGACTTGGATGGGGAACCTTCTTGACAAAGGACCATATGTTGAAATGGGGGAATGCTGAAATGTGCGGATGGTATTCATTTTCATGAGGCACTGTTATGTAACAATCACATACAACAAGAAAGAATCATAAAGTTGATGTATGATTCCTATGGACATATGACTTATTTTATATGTTATTTCCATTCTGTAATGTTATTTGTGACACTGATGAAATGCACTTTATTATAGCTTACATATTCTAGATAAGTAACATATTATTCATTCTTATATTAGTGAGAGATAGGGCAGTATTCCACTCACCTTCAAAAGATGAAACAGATTGATAGTAGTGAGATAATTTTTGTGTAAGAAGGACTTCTTATTTAAGGATCACAACCATGAGTCTCCTCAGTTGAAGGACCATACGGTTACCCAAATCCTCACGCCAGCTTTCCTTTTGTTCTGGAACATGGACAAGAAGCTGTTACTATGATAGTGTGGAAACAGAAGAGAATTCTAACTTTAAGTGTCATTGACTTCTCACGCACTTAACATTTTCATAACAATTTCTCCAAAGTCCACAGAAAAAATGCTGAAATGTGAATACTCTGAATGAGTCATGTTGTACTCAGGGGAATGAAGTTATCTTATTTTTGTGGGCTATTGAACCCAAGCATTTGATTTATTTCCTGTCATCTGTTTTATAGACTGTATATGGGAGTGAGTAAGGGGTGAGTGAATTTTCATAACACCCCAGACTTGGAAAGAACATTACGGATTGTCTCCAATACTAGAATTCCCAGGATACTATTCCTGACAGTTGAACTTGAGTTGTATTTTGCACATTTTCAGCAATGAATTGACTCATCACTTTGGTCTATTCAGTTTTCAAAAAGTTTGAATTGTTAGAAAGTTCTTTTCCTTCTTTTTCTCCTTCTCTTTCTCTGTCTCTTTCTTCTTCTGTTGTAAATGAAAATCCGACTTACACTTTCACCCTCTGTTCCTCCAAAGCTATATGGAATGATCCAGATTTTTCTTCCACACATTAGCCCTTTCTGTGATTGACACCAGCTCTCTTGCTAGCCCCAGGGAGCCTGGTGCCCGGGATAATCACTCCAGTTTCATCAATCATTCCTCAATGACAGATTTCTTGGACCTTCACTCTCTTGGGAACCCTCCTCCGAATGAGCTTTGGTTTATAAGTGTCACTCTCAACTCTTGGAATCCAACTGCAAGGTAGTGCTGTAGACAGTGGGCTATGCCTTCCAAGTCCTAAGCACTATCTTCTACTAACTAGTAATTTGAACTATTAGACACTCTACTTCCACCAAATTTACATATGCATCACTCACATCATATTATGGATTCATATTGTGCTGGCACCTGAAACCCATTGGTCTTTTTCTTAAAAATAACTCTATCCTTACAACAGGTATAGACTATTGTTATCGTAGGGACTTTCAAAAAAT
Source organism: Leptonychotes weddellii (assembly GCF_054177405.1). Classification (NCBI taxonomy): domain Eukaryota; kingdom Metazoa; phylum Chordata; class Mammalia; order Carnivora; family Phocidae; genus Leptonychotes; species Leptonychotes weddellii. Next base: position 44,285,196 of record NC_138377.1, read on the forward strand.
ACAGGTAAGGAATCAGAAGTCACCTAAGTAAGTCCTTCAAAAATGTATGTATTTAAGTACACGCACACACACAAATTTGTATGTTTTCTAAAAGTGAATACTAGACGTATCACTTTATAATCTGCTTTTTCAACTTTTTTATGTCTTAAAAAATCTTAACATGCTAGTAAATATGAAATTACTTGATTATATTTAATACCTTTATAGTATTCCATTGTGTAGATAAACCGTGGTTTATTGAACCATTTCCCTACTGATGGTTATTTAAGTTGTTAATTTTTTTCCATAATAATGCTGTGATGAATACTCTTATATACATATTTGCATATTTATTTGATAGATTCTTGGCTGGAGAATTGCAAAATCTGAATATGAACCACTCCAGAAAATGTTGCCCAATCTGTGCATCCTCTAGCAGCACCCAGATCCGGCTCCTTCTGATTGATCCTGATGATAATGAGGGTGGTTGGGAGCCAAGTGTACTATAGGAACTTGGAAATATGGAAATGGGGAGAATATGCTGGACAAATGCTCAGGTATGTTGTTGTTGTTGGTGGGGTGTGTGTGTGTGTGTGTATGTGTGTGTGTGTGTGTGTGTATGTCTGGCAGATTTCCATGCACATGGAAATAGGCAAACACCCAACTAAGTGTGTGCAACTGAGGGAAGGTTATGTACCAGGGTTTAGGGGAGGATGGAGAAAGAGGACAGAATTGGTGATGCCATGTGAGCTACATGGATGGAAATCACTTTGAGGGGATTCTTTTAGGTATGGGCAAGAATCCTGCAGGATCTGGTTCGTGCACCTGGAGTCCTTGGTCAGTTTTGCACTACAGGGAAAAAGAGCATTTCTGATGCTGACATCTCTGCTCACTTCCCTGTGTTGTTCCCATGGCTCCAACACCACAACTACTGGCCATCCAATTGCCACTCCTTGCTAGGCCATTTCCTGGCCTGCCTAGCTGGATTTTCTGCTGAAACCTAGTGTCCTATTTTCACATTCCCACCTCCTGGAGTTCTGCAGGTAACCTTACCTTCTTTGTGTGCTTTTGTATTTTTTAAAATGCAATGTCCTTTTTAAAATGTCCTTTTTAAAATTAGATTTATGTCTCTGGGAACAAGAACTATCTTTCTCCTGTCATTTTCCAGAAATTAACATGGTGTCTGTATCACAGATTTCCTGGGATATTCCTGATGATTTGAGAAACAAATAATTAAATATGACTTACTAAAAATTTTTTTTGTAAATATTTTTGTGTCAATCGATTAAAAAAAAAAGGAAAAACCCTTTTTTAAGTTTTCCAACTGGCAGCCGTTTGTCAGGCTAAGGAAAACACAATCAGAGCTTGTCCTTCTTTAGTTTGGCAGCCCTCAGTAGCATCCCATCACTCTCAGGGCCAAGTGCACACTGCTCGGTGCCCTCTTCAGTCCCACGTCCCAGTGAACCCAGCTTTATTCCTATGCACAGTCAGTCAACACCCTCTTTATCTCTGATATACACCTTGTCAGTTTCCCCTCTGCACCTCTGCTCCTTTCCTCTGTCTGGATGCTCTGCTTCTCTTTCTCTACCTGTGAACTATTACTTGACCTTCAAGATTGGGTTCAAGTCGCACCTCCTCCAGGAAATCTTTCCTGATTTTTCCCTTACTCCACAGCCAAATGGACCCAATGGACCAGGGCCTCTGGTGAGATGGAAATAAGCACACACTCCTCTGGTTTGCCATGGCTGTGTGGTCTCCCTCTCTCCACCATAATAATAAAACCATGATAAGAAAAGCCACCAGTAGGTACAGTGAATATTAATTAGAAGAAGAGCCATGCATGGTTTTGCTAGCTCCATCCAGAGGTAAGGTCTGGGAAGGAATTTTGGAGGGGCTTAAGCAGTGGACAAATGAAATCCTGAGGTAAGGAGTTTGGTTTGATGTGTAAAAGTACCCTGCCAGATTTAGCTGTGGTCAGTGTAGCCAATAAACTGAATATGTGTCTGCCCACGTTGCCTCACCTACCCTGTCTGATGCCCCTGTGCCTGGTGGGGAAGCTGGAGGGAGAGGGGCAGTGGGTCAGCAACCGTGAGGTGCACCAGACCCTCCCAGAGGACTGGGGATCATGGAGGGCCAGCTGAGAACAGAATGGAACCACCTCACATGGATTCCAACTGTCTCTGTTCCTACATATGTCACTATCACTGCCCCTACAGGCATCTTTCCCAGGACTTCTTCCTTGAGTTCTGCCAGTTTGCTGGACCCCATGCCGATTTACTCTCTGTTTATTTTCTACATCTGGACATTCAGATCTTCACACCTTTCTCACCCTTTTGAGCTTGCCAGTGAAAAGCTCAGAATTCCATTATTTTAGTAAATACCCAGTAGTGGAGTTATTGGATCATAGGGTAATTCTATTTTTAATGTTTTGAGGGCCCTCCCTACTGCTTTCCACAGTGGCTGCACCAGTTTGCATTCCCAGCAACAGTGCACTGAATAATGTATAGAATTGTCGAATCACTCCATTGTACACCTGTCACTCATAGAACACTGTATGTTAATTATACTGGAATTACGAAAAATCAAAAAAATTAAAAATAAAAAAAAGGGCTCAAAATGCCCCTCAGTCTAGGACTAGAGTCCTACATTTGCAACACCAGAAAAGTTAATTAAAAATCTTTCCCAAACGAAGGAGTTTGTTTTCTTGTTAACCTATGCAGCCACTTCAGAAGCAACTATAGTAATTTATTTCTGAAAGCAAACTTTTTTTTCCCGGGCCCACTAAGTGTGGACAGAAATGGAAGAGGACTCGGAGAAAGAAACTTGGTCTTGAGTCAGAAGACATGGGTTTAAAAATGCCCGTATAGGATGCCTGGATGGCTCAGTTGTTAAGTGTCTGCCTTTGGCTCAGGTCATGATCCCAGGGTCCTGGGATCGAGCCCCTCATTGGGCTCCGTGTTCCACAGGAGGCCTGCTTCTCCCTCTCCCATTCCCCCTGCTTGTGTTCCCTCTCTTGCTGTGTCTCTCTGTCAAGTAAATAAATAACATCTTTAAAAAAATTGCCCATTTAACTGGTTGCCCCTGGGACCTGAGGCATGCCCCTGAATTGTTCTAAGCTCCAGTTTCCTTATGCTGGTTATAAAATAGGGGTATTAATAACTGTTGTTATGAGGACTAAAGAAAAGAAGGCATGTTAAGGTGACCAGGACAGGGACTGGCTCAGAGCAGGTGCTGAAAAATATAGTCTTTTTTTTTTTTTTTTAAAGATACTTCTAATTTCTTTAAAAAATTTTTTTATTGTGTTCAGTTAGCCGGCACATAGTACATAATTAGTTTTTAATGTAGTGTTCAACGATTCATTAGTTGTGCATAACAATGGAATATTACTCAGCCATCACAAAGGATGAATACCCACCATTTGCATTTGCATCGACATGGATGGAACTGGAGATACTTCTAATCTCTATGATATTAGTCACTGTTATGGCAATGGTCTTACTTATCTTTCTCCTCCTTTGGGTCTCATAGTCTCACACCCCAGCCACCACTTTGCATTATCCAACTTTCTAAATTTTGACAGCTCACTGTTGTAAAGCTACATTTCATTGTTGCTTAAGTTTTTATTTCTCTGATTATTAATGGATTTGAGTGCCTATTCATGTGGTTGCTAGTCATCTGGGGTTTCCTTTAATGTAAATTGCATTTTGTAATCTTTTGCCTGTTTTTCCCTTGAGATTGCTGTCTTCTTATTTTGGATTTAGGAGTTATTAATCCAGAACTGGTAAGGCTTCATAAATATCTTCTCCCACTCTGCCAGTGCTCTGTTAATCTTGTCCACGATATCTGCTGTTGAAATGAAAAGCTTGATTTTGAGGAAGCCTAATTAGTCAATATTTTGCCTATTGGTTTTTCTTTTTGTAGTTTGTTGAAGAAGTCCTTTCCCATCCTTAAGTCATGACGTTATTCTATATTTTCTTCTACTAGCCTTTCAAAAAAATTTATTTATTTATTTATTTATTTGAGAGAGAGAGAGCACGCGCGCGTGAGCACAAGTGGGGGGAGGGGCAGAGGCAGAGGGAAAAGCAGGCTTCCCGCTGAGCAGGGAGACTGACGTGGGGCTGATCCCAGGACCCTGAGATCATGACCTGAGCCGAAGGCAGACGCTTAACTGACTGAGCCACCCAGGCGCCCCTTCAACTAGCCTCTATAGTATTTAGTTAATTGTTATGGAATGAATGTTTGTGCTCTCCTCTCCCCCATTTATAAATTGAAATCCTAATCCCCAATGTGATCATATTTGGAGGTGGGGCCTCTGGGAGGTAATTAGGCCATGAGGCTGGAGTCCTGATGAATGGGATGGGTGCCATTATAAGAAGAGACCTGAGAGAGCTTGCTCTCTATTCTTTACCCCTGGAGGATACAACAAAAAGATGGCCATCTGCAAACCAGGGGGGCAAGTCCTTACCAAACCCTGGATCCACCACCGTCTTGGTCTTGGGCTTCCCAGCCTCCAGAAATGTGAGACGTAAATGTTTGTTGTTTAAGTCACCAAGTCTGGGGCATTCTGGTGTAGCAGCTTGAACTAAGACAATAATCCATCACGGTAGACTTCATGTCGGCCTTTGTATATAGTACTGGGCAGGGATCCAGTTTTATTTTCCTCCTTATTATCTTTGTTTTTCTAGAACTTAATTGGTACTCAGTAGTGTTCAGTAAAATGTTGAATGAAGAAGTGGGGTTTTTCTCAGGGAAAAGAAGTGTGTGTTGTGAGGTGTGAGTGTGTAGTGTGTGGGATATGTGTGCACACATGTGTGAGCGAGTGTGTGTGTGTGTAAATCTTGTGAAGGATATTTCCCTTCTCTTGAGGAAAACCATGATTAGAACTGATGGGCAGAATCCCTCCTCGCACAGATCAAATGTTGATCTATGGTCTGTGTGGGGGAGGGTGGAGAGAAATAGGAGGATAGATTTAAGAGAACACTGCTACATTGATTGCAATTGACTCAACTTTTCTCTTTTCAGTTTAGTTTTATTTGCATCAGGATGTGATAGAGTTGGGGGTGATTTTAAAAATATCTAACAGCTGGTACTGCACAGGCACTGACCAATCCGAATGAATGCTTTTAATATGTCATACTGGGGTATTCTGGCTGAATATTAACCATGGAAACAGTAGCTGGTGGATATTATTAAACGATAACATATATAAAAGTGCTTTGTGAGCTAAAGATTTACACAAATTCTAGGCAATACTATTATTAGTTCTACTTGGCCCCTTAGAAATGCAATTAAAAAAATCCTTATTTTTCAGGGGTAGACGAACCATGAAAGACGATGGACTCTGAGAAACAAACTGAGGGTTCTAGAGGGGAGGGGGGTAGGAGGATGGGTTAGCCTGGTGGTGGGTGTTGAGGAGGGCACATTCTGCATGGAGCACTGGGTGTTATGCACAAACAATGAATCATGGAACACTACATCTAAAACTAATGATGTAATGTAGGGGATTAACATAAGAATAAAAAAATCCTTATTTTTCTATGTAATATAGATTCTGATTGCTACATGTCTGTGAACCAGTGGTTTAAAAAAGTCAGCTGATTAAAACAAATTCTCTTTGACTTTCCTGAAAAATTCTCTGCCTCTCAGAGTGACCTGACATCAGGGTCAACCGATGCCAGAGAATGTCACCTGTTTTTTGACCTTCTTGTAGTTTTAGTTTTGGAAAGTTTGAGGGCACTTTTGTGGTTTTCCGGTGTGATTTAGAAATGTTTTTCCTATTTGCAGCTAGATTTAGGGAAACTGATTCCAGTAGATGGAGCTCTTTCTCAATGTTTGTTCCGTTTTCACCAAGGTGGGGACGTGCTTTTCACCTTTCTTTTCTGCAGTGGCTTAGTCTTAACTTAGTACAGATACTTACAACAGCGTCTGAAACCAGCATGAAATGTAGGTTATGTGTTTCTGCAAATGAGCTTTGTCCTAAGATGTTTACTGCAACAGCCATGGTTAATTTCTTTCTGAGATCTGATTGAACACTCTAGTTCGCCCCACCTTTGATTATCTTCATCAAAGACCTCAAATACCCACCTTTTTACTGTGAAGCTGTGTCCGGTTCCAAGATCAAATACTACATCTTTTGATCTGAATTCTAGTCATGCATATCAATGACTTGGCTTTTGTGTTGTTTGGTCTTTGTTGCTGCACGTCTTCTGTATATTAACGATTTTGAATGTGGGCCTTAAAAGCTACAGACATATTTAATAATAAATATGCAGACAGCAAGAGAGTTCTTTCTGGTCTGGATAATCCATTTAGTGCCATATTTACAGGTCTCTCTATCAACTTGGAATTACGCATGGGAAACAGAATTAAAAAGAAGTGTCTAGAGATCGTCACTTTAGAGGCAATAGGCTGAATTGTAAAATGGACATCCATGAAATAATGAGCCAATTCCAGAGCTTAGCAGGATTTTAAGTTTTTGGAAAAAGTTGGCAATGTATTTACTTTAGGTAATATCATCTGATCTCTATATTATGGAGTATAGATAGCTTGGACTAATTCATTAGTAAACATTAAAAAAATTCAAAGCCTTCCTATGGAAATCTGTAGAAAAGCTATGATACTGTTCCTTCAGTCAGGCTTTGGAGGTTTTGTGCAAGAATAAAATAAAAATGTAGCTGGAGTGTTCAGTAGCTGTGCCCATTGGTGTGAGAGCAGAAAACACAACACATTCTTTTTTCATTTGTCTTGTCTTCTTCCTCCCCTTTTCTGTTGTTTGCCTTATGGGCAATACAGAAAGCACATCTAAAGTATGTGGTATTTTTCTATTATTAGCCTTGAAGCATGAGGAGTAGACAGGAGCAATGCAATAGTGGGGTGTAGTGGACCAGGTACATCAGGTTGTTTTCTAAGATGGCAAAGAGATGTTTAAGGAGATTGGGGATAAGGAGGAGTAGCTCCTGTTATGATTCACTGAAGTTTCTAGGTATTAGACAGGAAGACTGGAGACCAGCCCCATTTCATTGCTACTGTCCAGTCTTCATGCTTCAAGCCTAATAGTATGAAATATGAATAAACTTAATTAAACAAATAGTTACTAAGCTCTCAGTAAACAACGTTAGTAGCAAGACACAGGCATCTGAATAGACATGGATTTTGCTTTTAGGAAGAATACACACAAATGAAGAATTATAATTGTGACATGTTGTGATAAGTCATAAGGAAGCCACGTATATACATATACATACATGTGTATATGTGTGTGTATATATATATATATACACATATATATATGTGTGTATATATATATATACATATATATGTATATATATATATATAGTGGAATATATAGTGTATATATATATATATATATATATAGTGGAAATCATTCATTTTTCTAACTCTTGGTTTTCTCACATGCTTTCCCCCAAGCATGTGAGAAAACATCTGCTATGTTCTAACCAATACAGCAGAGACTTTTCACATGTTTTTCAAATAATTTAATCTCCACAATAAACTATGAGGAAGATATTGTTATCTATAGTTTACAGATGAGGATTGGAACAGTTAGAGAAGCAATGTCCTGTTGACCACATTTTATTACCTGGAATATTCTTTTCCAGTTTCCCATACTGGGACCTAGAGAGTCAGAGACTAGAGGCTTGAGTTAATATACTCAAGATATAGCAGGAACTGCCCCAAATTTTGGGTCTCTAATGCCCATGAAATTATTTTTTTTATTTTTATTTTTTTAAAGATTTATTTATTTGAGAGAGCGAGAATGAGAGAGAGTACATGAGGGTGGAGGGTCAGAGGGAGAGGCAGGCTCCCTGCCAAGCAGGGAGCCCGACGTGGGACTCGATCCCGGGACTCCGGGATCATGACCTGAGCCGAAGGCAGTCGCTTAACCAACTGAGCCACCCAGGTGCCCCGCCCATGAAATTATTTAATGTAAAATTATCCTTGTCTTTCAGTAAATTTTTCAGAAGGTCTTCAATAAACGTATCGGAAGATCAGTGATCTCCCATTTCCTCTTGGGTACTGCAAAGGATGCCATTGCACTGGGGTGGCAGGGAGGACTGCAAAAATCTCTCAGGAGAAACTTTCTTCTCCTTTTCTGCTTAGCCTGAAACTGCCGCATGCGGGGACAGTGCTGTGTGTGGGAGTCCCAGCTGAGGGGCCTGCCCGGTGATTCACTGGATTTGGCCAGTGCCGGTGGCCCTCCTCCATCATGGCTCCTTTGGAAACCTCTGTGGGTGATAACAGCAGCTCCTCCTCCCATCCCCCATCTCTTTCAACGTCACATTGGTGGCTTGTCAGGCAGCCTCGTATTTTAGTGGAGGGCATATTTCACCGGGGGAGGACAGTTCACAACATCTTCAGCGTTGAGTTCCTCAGGGGGCAGACCTGTGAAGGAAGATGGGCTCACCGGGGAGGGGACCCTGGGTAACAGATCCACCCCGAGGTTTCCTTCCAGCAGTTTTGAACGTCTGAGGCAAAGCATAGACTCCTTGGTTCAGAGTGAGCTCATATGCTCCCTGTGGGCTGCTTTATGAAGTGCTTATGATATCCTCCAGGCAATGTCTGAACGGTGATTTCTCTTCATATGTCTCTTCAGCAGGTCATAAAACCTGGAAATAGCTCTAGAAAAATCTCATTTCTCCAAACTGGGTCCATAGAACTAAGCTTCAGCAGAGTCAATGGGTTGGGTGGGTGGAAGTGGTCACTTTCTGATTCCTGGTGTGACTTCTGAGGTGGCTGCTCTCACTGCCTTAGGGAAAAAGAATGGAAAATAGCCTTCTTCCGGCGCAACTCTGGTTTTTCTTCCTGTCTCTTCTCTCCCTCACTCACCAGCTCGATGGCTTCTTGATTTACTTGTAGTGCCTTTGTTCAGTCTTCCTCCTCGTCATTCTTGGGGAGAGTCTTCATTTTCTGTCTCCGTTTAGCTGAGGAAGTTCATTTTCACGTCGCTGTTTTCTTACATAGTATGACTAGAACCCACTGAGTGGATAGTAGGTAATTATTTAACCATTTCACATTGAGAACTATCTAATTATAGGGGTGCCTGGGTGGTGCAGTCGGTTGAGCATGGGACTCTTGGTTTCTGCTCAGGTGGTGATTCACGGTCCTGAGATCGAGCCCCGTGTTGGGCTCCCTGCTTAGCATGAGTTTGCTTAGGTCTTTCTTTCCCTCTCCCTCTGCCCCACCACCTCCCCCAAATAAATAAATCTTAAAAAAAAAAAAAAGAAAAAAGAACTATTTAACTATATAACTATTTCATGTTTGGAAGCCCCACAAAGTGAAAATTGGCAGTTTCACACAGTGTTAGCTGTAATCCCTATGTAATTAGACTTTGCGTATCCCAAATGAACAGGTAGTTTTGTGTGGTGTTGCGAAGAATGGCATTTGCCCTGAGGTAATACTACTGCTCAACTTCTATAGGCCATTAAAGCCTGGGACTATTTATGGAGGCAGAGAGTCCTCACGCATACAATCTTTCAACGAGCCTCATGAGCCTAAGGCTCTGTGGCTCCAGAACTTGCTATCCAAATTTAATTTAATTTAATTTATTTTTTTTAAAGATTTTATTTATTTATTTGAGAGAGAGAATGAGAGAGAGAGAGCATGAGAGGGGGGAGGGTCAGAGGGAGAAGCAGACTCCCTGCCGAGCAGGGAGCCTGATGCGGGACTCGATCCTGGGACTCCAGGATCATGACCTGAGCCGAAGGCAGTCGCTTAACCGAGCCACCCAGGCACCCGCTATCCAAATTTAATTTTAAATTAATATTCAAATCAAAGAGGTATGTGCATCTGTCATGAGGCAGGAGACAGACCGTAAGAGAGGAAGTGTTGTTTATTTGAATTCTGTTTGAGAAAAGGTGACTCCAGTGGGTTCAACTGTATTCACACACTTGGTCAATCTTACAATTAAGTGCCCTCATTGGTTAGGTAGAAAAAATTAGTACCCTCAGGGAGCGTTGGGAAGAACCCAATGCAGACCTCCCCTCTGTTGGTGCCAGTTTTTAAAGCCTTGTGTTTTATTAACAGTTAATGGGATTTTAGCATTCTGCTGCATAATATATCCTGGATTGTTTTAAAATAAAAATAGTGTTTAAGTTACCCACTTAGGACAATTGTTACATTTATCGTTGAGGTCTGTGTTATGACCTCGAGGGCATTATGTTAGTGAGATAAATCAGACAGAGACAAATACTGTATGGTTTCACTTATATGTGGAATAAAGAAAAAGATTTGAGCTCATAGATACAGAGAACAGATTGGTGGTTGCCGGAGGAGGCGGGGCGTGAGGGGTGGACAAAATGGGTGCAGGGGGTCAAAAGGTACAATCTTCCAGTTACAATAAAAGGCATGGGGGTGTCATGTAGAGCATGGTGACTATAGTTGATAATACTGTGTTGCATATTTGAAGGTCGCTAAGAGATTAGATCTTAAAAGTTCTCATCACAAGAAAAAATTTTTTTTCATAACTATGTATGGTAATGGATATTAACTAGACTTATTTGGTGATCATTTCACAGTGTATACAAATATTGAATCATTACATTGTATATCTGAAACTAGTATAATGTTATATGTCAGTTCTACCTCTATTAAAAAAATGGACAGGGCTGAGCAGAGAGGCAGAGCTAGGTGGCATTTTTCCTCTCTTTGCACTTGACTTGCTTTATTCATGCACGTAATTTGCAGGTAGCACTGGCCCCCATACACGACACAACATAGCCACAAATACAGTTAGCTTCACTTGCAAGATCCTAGAGTAGTGCATTTGGGGATTAGTTTCTACTAGTTACCTTTCCTAGAGCCAAAATCAGGGACAATTAATAAATGTTTCCTGGTGACTGTTGAGACACAGATTGTACCTCACACTGAATATGTTTTATAAAAAAAAAATGAGTGCTTTTCATGCATTCAGTCTTCACTTATGAGCAAGTGACCAAGTGTCTATGGGTTCATGTTCCCTAATAGTGGTAAAAATCCTCCGTCATCTGATGCAAGCCAAAGATGAGGATAAGCATAAGAGTAGGAAATTTTTAAAATGCATTACATCCATTTCCACAATTAAATCATTAATGGACCTCAGAAGTCTTTAATAAAATAAACATTCCATCATTGTTAAAAGTCAGTGAAAATAAAAGATTAATGGGACCTTTGGGTTCTGCTGCATAATATATCTTGGAATGTTTAAAATAAAAAATAGTGCTTAAGTTCCCACCTATGATAATCTACACTCCACGTGTTCATGTTCATCTCGGGGTTTTGCACGTTCCTTGGCACACCAGGCACACAAACACAATTTGAGGGTGTAAGTCTGGGCCAGTCCCAGGCTGCAGGTTTTGGTCTAATCCTCTGGATGAGTATTCTTCATGGTTTCTAGGACCCACTCAGCTCACTTTCTTACCTACAGTTGGACTATATGAAAACAGTACTTCTGCGGTTCCTGAATCATCTACTCTGGTCCTTCTCAAAACTTACTCACTGACTTGCTCTCATAGCTGCTGCCTTTTGTTAGTTATTTGTCTTCCTGGTTAGGTCCTTGCCTCTGTGTACCCTCCTGGGATTAGGATGGCTTCCCAAGCTTAGTCTTTACACTTCTCTCCTTGACCTGTCTCAGTCTTTCCTTGGTATACCATTCCTTGGCCACCTAAGCAGTCCATCCCTTCCCCCAGGATACTCGATAAAAACATACCCTCCTCCCGGTAACGGCTCCTCCAGATTGGCTAATACCCCATGACGAGGGCCCAGTGTGGGTCCTGTTCTCTCAATAAGGAAGTGGACACAGAGGACAAGAATGTGTAGTTGGGTAATGCTTTTTCGCCATTGCTTCTTTCATTATGTCCTGGAGCATTGAACTAGACCAACTTTTCTATCATTTTTCCAATTAGAATACTGTTCTCAACGAAACGTCAGTCTGCAATAGTTTTAAATTACCATGCATGATTCACAGTGATTTAATATGCACAAAATTCCTGCCATCTTAATATGATCTGAAATAGGAAGTTGATTGGGAGTCATTTCATGAGTGGAGAAGAACAATTTAAAATTGTTAGAACATTTCACATATCTGAGCACTTAGTTTGGAATGGTTTGGTGCTTGCTTAATGTAGAAGAATCTGAAATTGCTGGGCAATGAAATTTCAGTCAGGGGCTCTGTATCTGAGGGGAGCTCTCCAACAGATAGGCAGTGAGTTTCCTCACCACTCTCTCCCTTTGGGAAAACTCTGGCCTTCCCTTTCACCTTGTCTAGGTGTTTTTGCACGTTTCCAGCTAACATTTAACTAGGCTTAGACATGCAAAAAACTCCGATGTGCTCCAGTCTCCCTATTTCATACCTCAATTCCCTCTGTATTTTCAGTTCTTCTGAAACAGAAAAGGTCATAGCCTACAACAGTTGATGAAAACAAACTCCATTTCCCAAACTACCAAATAATTATTTATTTCTCTGGAAATGTAAGCCTTCTCTTGGTAGTATGTCAAGGATCAGTAGTATGAGATTGTTTACCTGATACCAGGGAATTCAAGTGTGGGCAAGTAGGGGAGATTGTCTTCAGCTTGCAAGTCACTAAACATTTTGATATCAGTTTATTTTAAGTTTATCTCATTGAGTTGAAGATTTCCACTTAGCTCTAAGCTGTGTGAAAAGTAGATTCCATTAGACTTGAAAACTAAGGGGCTTGCTTGTTTCTCAGTAGCCTTTGAGAAAGAAATCCTGATTGAAAACAAAGTTACCCCATTGGCGGCTTATCTCTCTCTGGTATATTAAGATATACATAAGTCCCTGGTGGAGGTCTTACTTAACTATCTTTGGTAAAATGGTAAAATAGGTATGGATACTTTTAAGGTGCCTCTGTCCCCTCTTCTTTTTCTTCCTTTCCAATTTTGATGATCCCTTTCAAACAGTTTCCACTACACCAACATAGTGTCTTTGTTCTTCAAATGACGCATTTCCCATCTTCTCTGTCCTTTGAAATGTCATCTCAGTCTTTCTTTTTAAACACAGGGTGGTCTTCTTTCATCTCTGTCGAAATATTTGGTTCAACACTCACCTTCTGGGGATTTTGATTCCTGTTAATGCATTGATAGTAGTAATGGGTTCATTGATAGCCTGTTCCAGCCCACATGCTTATTTCACTTTTTAAAAAATAAAAGGCATACAGTGGGATGATTTAATATACCTATACATTATGAAATAATTAGCACAATCAAGGTAATTAACGCATTCATCACCTCACACAGTTATCATTTTTTTGTGTAGTGAAAATACTTAAGATAGCCTGTCCTAGCAAACTTCAAGTATGCAATACAGTATCACTAACCATAGTCACCATGCTGTACATTAGATTGCTAGAACTTACTGATCTCATAACTGAAGGTTTGGACCTGTTGCCTAACATCTCCTTCCTTGCACCGACCCCCATCCCCAGCCCCTGGTAACTTCTATTCTACTTTCAGGTTTGAGTTCAACTTTTTTAGATTTCACATATCAGTGAGATCATGCAGTATTTGTCTTTCTGTGTCTGGTTTATTTCACTTAGCATGATGCCCTCCAGCTTCTTCCATGTTGATACAGCCATTAGGAGAAACAGTGTGGAGGTTCCTCAAAAAATTAATATGACTCAGCAATCCTACTTATGGGTATGTATCTAAAGGAAATGACATCAGTATCCCAAAGAGATATTAAGATACCTGTACTCCCACGTTCATTGTAGCCTTATTCACAATAGCCAAGATATGGACACAATCTCAGTGTCCATTGACAGATGAATGCATAATGAAAATGTGACATATATATAATATAGAATATATGTATATGGAATATTATTCAGCCACAAAAAAGGAAATCCTGTTGTTTGCCACATGTTATTTTTAACAGCCCTTTGGAGATAAGGGATTAATGCCCAGGAGTGATTCTGACTCTCCTAGTGAATATTTCAGCCTCAGAGTAGTTAGAAGGATATTTTTGAGTCGATAGTCTTTTCCTGTCCCTTCCAAGGCCTTTGAGAATACTTTTATCTTTTACCATTGACCTCAAATAAATCCTGCAGGGACAACTGATGTTTCTCCTATGTTTACTGAAGGACAAATCTCAGAGTACATTTTACTTGTAAGAAATGCATAATAGGGCAGGCATGCATTGTTTATTAACTTGGTTCAAAGGCAATTTAAGAAAGCTCAAGTCTGGTTAAATGATACAGAAATTATGTTTCTGGAGAAAAGATCTCAGTTCATTAATTTTTAAAATCTTTGCCCCCTCCCCCATCTTTTAAGATGCAATGTTTTTTGTTATTCTATTATTTATTTATTTTTCCAAAAAGCTGCTTTGAAGTCTCTGAATTTTCCTCTTGGGTACATTTCATTCCTATTTCAGTCCCTCAACACTATTATTCAAATGTTCAGCATTTAGAAGTGCTCAATGTCTTTCCTGGGATTATAACTTTTATTCCTGATTATCTGATAAATGCAAATCAAATATTTATCATGTGATTGTGATTAAAATATATAACCCCCAAAGATGTTTATATTAAAGCAACCTTTCCTGAAAGATATTCTTGTGTTTTTTAACTGTTACTGGACAATAATGAAATATTCTCTCTCTCTCTCTTCCCCCCTTTACACTATAGAGAGATTTTATATATATATATTTATATATATTTTTTAGTGATTTCCCATTAAATCTCAGGAAGCTATCTATGTACATCAAGATTTTCTCATTTTAGTGTTAAAGAGATTTTTAAAGGATTTGAGGCAAAGTAACCTGCCTGGATCTCACTGTGAATTAGGAAGGGTAATGTGACCCTGACGATACTTCTCATTTTGAACCACATGCAGAGACTACATTTAATGGTCCTTGAAATGAGCTCGCATGGGCACAAGCAGTGGCTACACAGTTAAAGTGAAGTGAAATGTTTGTATTATTCAAGTTAAAAGACATTCCATCAAAGGGAAAGAATTTCAGGGATGTATCTGTTTGGATTAGTTATAGCATGTTTATCTGGTATTCGAGAAACTGCTCTGGGAGGGTGGGGAGACCCAGAGGTTCAGATGTTTCGAGGGTGTGATACCAGGAGGTGTCTTGGCTTTATGTGGGAGAGGAAAGCTTCTGGGGGCTCTTCGAGGAGGCAAAGGTGAGTGCATTCAAGTTCAGGTGAAGCTGTGGAGAAAACCAAGGATGAGAATGGGTGTTAAAAGGAAGGGATTTAGGGGCAAGTGTGGTGCATGGTTGCTTGAGAGAAGGGAAGAGAAGTGTGCTTGGAGTCAAGGAGGAGGTCGAGGCTCTGAAGTACAGGGAGGGCCCTATTTCTGTGCTAGGCATTCTGCATCAGGCCTCCACTTAATCTCACAGCATCCCTATGAGGCCCGTGTTATTCCCCCAGTTTACATGTGGGGACACTGGGATATGAAGGAGGAGAGGTTATAAGCTGCTCAATGTCACACAGTGAGGATATTTCAGAGCTAGCATTCTGGCCCGGGTTTTATTTATTTATTTTATTTTTTATTTTTATTTATTTTTTTTAAAGATTTTATTTATTTATTTGAGAGAGAGAATGAGAGACAGACAGCACGAGAGGGAAGAGGGCAGAGGGAGAAGCAGACCCCCTGCTGAGCAGGGAGCCCGATGTGGGACTCGATCCCGGGACTCCAGGATCATGACCTGAGCCGAAAGCAGTCGCTTAACCAACTGAGCCACCCAGGTGCCCCCTGGCCTGGGTTTTAAAGGCCCTGCTCTGTCGCCCATGGTTTTAAATCCATGATTCTGCTGATTCATAGTGCAAAGGTATGGGAAAGGTTTCTTTTCTTTAATTTGATCACTTCTCCGAAGGATGCGTTTCTCCCTTACCAACTTATCCCTTGGGACGTTCACACATAGTGGCCAGGTCTCCTTATCTAGAGGCTGTTCATGGGGCTCTTTCCTGATTTCTTTTCATTATAATGCAGGTTTTAGCCCTCCTGATTCGTGTTGCTCCTCATCTAGATTTGAGGGAGAGGAGTCACCAGGCTGTCGGCAGCCCCAGCTGGGCAGACCCTCTGGGAGGCTTCCAGAGAGAGAAGGAGTCAGCAGCAAGACCTGCTGTTTTCCCAGAGGTACAGGGAAGGTTGAGCGAGAAGACCCAGCATGTGCCATCCTGTGACCAGCGGTGACTTCTCCTGCAGCTGCTGCTTCCTCCTCGGGGTGGGAGCCATGAAAAGCCAGCTTGCACCTGCAGCCCTTGATAGGGGGAGGCTCTCTGCGAGGCGGGGGTAGCCAGGGCAGCATCTGCCAAGCTGGTTCCAGATCCAGCAGGGTGCAGAGAGCTGCGGGCTCTCCACTGCTGCCAGTGTCCTGCTGTTAGAGCTCCCCAGAGACGGAAGGATGGGGAGAGAGCAGTTGATGTCCTAACCAAGTCTGGCATTGTGGTTTCTCTGCTTGGGAGACCGTTTGGAAGAGGTCACTAGGGGATGGGCGCGTTTAGAGCTGGACGTGCGCTCCCAGGTGAGATAGTTATGGTGCTGCAGCTGCTACCATGTATGTGATCCTGGGCAGCTGCTCTCTCCAAGTGCTAACTCGGTGAACTCTGGTCTTCGTGACTATAGGGCTCGGGGCGGGGGGTGCAGAGGGCTCAGAGACTGACCCTTCCTGGATGCATAGTGTCCGGTCATTGTCAGGCACATGCAGGAGTCAGGGAGACTAGTAAATATTTGCTGAATGAATGAAACAGTAGTGAATGGCAAACACTATTCATTGCGATTTATTAGGGAGTGGTTTTTTTTTTTTTATTATGGTATGTTAGTCACCATACATCATTAGTTTTTGATGTAGTGTTCCATGATTCATTGCATATAGCACCCAGTGCTCCATGCAGAACGTGCCCTCGAGTGAGAGACAGAGAGAGAGAAAGACAGAGAGAGTGAGCAAGTGAGTGGACAAGCCCGGGGAGGGAGAAGCAGACTCCCTGCTGAGCAGGGAGCCCGACGTGAGACTCAATCCCAGGTCCCTGGGATCATGACCTGAGCCAAAGGCAGGCACTCAACTGACAGAGCCACCCAGGTGCCCCATTTAGGAAGTGTTCTTGAAAAAAAAAATCTGGAAAGAGAATGGTGGGGAAATTGGACAAGGAAAAGAACGAAACCAAGTTTACAAAAGTAAACAAGGTCCCACAGAGGCTGACTTTGGCTCAGTCCCCCAGAAGAGCTCTCCAGATAGCATGGGTCATACCTCAGAGCTGCCCAGATCAGGCGTGAGGTCACTGGGGTATTTATACCCTGTATCATCCAGCATGGATTGAGAGCCGCCTCCAGGGCATCAATCCCCATGTTCTCCTGCTCTCGTGGTGTGGGTTTGTGACGGTAGTACTATTCCCACAGCCCAAGGGCAATCTGCTGATAGAGAGACACATGTGCTGGTTACTGGGAGTGAGTATACTAGGGCTTGGTGTACAAGAAAGCCTCCATACTTCAAGTGTGGCTCATGGATTAGCAGCACCAGCAAAAGCACCACCCAGGAGCGTGTTCAAAATGCAGAGCTGGAGTCCTACCCTGGACATATGAAATTATAGGATACAATATAACAAGGTCCCCTAAGCAGTTTGTAAAAGCCCAATAAAATGTGAGAAGGGCTGTGACAAAGGGGTCTGAGACACTGGGTGTAGCGCTGACTTTGTCTGTTACAGGGCAAGACAGCAAGTCTCTAAATTTTGAGAAACTCCCTACCACTTTTTTCCTAAGGGGAGAAAATGTGCTCAACATGTAGGTCCTTCCAGGGGTACTAGTTGTAGAAAAGGGGTTGAGGACTTAAAAACAAACAGACAAATAAGTAAACAAGTAAGCAAACAACAGTAACAACACAATTCGTATCCTTGAATTGCAGTCACCAGGAAATCAGTGTTTGGGTCTTTAGGAAACAGAGTGCTAATATAGCAACTTTTGTGTAGACCGTGAACTCTACAAAGGCGAACCCATTCAATCTTTACAATAACCTTGAGGTGGGTACTTTTATAATGACTACTTCCATTTTACGGATAAGAAAATAAAAATACCAAGAAGTAACTTGGTCTTGTTACCTAGCATGTGGTGATACTTGGAATCAAATTTAGGTCTTCTGGCCCTAAAGTCTGGTTCTTGGCCTCTCTTCTATACCATCTCTTGGAGGAGAGTGGGGGCTGACAAGGACTTCTAGCATCCTTAAAGTCATATACACTAGTAACCTTGACTGCCTATGCACAAAGTCAGTTTTGAATTTTCCTGTATATTCCCTTCAAATGGCTTAATTTCAGGAGGTATTGCTGGACCTTTAAATATTCTCAAAGTTTCTAAGAGGCCAACTCATTCAAGGCTAAGGCAGCATAATGTAGTTGCTGTCGCAGACTCTGTGTTAGACCTGGAGGTCAGGTTCACGTTTCATCGGGTCAGATGCTTGCAGTGGCTGATGTAGGCACCCAGTGACCTGGCTCCAAGCCTTGGAGGCTCCCAGAGGCAGAGAGGTGGCCTCCTTCCTCCTCCCCGCTCTTTCCAGAACTCAGACACAGCTCCCCGACCTTGACCCCCAGAGGCATAGCCTGCTGTGCAGATATTCTTCAAAACACCGTGGGTAAGCGTCCCTGAGTATGTTGGCATGAACGATTTCCACATGGGCCAAACTGGCTTACAGCTGGCCTGTGTGGCTGTGAGCCTAACACGGAAAGTAAAGGTAAGGGGAATGAGGCCCTGCAGTGAGGGTGTCACCATGGTTTAATTAAGGGTAGCTAGAGGAGGAATTTCTTCAAAAACATGCCATGAGTGTCTAAGGGATTTTTGAAGTGGCAGTTCATTTGCAGCATAAGGAAGAATGATTTCATTCCATTGAGCAAACAGGCAGGGAGATAAAGAGCATTGGTGACTTTTAATTTCACTTTTAGAAGATTATGGAAAGCAGTATGGTAATGATTCCTGAGAGGCAGCAGGAACCAGCAGACTCATTGTTAATGCCAGAGACTTTTGCTTATATTTAAATCTTATTATTTGTCTCTGTTCTTCCATTGATGGGTTGTGCAGTCTTGATCCATTGCCTCCAGTTCCTCCATGAGGATGATGGAATGATTTCATTTCTTGGGGATCTGGCGATTCACAGAGGTTCATCTAGGGAAGAAACTAGAGAGTGTTCCTTCATCAACATTTTCTGAGCCCTTGCCAAGATGGTGGGATGTGGCCATTGGTCTTGAGGCACTCCCAACTCAGGCTTGTCAGCCTGTTTGAGGAAAGAGAGCAAACTTTTTTTTTTTCAAGAAACATACCAACCTGGCCCAGAGGTTTCTTTACTGACAAACACTGGGAAAGTGGACAGGAGATTGTAACAAATACCCTCTTTCACACATAAGAGATTCCATCATTGGGCCATTCTTCCTTTTATTTTAAACATTTTTAAAAAAGATTTTATTTATTTATTTGAAAGAGAGTGAGAGAACACAAGCTGGGGGGAGCAGCAGAGACAGAGGGAGAAGCAGGCTCCCCACTGAGCAGAGAGCCTGATGTGGGACTTGATCCCAGGACCCTGGGATCATGACCTGAGCCAAAGGCAGACGCTTAACCAACTGAGCCATTCAGATTTCCCTGGGCCATTCTTCCTTATCCAAGAATCCTAACAGACTCCTAGAGCCCACATCCACTCCCAGTACAGTTTTCTAGAGGTGAAGTCATCACCAGTACATCAGTGATGTGTCTTGAATTTCTCCCCACAGCGAAATAATTAGATATGTCAGAATTCAAAGATGTATCTTGATGGTCATGTCTACACCTCAAACAGCTTGATACTGTGATTGGCTATTTTCTTTTTTATTATTTTTATTTTTTTCATCGTAAGTGTATTCGTTAATCCCCATCATCCCTTTCACCCATCCTCCCACTCATCTGCCCTCTGGTAACCATCAGTGTGTTCTCTATAGTTGAGAGTCTGTTTCTTAGTTTTTTTTTTTCCTCTCTCTCTCTTTCTCTCTTCCTTTGAGAGCAAACTAACTTTAATAGTTTATTTAAGAAAATACTTTCTCTCAATTAGGTTTTTGCTGCTTGGCTGAAGTGTCCACACTGTTGCTGGAAATCTCTGTTTTCTTTTCTCATGGTGCTGCACGGTGTACATCTCCTTTAGATGCCATGAAAACTCCTGTGGTGCTTCTAACCCCTCTCTTTGAATGGGGAGGGGAGTTTCTACTGTCCACTTGTCTTTCTTTGAGTTGGACTGCTCTCAGTCCTTTTTTCCTGTCTCCTGGATGGGAAGGGAAGAGTAAGGGCTTTGATTTTACAGCTCTTTTCTTTCCCAAGGACATGCTGAGAAGGGTATTGCTCCTAGTTTTCCTCGATTCCTATGCTGCTTGATGGAGAATACTGCTGTGACTTCATGTATGCTTGGGTGCTTGGCTTTGTAGGCATTTTCTTGTAATGAATGATGCCCCTCACCATCCCCCCTCCCACTCCCATTCGTTGGTAAGAGTGAGTGGACCTGTCCTACAAATTCCTGAGGCCTTTTGGCTGTGGCCTCTCCATTTCTTCTTTCCTGTATCACTCAAAGTCCAACCTGGAAAACAGAAACCATTCTAAATATTTAAAATAAAGTGAATTTAATGCTAGGAAATTATTATGGGTTGGGGAGGAGATGGGTAATCAAGTAGAGGATAGTAGGTATTCTAGAGATGAGAAAGAACAAGAAGCTGTACTACCCCTACCTAGAGGGACAGAAGGTAGTGTTATTAGAGCCCGTGGGTTAAGGTCACCCACAGCTGTATGTAGCTATATGTACAGCATGAGCTGGGGTCAAGGAGGAAGCATAGCATCTGCTGGAGATGCTACCTAAGATAGACAGAGTGGGAGAAATACTCTGGCTTCTCCATTCCTCCTGCCTTCCAGTCTCTTCTTAGTGCTCCTGTTGGGCAAATCCAGTTGGAAACCTGTTGATGAGAGAACATGGGAAACAGCCTGCAGGGGCTGATCCATCTGCATGAGAGCAGAGCAGAGGAGGGCTGGGAAGAATTTAGGAGCAAGGGGGCCCAGGGCTGGAACCCCCTATGGTAAATACCAACGTGGGTCTTATCATAGGGTCTCTCCAAAGTCACTAAGCAGTTCTAGCCCTCTGGATTAGGTGCATGCTTGGTTGTATGTGTTTGGGAACTCAACATAAATGTCTGTGTGAGATCTTCCTGGTTGCTTATTTTGAGGAGTTTCAGAGTTTGTCACCCCAGCACCGTCCCCCCCCACCCCCGCCCCATCACCTTTCATCACCTTCATGTTCTAGTTCCTATAATCTGTTTTCCAATGCCACTTGCACACCTTCCTGCTAATTCTGGCCACACATTTCCTACTAACTAGCTCAGATCTGATCTGCTGATCTGCAGAGGGTTCAATTTCATCCCAAGTAATTTGGCCTTGATTTCTCTCTGTACTCCCATATCCCCTCCTTGGTCATTAAGAATCATTTTCTTTGATAAGGTAATTAAAATGCTGAGCATAATTTATCAGCTAACATGGCTATATAAGGATTTCATATTAATGAAGACATAGTGGTAAGGCTGTGATTCCAATTCCTGTTAAATACAAACTCACCCACTGCATTGACACTGACTGGCAGTAAACTATCATTCATTAAACTCACCAAGCTTATATTATTCTCTGTAGAGACAGCTGGAAAATTATCCTTGGGTGCCACAACACTAATTTTAATTTTAAAGAAATGAGCCATGAACTGCTGAAAATAATAATTCTCAATGATGACACCTGAGAGGCTGTTGTGGGTATCAACCAATATATTAATTTTATCTCTGGTTTCCAAGCTGCAGAAATCCTCTTGCTAGTTATATAAGAATTGTGTTAAGGCATGGCCCATACAGCTCTAAATACAAAAAAGTTTTTTTTTTTTTTTAAATGGCTCTCCATTCTATTGAACAGGTTTCTGCTCATCCTTCACAGAGTCTTTCCATTTGGAATGGTACGAGTTGACTAGATCTCTGTCTTCCTGATAAGCATGTCACAACAACAGTGTGAATATTCTTGTTTTAGGAGAACCATATTTTAAAAAGATGCCATTCCTATTTAGAAAACTGTGGGTTTTTAAAAGTTTTTTGGTTGACTTGAGCAGTTATGTTCTTTGAGACTGAAAGAAACTGTTTTGCAACCAAAGCGAAAATTCTACAATATACCATTACTAAGTGATATCCATGGCGAGTCTCTGAAATAGTTTGAGATACAAAAGCTTAAAAGAAAATCACCTCTGAATTCCAAAGGAAGATGAGTCAGCATTACATTTTAACTCATCATCACCATGACCATCAAAATCTGTTTGCCTCTGTTTATAAATTTTGTCAGAATTTGCCCTTTTTCAGCCTCACTTAATATGTTCGAGAGGTTTCTCCAAATATCTTCATAGTGACAAACCTTTGTTCCAATTCTTATAGCTCCTTGTTCAAGGGTACTGTGAACTACAGTGCTGGATCTTATTAGGGAGTCTGTGTAAGCCCTGAGCAGTGAGAGTCTGGCCCTGAATTGTTGCAGTTTTGGTGTGCACCATTTGGCTGCTTCAGAGTCAGAGACGTTGAAAATCTAATAACCTAATTCCCTAGTGCTGAAGGAGAAGAGGCTGCAGTTGCTTATTCTCCTAATTATTTAAATTTCTTTCCTTTCACGTCTTGGAAGCACTCTCCATGGGGCTAACAGTCGAACCACCAAGGAGAAGATTTATTTCTCTTCACAAAGATCAGGTGGTTTGCTGAGAAGCAAGTGGCCACTGGAGGTTTGGATGAGTTTGGTAAGAAGCTCTCCTTTGAAATCAGTGCTTTGCTCTTCCTGCCTCCCCACAAGGTTGCACCGCTTTTCTTGAGGAGATGAGATTTTGCATGCAAAGTGTGATTTGCTTCAGAAATTATGACTTTGCAGCTGTAGATAGTCTTATAAGAGTTCCTTTGATTGCCCTTTAGTCAGCCCTGCAAATAGTTCTAGAAACATCATTAGTTTGCCCATATCAGAAGGCCAACATCTAAGTCAATGCCCAGGATAACCATTCTTAAAAATTTCTCCCAGAACACAATTTCTATATATCTGTTTGAAAACCCACCTTTGCAAAGAAAGGAACCAGACAAAAAAGGAAATGTATTATTAGCATACTCAGTTCCAATCTCTCAACTGTTTCTTCTAGATTCTATAGGTCAGTTTTAGAAAATTATTTTATGTTTCTTGAGGACATAGGGAATCTAACAATTATTGATATTGCCTATAGCACTCAGGACAGGTCTGGAAACAGAGTGGACGCTTGAAATACGTTGATGAACTAGTTGGATGTGATTTTGTTGCGATGATGCAGATTAGTGAGACCTGCCTCATTCTTGGAGATCAGGATTCTGCTGGTGAGGGTGCTGCATTTTGTAAGCAAGAAAAGACCCAACACAAGTTACCTTGAAGAATAATGAGGCTTTCATTAGCTTGTGAACCTGAAAAGGCCAGAGTCAGTGCAGGGCTCTAGCTCTGAGGTTCTCTCAGCTCTGTTTCCAGTTGGTTTTTAAGAGGCTGCCAGCCTCAGTGGGAGCAACAAAGGAAAGAGAAAGCACTGCTTCCCATAATCTAAATAGAGTCCTGAGTTCACCCAAGTCTTCACCCCTGGAGATTCAGTTTCTATTGATCTTAAATGAGGCTCGGGAGTTGGTGTGCTTTAAAAAGTCCCCAGGTGATTTTAATGTGCAGCCAGGGCTGAGGACTACTGTGGGAGAGGTATATACCTGAGCCAAATTGGCATAATATTTTTCTCCCCTTGGAATTTGAAATCTGGAATGGAAATGCCCAGAGACTGAATGTTTCTGGGGCTGAGTTATGTTGATAATAGTGGCCTGTAGATAGGACCTCTAAATTATCCTGCTGAGGTCTTTATTTACTCTGGTCCCTATACTTCCCAGCATGTGGTCATTCAATTCTCCCTTTGATTCTGAGGTACTCTCGTTTTCTTCCATCCATCCATCCATCCATCCACTCATCCACTCACCACATGTTTATTCAGTACCATATAGGTGCTCTCTCTTTCCTGGATTTCATGGAAGGAATCTCTGAAAGTGCTTTAAAAGTTTAGCTTGGGTAAACTTTTACAGCCTGCTATCCCAGTTCTTGTGTTGATTAAGCCAAATCCTTTCTCATTCTTTGGTGCTACTTTCTTCAGTTAAAAAAAAGACATTCATTATTTTATTTTCACAATGTCCTACTGTTCAGTTTCTTGCCTGCTGAGCATTAGCATCCCCAAATCCAGAGACAGTTTGGAGAAGGGACGGAGCATGGGCTCTCAAGCCAGTCTGTCTGGGTTTGACTTCTGGCTCCTCTTATAAGATACCTAGTCCTTCCTTCCTTCCTTCCTTCCTTCCTTCCTTCCTTCCTTCCTTCCTTCCTTCCTTCCTTCCTTCCTTCCTCCCTCCCTCCCTCCCTCCCTTCCTTCCTTCCTTCCTTCCTCCCTTCCTCCCTTCCTCCCTTCCTCCCTCCCTTTCTTCCTTCCTCCCTCCCTCCCTTCCTTCCTTCCCTGTATCACCTTTACTGTGATACAATTCACATATAAAATTGTAAGATATTTAAAGTGTACATTGTAGTGATTTGATATCTATATACATTGTGCTTAGTTTCTTTCTTAAAATGGTGCTAATAAAAATGCTGAATTCACAGATTGTTGTGACAATTAAATGAGGATATCCATGCCAAACATGTAGCATTTTCTCATGGTAAACACTCAGTGAGTGATAGCAATTATGGGCATGATGATCATTAGGTGTTGTGTTGCTTGCAGCAGGTGTATCTGTTGTTCCTGTAAAGGGTCATAAATTTCCTGTGGCACGTAGTCAACTCTGCCATTACAGGGCAAAAGCAGCCACAGGCAATACGTAAGCAAGTGGCGTGGCTGTGTCCCAATAACACTTTCACAGAAACAGGTGGTAGGTTGGAGATGGCCCAGGAGTCATAATTTGCCAGCCTCTGGCTTGGAGCAACAGGGGCTACAAGTGTGACATAACGTAGTTATGGAGGGAGGCTCTTATTCTTGATAGTGGTGGCTTATTAAAAACTTCCATTATTTTTGAGAACTAATAAAATTCTGGGAAGAGAGAGGATGGGTCTGGCCTCTAGTCTTGGCAGAACTTTAGGCTGTAAAACATAGGCCTCATCATTACTAACACAAATTTATTGCTTACACCGTGCCAGCCAATGGGGATAGAAAGCTCCATAGGACTCGGTTCACTGGGAAGAGCTTCTCATTTCCCCTTGCTATGCTTCTTATCCCAGGTGTGGCTTCTGATGGTGGCCATGTAACTGGGATTCCTGGGGAAGGTAGTTGTAAGACCAAAGTTTTCTTGTGGGAAATCATTTTATGGGGTAAATATTTTTCCTCTGAAGCGCTTATTTAACCACGTGGAAGCTACTCCGGGTCTATGCCTAGAAAGGAATTCTTTAAGGGCCTTCCAGCACGTAGTTATAGTTTCATTTTTCAGTGCAGTGGAGCAAGGCTGTGAAAGTGTACTCTGCATTTAGAGGGGAAAAATGTGACACCTCGCTGTGCCATTTATCAGGAGCCTGGCACTTTTGTGGGCAGCAAGGAGACTTATAAAGAAGACAAATAAAACCACTGGGAACAATAGTGATTCACTCCCCGAGAACTCCTTGCCCAGCTGTATTCTCTCATTTCCTGGAGTGTAAAATCCCTGCAAAACAAGAAAACCAAACTGAAACACCAAAGTGAGACAGGGAGAGAGGGAAAGAGACTTGAGGGATGGAAATAGGGGCAGAGACGCGGAAGGAGACAGCTAGGAGCCCGCCCCATTGTCCCAGCCCTGTTCCTACGCGGGCGGAGACAGGGTAGGAGGAAGAGGCACTGAGCAAAGTGACCCCGAAAAAAATGAAATGAAAAAGAAAGAAAGAAAAAGAAAGGAAGGAAGGAAGAAAGGAAGGAAGGAAAGGAAGGAAGGAAGAAAGAGAAAGAAAGAAAGAAAGAAAAGAAAGAAAGAAAGAAAAGAAAGAAAGAAAGAAAGAAAGAAAAAAAGAAAAAAAACCCCGAAGAGGCTGTGCGTGTTCAGGGGTGGGATAGAACAGGGCATAGTTCACTGTGACACCTGAAACTAATTTTCATCATGGATGGCCTCATCCTGCTGGGCTGCCCTTTATTTTGTTACCTGTTGTCTCAGAGGGAGATGCACGGTAACCGGCCATAGGATAGCATCTCTAATGTGCCCACCCGCCCAGCTATCCTGTTTAAAAAGCTAGCTCATTGGTAAAATAACGGTCCCCCTAGGGCCCTAAAGTTCATAAAATGATATATATTGGCTATTTACAGCTAATTCTTCTCTCTGCTCAGTAGGTATCATTTCTTAAGGAAAATGCATAGGACTGAAGCTTAAAATACCTTTTCCCTTTCTGGCAACAGGTGAGAAGCATGGCTCTATGTGCTGCTCATAAATCATGGGCTTTCAACAGAAACCTCGATTGAGGGAGGGGGGATTGTTTTGTTGGGTTCAAAATTTTTTTCTTTTCCTGTAATTTCATTTATGGAAAAAATTTCTTGTGCTGTTTGGCTGTAGCCAATAGGATTTTTTTCCCCCCTTAGAGATCTTAAAATTTAATATGGCTAGCTTTTTGGTTTTCGCATATGGAAAGGGCAGAGGATATGGGGGGTGAGAAGAGAGAATTTTCTGCAAGCTACCTCTATCTGAAGAGTAGAGGAACCCGAGATAATAAGCATTGCAGTGTTCCTCAGGTATCCTTTTAGAGTTCCCAAAAGCTTTTGCTGAAAATTTTTGTATGGGTAATTTTGAAGATCAGAAAGTTTTGTTTTCCTGTGGAGTAGATCAGCCTTAATGGTAGCTCAGGTTCATAGGCCATAGGACTTGAAAGACATTCACCTAAACCTAAAAGAAGCTAGAACTTTAGTCAATAAAGTTCTTCAATAAAAATTGATGGTGGTATTTCCTTGGGCTACAGACATCACTTTTATTAGAGCTATGTCCCACATTTGATTCTAAACTGCGGCTGAGGTCTGCTTTTCAGAATGGAATGAATCACATAAGCACTACTGAATAACTCACTTGGGTATGTGGGCTGCAGTTCCTGTGGCCTGTGCCCTGGGATGTGTCAAGCCCATTTGTATGAAGTAGCAAGAGGATCCAGAGGGTAAGGGTGGAAACAAGTTTTCATGGGCACTGTTTGTGAACAGAAGCCAAATATAGATGCTTGTCTGGGGTTAGAATGATCATTCCCATCTGCAACTGTTATGATCCCTGGGTAACAGGCATAGTTGAAAGGGAGTGGCAGGGGAAGCACGAGGAGCATTCTCCTATTTGGAGAGATGGCATAAAAGTTCTTGGAGATGAGAAAATAAACAAAAGCAGGTTTGAATGTCTTCTGCTATAGCAACTCAGAATATTTCAAATTTCCGCTGTGAGCCATGTTGTCTTATTAGACTGCCTCGGAATATCCATTCGGGATATTCACTTCATCAACAGTGAAATGAAGATCAGATCTTCCTTCTGACTTCCATTATCCCTGTGGACTGCTGGGGAGATGTCTATCTCCTCTTGGAAATGAAATATATACTACCTGCTTAATAATTAACCTCGAGTGTCATATAAACTGTGGGAATTAACTCCTTGGCTCTGGAAATCAGAGTTTATTCAAAGGACATCCTGAACTGAGCAATAAACTGTTCATTGATTCTGAATCAACAAGAAAATACAAACAGGAGCCTAATTACAAAAGCAGTTGGCAAAACAAATGAGTTGTTTTTGAGCTCTGTAGAGGTCTGCATAGCATCTACCCACCCCCCTTCTTCAGAAGGACACTCATGTATAAGTGACATTCATGACTGCTGATAAAGATCCTTGTCATATAATCAAAGCACTATCCCTAAGATATTTTCCTTCCTTGATTTGCATATTCTAATGACTTAAGAAAATGATTCAAGCGGGAGATATGATTTTATACTTGATTGAAAGTTATGGATGTTTATTTATAATGGGAAGAGTTTCCTACCTTTAACAGTTTTGTGTTCATAGCCGCTTCAGACTTTTATTTATAAATAAAATAGTTGTATGGGGTCTAATATTCATCCTAATCTCTAGTTAATATGGAAATCATGCTGGAGTTCTTTATTCTTGGGACCTACTCATCTTCAGACAGCTACTTGTACTATTACAAAGAAAACGACCCCAGTAGGGCTCCTGGGAGTCCTTTTTTGGTGTGTGTATGATATCAGCAATGGGGAACACACTCCAATTATAGCCTCAAAGAGTCTATGGGTTGCCATCGTCTCTTCCACTGGCCCACCATCACCCCGTGGCTGGAGGGTTATGCATTTTTTACAGTATGGAAGATATTTTTGCTCTTCTCTTTTAAACAGAAGTCTCTTCTGTCCAGACACCTATTTTAGTTCAGCAACTAAATAGTTGCAAGAGCTCTTGAACCTGGACTTTTGGCGCTTCTGACCCAGCAGGTGCTATGATCACAGATATATACTAGTAGAATGTGATAAAAATGCTAGCAAGTATAAATCTGGTAATCTTGGATTCTTATCTCTTCTTCCCACTTGGCATAGAAGGATTTGAGTACTTGGTGGGGGGAGGGGAATCTTGATCTGATGTCTTGATCCTTGAGATGAGTTTGAATTAAAGATTAATAGAGATTCATGGGACTTTGACTTATCCTTGTTATCCTCTTTAAGTGGCAAAATGACATAATAAGAAACATAAACCTCCCATGAATGTGGCATTTGCTGGAAGAAACTATTGGTGTTAAAAATCAAACAAATACACCGTCTTTCCCCATTCAGACCGGTGTACGTCCCAGTCATTTTAGCTCACATTTATTCTCCTCTGATGTGACAGTGTCCCCTTGCTGTGGTGGGTAAAATTTCTCTATTTCTGAATTTAAAAAGCTTTGTTAAGATTCTAATAATTCCCAGACTTCTAAGAAGCTCTAGGCTTCTTGAGGGCAAATACATTTATAAATTCATTTTGTTTACCTCTCTGTGTAGTGCAAAGAGGGAGAAACTGAAAATAATCTTAGAGAAAAATGAATCTTATTATATAATGTGTGACTGGTTTAAAGTTATAAACAAAATTTGACCTTTGAGAGGTAGTTAGAATATTTTCTGCTCTGAAGTCCTTACTGATAGTTCATGTCCCTTTCTCTTTCCAAACAGTCAGAAGTGGGTTCTCTCTTTTCCACACTCCTGTCAGCAACTTTTCAGTGGTGCTAACATCCGTAGCCTGTCAGGTATTACTATTACTTGTGTTTGTCCTTCATATTGAATCATAAACTTACTGAGGGAGTTTTGTCTTGTTCATCTTTGTATTTGCTCCAACAAATCAAAAACAGTGACTTATACATAGTAAGTGCACAATAAATATTGAATAAATTAATGGTTTCTCTTTGTCCTTTTGAGAATTTTGAAACAGTTCTTCAACAATTCATCTTAAGATGAATGCTTATTCAAAGGTGTTTGTTTACTATACTACGTGCCTGGTAGTGTCCACGTTGCTGGGGATGCAGCAGTGAATAAAACACAAAGATTTTCCCTTGTGACTAAATAAGGAAGAGGAAGTAAATATATATCTTATTTGAGATGGGTGATCAGAGTTAAGGAAAAAAATAAATCAAAGGAGGGAAACAGGGGTTGTAGGAGGGCTTTTAGGGAAAGGCTTCCTGGTGGGGTGACAATCAAGGAGAGACTGGAGGTTGGTGATGGAGATGCCAACGGGGAGAAAAGTCTCCTAGGCTGAGGGAACAGCAAGTGTAGTCTGAGGTGGGAGTGGGCCTGGAATGTTCAAGAAAGAACAGTGGACCAGTGTATATCTATAGCCTGGGGACTGAGGGCAGAAGGAGTGGAGCTGAGGGCAGAGAAGTAGCGAGGGGTGACATCTGTGCCTTGTAGGCACTTATAAGAATTCAAGCTTTTGCTCTGAGATGGAAGGCCTACTGGAGACTGTTGAATGTTGGAGTGGCATGATTTGACGGATAAAATTAAGGAAAATTTGTCCGTGATGAAAGTTGTGTTTTCATTATCAGAAATTTCACTCTCAGGTGGAAGGCAGTTAAATGGGTTTAGCAATCTTTGAAGTGAAAGTATGAAAATTAATTAAGGGAAACCTCACTGAAATGGAGTCAGAGGGTTTGGCAAGGGGGTTCTCATGCCCTACCACTTGTGGTCAATTACAAATGCAATAGGAAGAGAGGTACTGTCCACATGGGCACTATGGATACTACTTTATTTTTATTTAATTTTTTAAAAGATCTTATTTATTTATTTGACAGAGAGAGAGACACACACAGCAAGAGAGGGAACACAAGCAGGGGGAGTGGGAGAGGGAGAAGCAGGCTTCTCGCCGAGCAGGGAGCCCGACGCAGGGCTCGATCCCAGAACCCAGAACCCAGAACCCTGAGGCAGGGCTCGATCCCAGAACCCCAAGGTGGGGCTCAATTATAGAACCCCAGGATCATGACCTGAGCCGAAGGCAGACGCTTCAGGACTGAGCCGCCCCGGCGCCCCTGGATACTACTTTAATATCCAAGCAGGAGGAAGGAAGTCTTCCTCCTCCCCCTGGCAACAGCCCAGCCAATTCAGCCAACGAAAAGCCACTATACTTCAAACTTCCAGTTTACTCCAAAGGACTTTTTGTTTACAACAACCTTCTCAACTTTCCACTTCCTTCCTGCAATTCTCTGCTATTCTGGGATAAATCCATCTTTTGCTGGTGAAATAACTGGCAGTTTTATTTTTAAGGTTAACAAATGCATGCCTTAATTATGCCCAGCATTCTAAATACATTTAGAAGCAGAGTACTGGAACCACTGTGGGCATCGGGTTGTGATTCTGAGGTGAATATGAACACTTAAAGCCTATATTTTGTGACCTACATTTTAGTGCCTCTTATATTTCTTAGTTAAAGCTTTATCGATGCACTATTCTGAATGTTTTTATTGCTCCCTTACTTATCTGCCAAAGATTTTCTGCTACTTGATATACTCAATAGACACCATAATAGTTGGAAGTGAATTCTCACTAGGCCAGAAGGCACTGTAGACCAGTGGTCACAAACACTTTGGATCTTGCCTCTCCGTCAGTAAAATATTTTTGAACATACACCCACAATCTATGTATATTTATCATTTATATACATGTACTACAATGGCCATATTTGTTTATTATAAAACATATACCTAAAGTGATTAAAAACGGTGACAAATACAAACGTCTTAAAATGATATTTTGTTAGTTGATAATTACAGAGTATTTTTGCTCTCATTAAAATATTATCATAATTTTTAAATGAGAGCGATGTACTTGCATGTGCTTTATTACTTTGTAGACTATTAGTTTAAAACTTTGCAATGAAGCAATTAGCAGGTATGTTTCAAATTCAATTTATTTCGAGACTTGGTTTTCAATTATTGTCATAGTTCAAAAATATCCAAGTGGAAGAAATCCATCATGGACTTCACTTACTTAATCATGTAAGTTAATTTTCAACCCCAAATTCATCTTGCAATGGTTTTTGTTGAAATATGGTTAGCAAATTTCCATCTTATGTGATCTTAATCAGATGTTTTTGCAAAACTAATTTGAAGGTAATGCATTTTAATGTTTTGAACAAAGGTGTTCAGAACCCACTGAAACTCTCCATTTGGAAGATTTAAAAACAGTTGTCAGACAGGAGAGTGTTTATAGCGATATACTTAGTATTTTCTTCAACAGGATCATATAATGATGGAAAGATTTCCAAACGTTCATTTTTCACAATGTTCTTTCCATACATGAATTCCTTTTGTAAAGCAGTTGCTTTCTCCCTTGGTGTTGAAACATCTAACTCACCTAGGAACGGAGTTAGTATGGAGCAGAAAAAGAGCTGGTACTGGAAGTAGGAGAAGGGTGAGCGTTGCCATTGCTGTTTTCTTATATTTCTACTTGCAGCATTATTAGCATATTGGGTTTTTTGTCGAAATATTTTAAAGCCATCAGAGCATTCATTTGAATCAGAGGATTCGTTTGATGAAAACTAGGTACTACCATCTGTGAATCCGCTTAATTGGGCATATGTAAACCGCAACATAGAGCAAGATGTCAACCACCAAAGCAGCAGCAAGGGCGGGGCTGTCTGTCAGCTCCTCCCACTCCCCTTTCGGACAGACTTCAGACCCACACATCTCCTGGATGGGTGAGATCTGACTACCTGGCAACGGGACATCTGTGCTGAGTGAGAGTGCCAGAGCTGATCCATAGATCAGATATTGGTAGACTTTGATTTCTTTCTCTTTTTAAGGATTAAAATACATTAAAAAATAGAAATCTTAATATTTTGTTCAGCATTCCTGAAGATGGTGTTGCACATCGCTGGGGGTTTGTGCACCCCACTTTAGCGACTACTGTATTAGATGCTAGCATTTTCAGCTGGAGGTCTTGAAAATCCTGATGAGCCATAAAGTGTTAAAAAGTCTTGCTGCTCCATCGTTTGTAAGATCCCATCAACAAAAGATCAACCAAAAAAAAAAAAAAATAATGGTTTGGGGGACAGAGATAATTAATTACATCACAGTAGTAATTGAAAGCAAAGTTAATTAAACTTCCTTTAGGCTGGTCATTGCTTATGTTCAAATGCAAATGAGTGTCTACAGCTGTCCCCAAAGTATCCTGTTACTGATGCTTCTAATAGCTAGCTGTGATCGGGATGGCTTTCAGTACAGCTTCTTTTATAAATTCCATTTTCCAGCTAGCTTCTATCTTGCCTCTTCTTTTACTTCTCCCAGATTGGGTATGCCATTGCTGGGGGTTCATTTATTCCTTCCTTGCTTTTGATAGCAAGTTATCAGTGTGATCTCAGGAAGGAAAGTTGTTGGAGCCCAATGTACTACCCATCTTGAATTAAAGAAATATTTTTAGTGACATCTATTTTGTGATGCCTTTGTTTTTCTTTTTTTAAAAATGTTATTTCCCAAAATGGGCTCTGGGAAAACAAAGCTTTTCTTGTTTGTTTGCTAGCTTAATGGTGTGAATGCACCTCTCAGAGTTTAAAATTCCCAGGGCTGCTGCAGAGCAAAATTTTTCTTAAGCTTTTCTTTTTTCCCTTTCCTGCAAAATATCTTGAGGAAAGAGTAAACTGTTAAGAGGAATTGCAAAAGGCATGTGGCTGTGGTGTTGAGGGGTGTTGCCACAGCTCAAGAATGTTGGCAATCCAGGAACATGAAAAGACAGTAGAAGGAAAAGGGTTTAGTTTTATGAGCATGCAGAGAGATGTGTGTGGGCAGAAAATTGTCCCTGGACATTTCCTTCCTACCTCCTTCCCTCCCTCCCCTACCTTCCTCTCTCCCTCCCTACTTACCTTCCTACCTCCCATCCTTCCTTCCTTCCTTTCCTCACTCCTCCCTCCCTTCCTTCCTGTTTTCTTTCTATAGATCATATGAACATTGACAGCAAATTCTGTTGGGAACAAAAAGAGAGATAAACTACTTACTCCAGATATGTGGAGTTTAAAGGAACCCAAGCATCCAAGAGATTTCAGAGCCTGAGTGAGGTAAGAAGGGTGATCTCATGAGAGAGTAGCTCAGTGTGGAGTACTGGGGCCAGAGAAGGTTTAGCTCGGCATCCATACAGGTGGGGGACTGATGGCCTGACATGGGGTGTTGAGCCTGATGGGGGGCTTCTGCGTGTAAGGAGTCAGCATAGGATATCAGTGCCCCAGGCAGGTTAAGGAAGGTATGGACAGAGTGTGACACCCTTTTGCAAAACTCAGTTTTCTACCTTTATGCCTCGTAAGGCACGGGAAACATTTCTCCACCTCTGTAAGCCAAGGGAAGCACTGCTAAATCGATAAAAGGTTGACCTGCTGTACCTTCACTTTAGACTGTCACAAAAAGGGATGTGAAAGTTTAGGAGGGAAGCTCTGGACACATAAAGCATATTCCTGGGAAAGAAATAGGAAACTCGTGTTTCAACAAGTTTGGATAAAAACATTTATAGAGTCAGGACTCCCAGTAATTCTGTGTTCATGCTTACAAAGCATGAACAAAAACAAAAAAATCTCTTGAATATCACCTTCAGGATGGGAAGCAAGAAGCTGCTTTTTTCTCCCCCTACTCAGCATGACTTTGGTATGACAGAGAGGAAAGGCTTTGGAATCAAATTTTGTGTTTATATTTCACGAAGGGCATCATATATTTCATCATATATTTCATGAAGCAACTACTTACTTTGTGGAGCTGTGGAAAGAGAAGACATTCTGGCTTGTGAAACTGAGTAGATCTGATATGCAGAGTGTCTGGTCCTTCTTAGGAACACCGGGTCTGGTCTTCCCAACCTGATTTACATACACCATGATTTGGAAATGGTACAGTTAGAGAGGGCAAGAGGCCTGTGTCCCTCTCGAATGCCAACCTCTTTCCATACTATAGCTTTATTCATGCACCTGCTCTTTAAAGGGGGATCTATTTTGAGCTAAGATACAGAGAGGTTGCAATTTTTTTTCTTCATATTCTTCCACTGCAGTAGAAAAAATTTTGCATTCTCTGTGCTTTTTGGCCATTTCACTAATGGCAGTCCTTGAGACTCTTATTTTTCTGATCTAGAATTCACTTAAAAAAATGTATCTCTTTTTTTTCTTCAAACATTTAATTTTTTATTTTTTTAAATTTAATTTAATTTTACTATGTTATGTCAATCACTGTATCTGACTCTTAATGCATTCAAGATAAGTGAGCTACAGTAAGTGGTGTGCTGGTAAGCGTTTAACAACCAGCTTTCAAAAAAAGAGGAAACAAACCCCCCAATTTCTAGCTCTTGCCCATCACTGTGGTGTAAATACTCCCATCATGCCTAATTTCAAGCTACCGATGTGACACAACCAGCTCATAGAATTCAGCAACCAGTCATTACAAGCTAGTAAACACCAGCTCCAGCACACTCCTGAAACCCTAATCTGGAAATGGTTCCTGTTTGAGCTAATTTCAGAAAAGACCCAATCATGTAGGAACTACAACCTATGTGATTGGTCTTTTGAAGTTGTGATATAAAGTGGTAACAACTCTCACCATTTTTTAAAATCCATTTCTTAGTAAGAAGTAAAAGGAGAACTAGAACTTAACTATTCTTAGATATCTTTAAACTTGATGTGGTGATATTATTCTGGTTTTTTTTTTTTGTCCCTTGGATGAAATGAAAATAGGGATAAAAGGAGAGCTATTTTTCTGATTAGATTTAAAAATAAAATGAAAGCTGAATGAGCCTATGATTAACATTTCTGGAGAATTATGAACATAATAGATTTAACCCTATCCAAAATTGAACAAGTCAGGTCTGCCTGTTGGCTAAGAATATTCCAGAATGAGTGCTGAAAGTTTCTTCCAGTTCTTTTTTGGTGTTTGGTTTTATTGAAAGAGAGGACCATATTTTATTTTCTTATAAAATTCTGAGATTACTTTTACTCTTCACTGTTTGTTTCTATGTCTTATTCAATACACCTTGACCTATCAGTCCACCGTTTGTACTATTTTTATTATTGCTTTTCTTAAGTGAGTTACATGAGAGAGAGAGTTATTCATAGCATAACGAGCATAAATTCCAAAATGAAGGCAAATTAGTAGTCAAGTAACTTCCTTTACTTAGATGTACTCTGGGCTTTATTTTTTATTTTTTAAAAATATTTTATTTATTTATTTGAAAGAGAGAGAAAGAGCACAAGCAGGGGGAGCAGCAGAGGGATAAGCAGATTCCCCATCGAGCAGGGAGCCCGATGCGGGACTCGATCCCAGGACCCTGGGATCATGACCTGAGCCGAAGGCAGACCCTTAACCGACTGAGCCACCCAGGCGTTCCTACTCTGGGCTTTATACTGGTTATTGACCTTGGATTATCTAGGAGCTTTAAGTGGTTCTGAATCAGCTCATCTGCCCCAATTTTTAAGATAAAAAAATAAACATTTTCTGAAGTGATACATGAAGAGATATGCTTTTTAAAATCATGTGTGGAAGTTTTTGTCTTTGTTCTCCTAGCATTATGTATTTATTTGGAGCAGGTAAGTATCATATTTTCTTATATAGGTTAAAGTTCAAAGTTATAGTATAGTATATAGTATAAAATCTACAAATTTATTCTCCTGTACTACTTTTTAATCTATTCTTTCATTTTCTTGCTGTTTCCCTTGGTCCTTTCCTCCTTCTGCCTTGGTTGTTATAGTGCTAGCAGGCTCCGAACACTCTGTATGTAAGCTTGTCTTATTCATCTTTGATCCACAGCATTTGAAACTGTGCTTGGCATATGGTAGGTTTTTAATTCACTGAAATCCATTTTTAACTTTTTCAGGTAATTCCCTGCTTATGAGTCAATTTTCCTTGGGTCTTAGCCATTTTCCCCTGAGTCCTTTGGATGGGGAATGAGATGCAAAATAAAGAGCATATATGGAGTAGGTGAGAAATAGTGGATTTTGATTTGAGATGGATCGTCAATAGCGAGTGTAAGAAGAATAAAAAGAACATCCTTTTTGGTGGGTTAAAACCTAATTATTGAAAAAATTGCATTCTGCACTAGACTGATCAACTGTCCTGGTTTGTTTGGGACAAAAAGGTCCTGGGATGTGGGGCTTTCAGTGCTTAAACTGAGAAAGTAGGGCAAACATGGATGAGTTGTTCATCCTAGAACTGAACTCTGATAGTAGGATGGAAAAATACTCTACAGTAGTGGTTATCAACCTTGAGTACACTTGGGAATCACCTAGGGAAGACTTAAAAAGTGGTGACACAGCCCCAGAATTCTGACTCAGTCAAGATGCTGCCTGGCATCTGGATTTTAAGAGCTCTCTGGGTGATCCTAATGTGTAGCCAGAGTAGAGAACCACTCATGTCAGGCAACACTTGGTGTAGGACAAAGTTGTTCTCATGGCTTTGGCAATGTACAAATTATCTTGACTTGGTGACCTAGACTGGGTGAAACAGTTTGGTTTGGGTTTGGAGATTGGTGAGAATGGTGACTTGGACCATGTGAAGGCTTGCTTTGGTTTTTGCTGCTGTTTACTCCTGAAGTAACATAAAAGCAATCAAAAGTTATACTCCAGATTGGGAAACAGGAGAGTGGATATAATTTACCAACTCCTCACATGCCTCTCTTCGAAGGCATCTTGACATGGGTCTTGTGGCCCTGGTGACTGGGAAATTCTCCTGATTAGAATTCAGAGCTCTGGATTAGCAGCTTGGGTGCCATGAGGGTGGATGAATAGCCACCTCAACCCTAAAAATCTACCTACCGTATCAGGATATCCACTGCTCACTCTCAGTAACAAACTCCTGCATTCTTTTTTCTTACTGAATCATTGTCTTTACCAGGCTTGGTCACGGTCCTAGAAGAACAGAAAAATACAGCTGTGGATTCCATTTGTACATTTTTCCTACAGTACACACCAGTGTGTTTTACATCTTCAAAAATGGAAGTGTTTAAATTTACCAAACCCAGCCAGTGAAGATGAGGTTAGAATCTGCTTTCCCTGAGGCCCTGGGAAATTCTACCCAGCTCTTTCTTGATAAAAGCTTGATATAAAATTTAGCCACTCTGCACTATGTTTATAAAGGGGCCAATCCCTTCCTAATGAGAGATGGATGGAGATAACAAACTCATAATCCATAGGCTACCAGAGAGTCATTATGTGGAAATGACTTTCGTTCACTTTGGATTTGGGTAGTATGGGGATATATAAATCTAGTAATAAAAGGCCTTAGCTCTTGCGGGTAAGCCCTGAGGTGCTCAGTCCCCTAACGGCTTACTCTTTGAAATTAAATTAGAATTATCCCTTTATCATTTAGGCAGCAACATTGCATTCTGGTCAAGCTCTGTGAATTTTCCTAGAGGTGGGGGGCACAAAAGCCTGTACAAACTCTGCCCTCTTTCAATTTACTGAAGAATAATGGAAGAGCGAAAGAGTTCAAAGGTGGTAGCGGTGTTTTGCAACACTTTAAATTGTCCTGCTTGGAGGGTCTCGTCCTGAAAAGTGGCAGGGAAGAGGGGACACAATCATGGCTGTGCAGTGTGCCTTCTTTCCAGCGGTTTGACTTTACCCTTTGTGGCTTTGCAGCTTTGGCATTGGTAAGTGGGGCTGTTAGAACACAGCCGTGTGGATGCTGCTTTACTGTAAACATGATCATCTTGGCTTCAAAACATCATTAAAGTTTGAACCTGAAAACTACTTATGCTTTGTCTATATTTTATGTCTTTTTAAGGACCTAGTCTTTTCAGTCTGCCATCTATTTTTTTTTCCATTGGAAACACAGATTTTCCAAATTGTAGGATTTCACTGAAAATCAACCTGCTGTTTGTGAACTTTGACTTCTTGAGAGGTTGGCCCCCTTTCCCTAGAATCTGTCCAGCAATAGCAGCTGCATTTTTCCACAGCAAAACTCCTTAGTACAGGCCCAAGCTGTCTCCCTCTGCATATCATTTGCTTTTACACAAGCCAGTTGGGGCTCTGCCTCTGATGTGAAGGGTGATCTATCAGAAAAGTCCTGGGAAATGATCTGACTGGCTTCAGTTCTTCTAGAGAGAGGTGCAGAGTCCTTTCCTCTCTTAAAATTATCAAACCCCTCAAAAAGTGATGCACAAGGAGAGCATTTTGTTTAGTAATCTTCAAAAGTGATGGAGGAAGGGGCGCCTGAGTGGCTCAGTTGGTTAAGCGACTGCCTTCGGCTCAGGTCATGATCCTGGAGTCCCGGGATCGAGTCCCGCATCGGGCTCCCTGCTCAGCAGGGAGTCTGCTTCTCCCTCTCCCGCTCCCCCTTCTTGTGCTCTTTCTCTCTCTCAAATAAATAAATAAAATCTTTAAAAAAAAAAAAAAAGTGATGGAGGAAAATGTCTTAGGAAGAAAAATCTCTTACCCGGTGAATGTGATATAGGTTCAAACTGAGGAATGATTATAAACTGTGCCAGTCTTCAAGTTATTAAAATCCTGCCCTCTTCAGTGAGTGGGTTTTCAGGAGCTCTTCTTTAAATAGGGTCACAGAAAGCAGCCACCATCCTAATAATGAACTCTGTCTTTCTGATGAGATGGGAGGTAGCAGGTAATAGGCTCTGTGATTTCTGTATCTGGTACATAGGAGGAAGGATGTTTTCTCATATGATGAAAATGTTTATTGTATTGTCACAGTAGAAATGTCAAGACCTAAAGGACCAGCCTATAGGCTTAAAAAATGAATTTCCATTGCAATCTTGAATCCTTATTATACAGTATAATGAGAATGTTCTGATGACTGGAAGTAAGTGGTAAATGGTGTGAAGTTTGGAAACTAGTTAAAAGGACCTTGGCTTTGCCCATCATTTTGCATAGTCCTTGATTGTTAGGCAAATTGGAAATGGAGAAATATGTGATTAGTGATGTAGAACATTTGCTAAGACTTTTTAAACAAAGATTATTATGTATTTGAACACTTATTATTTGTACACTTCTTATTTGTTAAGAATTATTTTAACATTTAAGCATAATTTTGTTATTAAGAAACTTATAGGCCGATAGGACGGATGGATTATATCTCCGCATAAGGATAATTAAATTCGGTATGTGCAAAGCACCATGGGGTAGGTAGAGTCTGAGTAGCTGTGGCTGTTCAGTGGAGAGAGGACTCATTTCTGGCTGTGTGGATCTGGAAACTTCATGGAGGAGGGGGCATTTGAACTGGGCCTTGAATAGGTGGAGGTGGCAGAAAGCCAGGCCAGACAAAAGTGGCAGCATTTATAAAGTACAAGATGCAAGAGAGTGATGGGTATTTTGAGTAATGGCTAGTAGCTAAAGTCAACAAGATTGTAAAGTTTCTATGAGGCAGATGTGGAAGATGAGGTGGGCCAGATGGTGAGGAACCTTGACTTCAACATGTGATAATTCATTCTTAATTCAGTCGTCATCATCAGGATTTCCAACTGGTGTGGATCATGACAAAAGTGCCCTTCAGAAGGGCACGTCCCTCCTTGCTCTTCATTCTGAGTATGATTGGTTGGGAGGAGAGTCAAAGGTAATCCGTAAAGTATATTGAGCTACTAACTGATTTATTGTCAAAAAAATTACATTAGATTTGATGAGTATTGAACTCTGAAACAATGTCATTCTCATTCACAGGGGGAGGGTGAAAGTGTTTCAAGATCTTGGATAAGCTCGGTGACTCTCACTGACTTGTGTACATGGAGAACTAGGAGGATGAGCATTGCCTTAGTAAATGCCTCCTCTAAAGATCTGAGAGATTTCTTTCAGACATTCCAGGTGACCTTGATATTTAGAATGATCTGAAGTTTAAAATCTAGGATAATGGATAAGGAAGGAATATATGGATAGTGGATAAGGAAGTAGAATATAGGCCCACTAATCTCTAAACCTGAATGAATAAAATAAAAAAATATTTCCTATACTGTTCAATACTTTTTTCTTTCTTTTTTTTTTTTTAAGATTTTATTTATTTATTCATGAGAGACAGAGAGAGAGAGAGAGGCAGAGGGAGAAGCAGGCTCCCAAGGAGCAGGGAGCCCGATGCGGGACTTGATCCCAGGACCCCGGGATCATGACCTGAGCCGAAGGCAGACGCTCAACCATCTGAGCCACCCAGGCGCCCAATACTTTTTTCTTTAATCAGTCATTTAACTGTGGTTCTGAGGTAGGCATGCAGGAGTGGGAAAATCATGTTGGTTTTTCTTGTGTGAAGAAGGATATTAATGGCGAAATCTCTTTGTGTGGGGAGGGACCTATAATAGAGGGCACGGTACCTCATTCTTTTCTGGAAAGACTGAAATGATAATGTCATGGGCTGTGTGTTTTATTTACCCATCTGTCAGTTAATAACCACTGGTGTGATTTCAGGATTTCCCTAAGTTCTTCAGAACATGTTGACATATTAACTTATTTTGTTATTGCACGTCTTCTAATTTTCACATAGATTTTTTGCTGAGATGTTAAGCGCAGCACACATGTCCTATTCTTGCCATTTAATGCACACTTAAAGATTTTATTAATTTATTTGAGAGAGAGAGAGAGAGAGAAGGAGGAGGTGCAGAGGGAGAGGGACAAGCAGACTCCCCGCTGAGCATGGAGCCTGACACGGGGCTTGATCCCAAGATTCTGAGATCATGACTTGAGCTGAAATCAAGAGCCAGATGCTTAACTGACTGAGCCACGGAGTTGCCCCCATTTAATGCACATTTAAAGGGCATTTTGATCAAAGAGTCCAAAGGATCAAAAGCCTCTTGTGGGAAGAAATGAACATTTATTAGCTATCTTAACTATTAAATGCCAGATAGTCCATTGAGCACTTTTCATCCTAAACATTGTCCTGGAGTTTAATTTTCCTACAAAACTAAGGGAGATATTATTAGACCCCCCCTTTGTTGGATAAAGAAACTGAGGCTCAGCCTGTGGAAGTGATTTGCCCAAGCTCTAAATAAGAACAGCAGGATTTAAATCTGGGCAGATCTGAGATCCAGCTTCTTTCTTTCACCATGCCGTCTTTTGAAGTTTTGAAATCCATGAAAACTATAGCTTTTCTGACCACAGACAATCTGCTAAGAATCTTAGAAGTGAATTGACAGGTTGCTCTTTGGTTCTCAAATGTGGTAATTATTTTATTCCATCTCTCTTTCTCCATCATCTGTGCCTCCTGTGGGCTGCCCATGGACATTTTTCTCTCCCGTGGTTCTGAAGGTAGGAAAACAGGGAGTAATGCATATCACCACAGGCTGGGAGTAGACTCACCTGGGTGGAGTTGTGTAGACTGGAAGTTCCTTAGCAGCAGAAGGATGTTTTAGGAAAATCTTTTGACCACAGTGCCAATTGTTTTTCACTTGGGAGTTCCTCAAGAGGAAGCATCTTTTGATGATAAACAGCCATTTATCATTTAATATTTAGTCTCCTTCCCCACTGTGGGTATTATGTTTGCTTGGCTTTAGCTACAGACCTTTCATGTGTAGCTCTAAGTATGTGTATGTCAGAGCTGATTCTATGGTGGGTCAGACATTGACAGAAGCAGGCTAACAGGGAATGGAGGACAGAGGTGATGTTACAGCCTGTCTCTCACCTTCCTGTTATAACCAGATTGTCAGAGGTATTCATATGTACTGTTTCCACTTCCAGATCCAGTTGCCCCCACCACTCCATTTAAACTGTTCTTACAAGGTCGTCTTGTGAAAAGTCCAATGGACAATTCTTATTTCTTACTGGACTTTTTAAGAGCTTTCCACGTATTTACCATTCACTCCTTCTTCCTAGAAAACACTCTTCTTGGCTTCCCTGTCCTGTCATTCTTGGGTATTTTTGTCCCCTAACTTCCCTGGCCACTTATCAGCCATCCTGGGGTCTTTTTTCTCTACTTAATTTTTACATGATAAAGACTCTCAAGACTTAGCCATCCGTTCTTTCCACTTGACATTTGGGCACTGGGTGATTTCATCTGTTCCTGTGGCTTTAGATTTTTCTGCCAATGAATCTTAAAGTTAGACTTTGGGCTGCCACCTCTCTCCAAGTCCAGGTCCATGTTTCTGTCTAAATGATAGTCCTTCTTGGATATACTGTAGGTACCTCAAAATGAGCATGTTCAAAATAGAACTCATGTTCTTGTACCCCAAACTTGCTCTTTCATGATATCCCCAGCTTATCAAATGGCTTTACCATTTACCTGGTTGCTCATGTCAGAAACCTAGTTGGCATCCCTCTCCCTCATTACTCACATCCAACTGAGTCATTGATATCAGATCCCACTGAATCTACATCCCAGATATTTCTTACATCTCTTTCCACAATCCTAATTTTGAACCAGCACCATCTTTCTCCTGGGCTGCTGCTGAAGCCTCCTACATGGTCTCCAAACATTCACTCTATATAACCTCAAGTATGTTTTCCTTTTGACAGCCAGATTTATCTTCTCAACATGCAATCTGATCATATCACACCTCTCTCTAACATTATCTCCAAGCTGCCATTTGCTGTTATTATAAAAGCTCATATTCTTGATTGGGCTTGATTTCTGTTTACCTCTTTGATCTCATTTTTTCTATTCTCTCCCTTATGCATTATGCTCTCAGCTTGTGGGCTTTCTTTTATTTATTTTTTTGTCCCCCTGAGGTTCTCAAGTGTTCCTGGACCACTCTTCTCCCCACCTCTCCCTTCTTCTAGCCCCCAAGCTTGATCAACTTTTATTCAGCCTTCCAATCTCAGATTAGATGTCCCTTTCTTCATGAATATTCCTTCGACTGCTCCTTCCTCACTGTTAGGCCCACATGATTATATACTCTTGCAGTACTTTATACATTTCCTTTATCACACTTTTTAACATTTGGATAATTATTTGCTTAATATCTATATTCCTGCCAAGATGACAAGAGCAGAGACGTATTATTTCTTTTCACTGCTGTATCCCTAATGCCTTGCACAGTGTTTGGAAAAGAGTAGGCACTCATTATATATTAGTTAAATGAATGGGTGAATGAATATTCCTAGGGTGCCTATAGAGCTATAGTTTCTAACATAGTAGCCACCAGCATATGTGGCCATTGAGCCCTTGACATGTGACTAGCCCAAATTGAGATGTACTGTAAATGTAAAATACAAACTGGATTTCAAAGACTTCGTATGAAAACAATGTAAAATACCTCATTAGTATTTTTTCTATTTGCTGCATATTTAAATGATAATACGTTGGGCATATTGGGTTAAATAAGATGTAATATTAAAATTAATTTAATCTGTTTCTTTTTGCCTCTTAAAATGTGGCTTCTAGAAAATTTAAATTACATGTGTGGCTTGCATTCTATTTCTGTCAGTGCTGTTACAGAGTATAACTTTGAACTGAAATTGAACATCAAAGCTTTTAAACTCCCTTATATTAAAATGTTAAAAGCCTCCATTTTAAAACTTTTTGCATTGTTCATACTGCAACCTCATTCTTTGCCTTTCCAGTGTGCTTGGCTACTAGGCTTGTGGGGTCATCAATCTCCCTGTCTTGCACCTCCCCATTCAATTGCTAATTTCTTTGCGGTCACAAGGGTGCCTGAGAAAGATCTGTAATTGGCAGTCCCCTTAACAGTGACCGTGGGGAAAATTTGCCCTTGGTGCATTGATAGTGCCCACTTGTCAAGGGATCTCTCTATTCACAAGTCTAAAAACTACGTAATTGGTATGTGAGTGAGAAAAAAGAGTGGTGTTTGTCCTTGAAAACACCTCTTCCTCTGAGTTTGACTTAGCCATGTAGGAATGGTTTTGTCATCTGATAATGATCACTCCCCTTCCTTCTCTTCCTCCCCGTTGCTTGGATTTTAAAAGGAGTTATTTAGAAATATCTTTTTCATTTTCACTTTAAAAATGTGAAAAAAAAAATCTTTGTCGGGATGCTTTTAAATATATTAAACCCATCATATAGTTTTTGCCTTTGCTGCCTTTATGCTAATAATCTATTCTGATTATTTGCCTTTTTTTTTTTCATAATGAAGCAGTCCAGTGAATTGACTTAATTTGAACATTGCAGGGAAAAAGCAGTTTTTCAGTTATTAGCTTGGTGTTATTTAATATATTTGAACACTACATATATTAGTCGGGGTTCTCCAGAGAAACAGAACCAATATATGTAGATATATAAATATATATAAGAGGACATTTATTATAAGAATTGGCTCACGTGATTCTGGAGGCTGAGAACCTTCTGTTTGCAAGCTGGGGAATACTGGTGTTA
Organism: Leptonychotes weddellii; assembly: GCF_054177405.1. Taxonomy (NCBI): domain Eukaryota; kingdom Metazoa; phylum Chordata; class Mammalia; order Carnivora; family Phocidae; genus Leptonychotes; species Leptonychotes weddellii. The sequence goes on from NC_138377.1 coordinate 44,329,857, forward strand.
TAATTCAATCTGATTCCAGAGGCCTCAGAACCAAGGGAGCCGATGGTGTAAGTCCTATTCTGAATCTGAAGACCTGAGAACCATGGGTGTTCCATCTCAAGCGAAGAGAGCAAATTTTCCCCTCCTCTTCCATTTTGTTCTCTTTAGGCCCTCAACAGATTGGATGATGCCCACCCACTTCCATGAGGGTGATCTTTACCTATTCAAATGTTAATCTCTTCCAGAAACACCCTCACGGATACACCCAGAAATAATGTTTCACCAGCTATCTGGGCGTCCCTTAGCCCAGCCGAGTTGACACATTTAATTAGCCACCACACTATAGATGCTTTATACCATTTACAAAATCAGAAAGAAATTCTTTGGCTTCTGTCTTCAAGGAATTTATACTTGGACTCCTTAGCCTCTCAGTGCTGGACATCACGTACAGTCCTGCACTGGCTCTGCCTGGGGTGGGAGGCATTGCATGAGAGAAGTAAACCCTCCTACAATTATCTGCGTTTCACCTGGCTTTATGTTCATGTCCAGGAATTTCCAATTAGGTTCACCGTTAATGTTTGCATTTTAACTCTGACCATGTTCAGAAAAAGTCATCCTAACTCCCTACTAATGGCCCGGTTTTTTCACTCTTCATGAGATCACCACCCAGGGCATAATGAAGCGGTCTCCTTTCCATGACTATTGTCAGCCTGAGGTCATCAGAGTGGACTATGGTTAGTGTGGCTTCTGAACTCCAGATGATGTAGAAGAGCCTCCTGTACAGGTCCCCTGGGTCTCTGTGTCCTATGTCTGTGAAAAATGTTTGAGTTTTTTTTTTAACTTTGTGGGTTTTGCTTTGGCTGCGTGGGCTGTCTCCCCAAGGAGTCTTTTTTTTTTTTTTAAGATTTTATTTATTTATTTGACAGAGAGAGACACAGCGAGAGGGAACACACGCAGGGGGAGTGGGAGAGGGAGAAGCAGGCTTCCCGCGGAGCAGGGAGCCCGATGCGGGACTCGATCCCAGGACCCTGGGATCACGACCTGAGCCGAAGGCAGACGCTCAACGACTGAGCCACCCAGGTGCCCCCCCAAGGAGTCTTATTGTCCGTGTCCTCTGAGCAGAGCACAAATGAGGCACAGGTCAGTGCTTCAGCTTATTGGTTTTTCTTGTTATGTCCCAGACTCACTGGCCCGTCTGGGCTGTCACAGTGTGAAGCTTCAACCAAACAGGGCTCTTGCAAGCGCCATGCAACACATCCCACTTGTTACCAGGATGTCAAGAAAATAAGTGACACATGGGTATTTAGGGCTTAGCAGCACCCATACAGGATTCATGGGCCATCCTGTTCCACATGCCAGGCTAGAGAAGGAAACCTATAGTGACTTTTTTGTGGGTTGAGGGGTCAGTAGGTAAGTAGCACACAACTCTTGAGGAAATAAGAATGACTTCAGAGAAAAGAATGTCTTTTAATAAAAGTAAAAGTTTTTGTCTTGCTATGACTTTCTCAAATACTTCAAAGACACAATGTTCCAAGTCATATAGATACACACACACACATATATATTTTAAAGCTTTGAAGTGTAGTGTGTTTCTTCTTCAGAGATCTATGTGGTGTTAAGCGAGTTTGGGGGGAATGTATTACCATCTAGATATCATTAGTGATGGAGAATTTATTAAAAAATATATGGAGGTGTATGTAATGAATAATTAAAAGTGAAGGCATAGAAAATCAGTATAGGTATATTTAACAAGTGAATGAGGAGAGATTTTATCTATCCGAATGTATTCTCTGAGAATTATTTAATAGAGAAGGTATCAAGAATTTCTAGTTGCAGAGATTTTTCCTATATATTTATTTAGCCAGCTTCGGAAGATGAGAGAGAGAGAGAGAGAAAGAGAGAGAGAGAGAGAATTTATTCCAGGTTGTGGCCAAGATGATCTGGTTGGCTATAGCCCTGCAGATCCCACTGTTTGGTCAGATGATCTCTTTGGATTTCATGAGCTGGTCTACTTAACCTGGCTTGATTTTTTTTTTTCTTTTGTAACCAAGAGACCTCTGAATCATACACAGTCTTGAAGGCTATTTTTCAGAAGACAGTAGGGATTTGACAACACATGCCTTTCAAATTGCTTATAAGTCAATATGAAAGGCTTGCTAATTTAGATTTCTTTGGGAATAATTTCCAGTTATAGGTACTCATGTGTCTCACTTTAACATAACCCATTATAACAAATATTCTCTTGTGTATGTTTTGGTAGTGTTTAGTGTACAGATCCAACTAGTGTAGACTGAAAATCTCTTTTCTATAAAGTCTAATTTTATGACTGGCCTTAGACATTAAATTAAATTTAAACATTAAGTCATTAAGCCATTAAATCACTAAATCATTAAATCATATGGATTCCATCTTTTCTCTTAAAATGAGCGTTTTTATTTCCTGAAGCTTTCGGTTGCAGCTGGTGCAGTAGGGTGAAGAATGCTCTAGCATTGCTGTAGATGAGGGTAGCTGGTGGAGAAGGATACCCAAGTAAAGCCTTAGAGAAGAAGAGAGTCCCAGAAGAGATTGTGCTTCTGGTTTCCAAAGCCTTGGACTGACCATCTTGGTGGCCTAACAGGTAAGATTGGTCCCACTGTCCTGACAGGGTGTCCCAGGTTAGATGAATGATGACCTGCAGTAGCTAGTAGAGAGTTAATGTCTGGTTTGTTTCTTGATTTTATTTCTTCTGAAAGTAAATGGCTCTGTTTCTAAATTTAAAAAGATGTCTTTATTTCAACTGAAGCAAACACGATCTGTTTGACTGAGATCAAGATGAGCAATATATAATTTATAACATTTGAAGCAAATTTCTTCCTGCCCCTTCCTGAGGGTGGAGGACAGTTGCTATTTAAAGATACATTTTTCATGAACATTTTTTTTTTTACCAGAACATGAATTATAAACATACCTCTGTCATATGTCACCAACGCATTGAATCAGTGTCAAAAGACTTTTCTCAGTGTTAAATACTTCTGTACTGGTTTTCCATTTACACCTGCAGTTTATTTGCTGAAAGTTATTTTCTAAGTGTAAGTGGTAGCACCCTTAGATGAAATTCAGCCTAAGATCATGCTCATTAAGGCTTCTCCCTGACTGGATTTGCCCAGCCTTGAAATATAATAGGGCACAGGCTCATCCACTATATGACTCTGTGGATCATCCTATCTGGAAGGGTTCTTTAAATCAGATAATAAAACATTTGTCGAGATTGACTGAATTAATGTGATCTATAAACAGTCTACCATAGACATTTATATATGACACAGTATAAGGTTAGGTAGTGTTTTTGAAACAAATTTCCAGCTCCTTCTTCATAAAGAGGAGGTGATAATTCTGAACCATAGATTTAAAAATACAGTTTCTTCTATGTTGTTCAGATCCTTTTCTTTGTGCTCCAGTGCTATGTCCTGGGCTGTCCGCCTCTCCATCTACCTCTTGCTTCAGGACCCTTACCACTATGTCCTGGGCTTTCCTTAAACAGTAGTGAACCACTTATTAATCAGGTGATTCCTCTAGAAGATTTTATTTCCATTAAACAGGCAATAGAAAAAACAACTACTTGTTAATGACAATGCCTCAGTGAGACTCAGTATGTTGTGAGTGGATACTTCCTGAGGTCTTTGTTCTCTTTGTGGAAAATAAGAGTTTTCTGTGCTGAGGGACTGAGGGAGACAATTAAAAATCTTCATTGGTGAGAAGAGTCATTTTCTTTCTTGAGTCTGGGCCAGAAACAGATTTGTCCCATTTTGCATTCTGATATGTTTTATAAAGCCCAGAAAGCCTTCCTCAGACAACACCTCAAAATCATTGCTTAATTACTTCATGCTCCATATTGGGTGGGCTTTAAAAATCAACCTTTTTACTCCCTATGGAAAAAAGCAGTACTCAGCATTTTTTCTATGTAGTATACAATGACATTTGGTTTACACTGGTTATTTTCAGGGATTTAAAGGAAGTTAAGCTTTTTATTTCTTACTCAGGAGCCAAATATGCCTTTTGATAGAGTTTTGCCTTATTTATCCATAATTTTGGGGGGTGGGAGAGCACCTCAGGAAGCTTCCAGAAGGCTTGACTGAAGTGTAACAGTCATGACAGTGGTCGAGGTGGTTTCATAGCACATACAAACATGTAAATTGATGCAGCCATTATGGAAAACAATATAGAGTTTTGTCAGAAAGTTAAAAATATCACAACCATATGATCTAGCAATCCCACTCTGGTTATATATCCAAAGGAAATTCCATCGATATTTTGAAGAGATATCTATACTCTCATGTTCATTGCAGCGTTATTCATAATACCTAGGATATGAAAACAACCTAAATGTCCAATGATAGATGAGTGAATAAAGAAATTTTTTAAAAAGATTTTAGTTATTTATATGAGAGAGAGAGAGAGAGCACAAGCAGGGGGAGGGGCAGAGGGAGATGGGGAAGCAGACTCCCCGCTGAGTGCAGAGCCCAATGCAGGGCTCGATCCCAGGACCCCAAGATCATGACCTGAACTGATGGCAGAGACTTAATCAACTGAGCCAATGAGGCGTCCCTACCACAATTTCTTTCTCTCTCTCTCTCTCTCTCTCTCTATATATATATATATATATATACACACACACACACACACACACACAATGGACTATTATTCAGTTATTAAAATAGAAGGAAATCTGGTCATTTGTGACAAGATGGATGAACTCAGAGGACATTATGCTAAGTGAAAAAAGCCAAACACAGCAAGACAAATACTTGATATATGCTCTCACTTATATGTAGAATCTGAAAATGTTGAGCTCATAGAAGCGGAGAGTAGAATGGTGGTTGCCAGGAGTTGGAGTGTAGGGGTTGGTCAAATGCTACAAATTTACACTTATGAGATAAATAAATTCAGGTGATCTAATGTACAGTATGGTGACTATAGTCAACAATATTGTATTCTATACTTGAAATCTACTAACAGAATAGATCTTAAGTGTTCTTACCACATAGAAAAAAAGGTAATTACATGAGGTGATGGATGTGTTCATCAACTTGATTGTGGTAATGATTTCATAATATATACAGAAATCATCCCATTGTACACCTCAAACAAATACAATTTTTATTTGTCCATAATACCTGGATAAGGCTGGAAAAAACCCCAAATACACTGATTGCACTGCAGGTTCAGGTGTTTCAAAGTTAGCAACATGCTGGCAGCATTCTTAATTACATGATGTGTGCAGACAGTGATGTGGGATAAATTATCCTTTCTGAGGCCAGTGGCATGTGGTGATGCCCTTAGGGCACTGGAAAGGCATGTAAAAGTAAGCCTGAGTGGCTTTCTGCATCTTTTTGAATTTGTTTAAGCAATAAAATAGCCTGTCTGAGATGTCTTGTAGACTGAAGAGTATGACAGATGGAGGATTGAGGAAAATGGGAAAATTCAGAGGACTGTGATGAACCTAAATTAGATGGTAATAGGTGACCACTTTGGACAGTGTCATTGTATGAGAGCAGATGATCAAGGACTTTGTGGGTAGGTTGATGGGGAGTTCGATGGACAGTCTATTAGAGTGATCTTGGAGAGTGTCCCAAAGTATACTAAGTTGGGATTCCGTTAGTTGAGAAATGGATTTTTAAAATATTCATTGTTTAAGAAAAAGATGGCACCAATGGGGAGAATAGAAAGTAATGAAGGTAAATAAGAAATATTGAGATGTAACTGAGGATAATACCATGGAGGGCCATTACTATGTTTCCTATAGAATGGTTCTGGAAAAGTGTAAAGATTAAATACCATTGGACTGACCTCATATAGAGGCTGGTTCTTCAGTACTTGAGTGTTTTTGTCTTGTTTTTCAGTCTGAGGTAACCTAGTGACCTGCCCTTTCCTTATAACACTTACATAGGTTCTCTTACCTGGAACTCAATATTAATTAATTAATACTGATTATTAGTATATTGCTTATTTTGAGTCTCCTGTTGAGAGTTACTCTTGTGTACATTGTGGGAAAGGGGAGTAGTTAAACGAGATAATCTGTTAGGATTCATGTAGAAAATACTAGAACTTCCATTCACATTTATTATGTATTACATATGTGAGAAAGAAATTAAGCTTTCCTAATATTTAATATGCAGACTGGCACTGGCTCCTTTCCTTAGTGTATATATCACCTGTCATATGTCACAAGTGAATGAGGTGGGTGGCGTTGGGGTTCCACGGTTCAGTGCCCTCACTCTCATGCCCTCTCTAGCATGTTGTGGTATTTTGTAGTTCAGAAGCCCCTGGCTAAGTGAATCTATGGATTAAATGGATTAATTAGATGCAAATAAGAACTCTCACAAAATGAGCAAGTGGCTTAAAAAGATTCTAAGCAAAGAATTTTGGATTGGAGATAAACTAATGATACCAGGGAACTACCAAGAAACTGCAGTTAATGCTCCTAGTCTTAATTTTAACTCTTTATCAGTCATATCAAGAAACAATCACAGTTTGAAACCACAGTTTAAAAAATAGGCCATTGTTAATGATCAATCTCATCCAAAGTACATATTATGCCAAATAATAGTATCAAAGGACAGTAGTACATGTATATATTTATAAATAAATAAATATACACATATTGGAAGTGAATACTCAAAATTTTTTCCCAAGGGGATGGATACGTGATCAAAGTTTGGACACTGCTGCTCTTGATGATTTCTGTAGCATGAATACTACAAGCATGCTTTTCAATCTTCTAACATCTATCTACAGTTGTTAAGATACTTAGATCTACAACTTTCAGTTCTGCTAGAGAAAGTTCCACGTATGTGCTGAAGCCTTGACTACAATGAAGCTAACTTGATTTTGCTCCTTTGAGCTTCTAGGCACTGGATCACTTCCATTTTACTTCTCTCCCAGCTTGTACTGTTCTGGTCTTCCCCACAGCCCCTCTCTTTAATGCTATCATTAGGAAGACTACATTTTTCAGTCTAAAAAGCACGACAAGGCATGTAATCGTGGAACGTGGAAAACCAGACATGTCTTGAAATCTGGGATGTATGATGGCTAATAGTGTTTGGTATAATGAATGCTAGGCAAATAAAAGCTCCAGGTTATTCTGTTGATTGTCTGAGACAAGACTCTTCTCAAGTACTAGGTTATGTGGAAGGATGGTCTCCCTGTGTTGCCTCTTTAAACACGGCATGCACTTAAACTTCAGTGCGGTAACCACCCAGTTTTCCAGACTTGTGTTCAGTTGGAATATGACTCACAATATGTAAATGAGGCAGTAATCGCGTCTGCACTTTAAAAGGTGCTGGATCTGAGATCAAGACAAATTTGGCATGTTTTACATCCTATGTTCTTAATTATTTGATTAGAGTTGATTACTCTTCAGTTCCACTAGGAAATGTAATTGGATAGGCATCTGTAATTTGGTTTTGTGTGTTTGTTTTAGTGCATGTGTTTTTATGTGGATGTTTGTGTGTTTTCCTCCCAAGACTCACTGTGTAAGCAGACACTAAAAAGGAAGATAACTTCCATCCTACCATGACGGCTCTGGGTGTGGATGTAAGTAGTTTCTCTAACTCGGATTCCTGCCCTTTCTCAGCTGATTTATTGTAGTCCTTTCAATAGTTTTTGGTTGTTTATTTTACAACAGGTCTTCCACATCTGCTTTTTAGATTATACTTAGCTTTTAGGATGTCTTAGAAAGGATATTATTTTAAAAAACATTTTCTCCAGAGATTGTTTTATACAGTGGAAGTTTTTTGTTAAGCAAATTTTGTGTAAGTTAATCAATTCTATAGTAGAAAAATACAATGAATTATACTAGACAGGTAATAAGCTTGAGGCACAGAATCCATCGTTCAAAGAGAAGTGTCAATTTTAATTTCATGAGGACTTTCTGACTTATAACCAGCAGGTTGTCCTTTTCACTTTATTTGTTTTTGAATGATGTTACAGATTCACTAAATAGGTTTCCTTTTCTTCTTCTTCTTCTTTTTTTTTTTTTTACAAATGGAAACTAACTGAATTAATAAATGTCAATTGTAGTAGGTTCAGATTGACCAGACACAGATCACATTTGGATAAATCCAACAAGGTTTATTTATCTAGAAGTTCTAGAAAGAGGGCATAGCAACATCATTCAGGTCATCTACAAAGGACCTCACCAGCAGGCACACTATTGTGGATGAGAAGTTCAAACGACTTTTGGTTACATGAAAACTTCTGGAAGCTCAGTGCTTTCTTCCATGCCCAGACTTTTATACCCGAGGATGGAGCAATTCTGCTGAGTGCTTTGGTTGTGAACTGGGACCACTCATCTGAGCCAAGTAAATCTCACCTGCACTCATGTTAAAAAATATACAGAAGGAAAAAAATATATATACAGAAGGTCTCCTGTGTGTGGTTCAGTAAAGCACACTTGGGCTTGAACACAATGCTCATTTATTATCCTCGAGCTCCCTAGGCCCTCACAGCCTGAACTTCTGGTTTTCCTGAACTGAGAGCTGCAAACTGAGCTTGGGTCAGTTACCCAGACATTCCAGACTCAGGCTAACAGCTCTTGAGACAAGTGGTAGGGTTATCATGCACATGTCCATCATGAACCAAGAGGAGAATTCAAACTACCTATAGTCACTTCACTAAGAGATACCCAGCATTTACATTTTGGGGGGTATTTTTCCAAGCATTTCCCAAACAAAATCATACTAAGATACAGTTTAGTAATTTGTTTTTACCCTAGCAAAGTACTATAGATACCTTTTCATGTTAATAAATACTGAGCTATAATTACATAATTATTTAAATTGCTATGTAATATTCTATTATATAGTTTTGTACTACCACTTAGCCTATCAGCTATTGATCAACATTGTTATTTTTATCTTTTTTTATTATAAAAATGCTGTTATACCTTTAGTTAGCTATGTTGTCAAATTAATTTCTTTCTTCTCTCCTATCAAATTCTCTTACACATTTTATGTGAACAAACAACTCAAGACGTAATGACATTGTTAGATGCTTCATGAAGGATAAATTGTAACTCTAGATAGTCTGTTAAGCAACTAACTTCTAGAAATTGGCTACTGGTAGAGAGTAGTCTAAAATAAAACTATTTAACCAAGAAAAATCATGTTTAGAGCAGGGAGGATTCTTTTTGTCTTTTAGGTCAAGTGCAGATTAAATACAGATCAAGTACAGAAATATTTACCTCCTTCAGGTGTGTGGTTCTATGAATATCAATAAGTGCACATAGTCAGGTAACTTCCTTATTGAACCTTTCCCTCACCCCAAAATGTTCCCTCATGTGTCTTTGTAACCACACCTCTCTTGCAACCCCAGCTCCTGGCAACCACTAACTAATTTTCTTGTAATATGGTTTTGTTTTTTTTCTGAAATGTCAGGTAAAGGGGATCATCCAGCATGTAACTTTCTTAGTCTGGCTTCTTTTCATAGTTCAGTGCATTGGAGATTTATCCACATCATGGTATGTTTCAGTAGCTCTTTTACTTTACTCACCAGTTGATAGATGTTGGGTTGTTTCCAGTTTTTTTTGGTGATCATGAATAAAGCTGTTAAAAACATTGACATGTAAGTTTTCATATGGACATATATTTTTATTTTCTTTGGGTAAAAACTTAGGAGTAGGATTGCTGGATTGCATGCTAATGGTATTTTTAACTTTATAAGACACTGCCAAACTTTTCCACAGTGACTGTACCATTCTGCACGACTGCCAGCAATGTATGAGTGTTCCAGGCGCTCTGCATCCTCACCAGCGCTTAGCATTGTCAGTCTTTTTTTTCCTGTCTTTTAAAATTTTAGATATTGTAGTAGGTGTGTAGTTGTATTTCACGTGGCTTAAATTTGTATTTCCCTAATGACTAAAGATGTTGAGCATCTTTTTATGCACTTTTTTGCCCTCCAGATATCTTTCCTGATGGACTGTTTGTTCAAATTTTTTTCCCATTTTTAAAAATGAGATTTTTTTTTTATTATTGAGTTTTGAGAGTTATTAGAGCTATATCATTTCAAACACCACTCTTTGAAAAGGCTGTTAGAGAGAAGCACTTTGGGAATGGTGTAGTAAGACCTCCAAAAATCTCTTCCATAGAAGCAGCAAGAGCACTGGCAGCAGTTGTGAAAGTCAACATTTTTAGAACTCTGAAAATGAACCAAAGGCTTGCAACAATATGAGGGCCATTTTTTTAAATTAATTAATTTATTTATTCATGAAAGTCAGAGAGAGAGAGAGAGAGGCAGAGGCAGAGGGAGAGAAGCAGGCTCCCCGCCTAGCAGGGAGCCCGATGCGGGACTCGATCCCAGGACCCTGGGATCATGACCTGAGCCGAAGGCAGACGCTTAACCATCTGAGCCACCCAGGCGCCCCTATGAAGGCCATTTATTTAGGAAAAATGGCTGGATCTCTGTAAGAACAGCAAGCTCTGAGGCATTTTGACTTGTTCTATTCCCATCCCCTTTCCAAGCTCTGCAGTAGCCTTGAAAACCAGCAGCATCACAAGCATGGTAGTTAGGGAAATGCAGCCTAGTGCACTGAAGAGGAAGAATAAAAGCCCATCTCCAGAGAATTGTCAGTATTTGACTTGTCTGGCAGCTCCTTGTAAAAGACCCCTTCATAGAAGTTGTCTCTATTTGATTTAACTTTGAGCTCATTTAGTGGAAAAAATCCTTTCTCTAGGATGTTTGTCAAAAACAAAATAATCAGCAGCAATTGTTTAAAGCTCAGCTGCATGAGATAATAATGCCAGTTGGGGTAAACAAGAGGCTGGACAAAAAACTTAATAGTAAAATATGGGGAGTGCGATGTATAGGGGGGTTTGGGAAAGCTCTGACATATTCCTGGGGTTATAGAAGGCTATGCATATGTGCAGGGCTGTGCAGTGCCCAGAAAAGATGTGGGAATATCCTAATATCTCACCCCTGGCTGACCTTGACCCTCTGCACAAGCAGGAAGTAAAGGCTGAGGTAGATTTCAGACTGCCAGAATGTTGAAGTCATGCCCCAATACACATTCAGGCCCCTCTGCAAAGGCTGGGAGACTTATTCGTTCAAAGCATTCAATGAAATTTCTATTCAATCCTTAGCTGACCACTAAGCTAACTGAGCAGAGACTTCAGTAGCTGCATGTGACATAGAATACAGGCTTTACAGAATTTATAGTCCAGGGAAATCACTAAACAGGTATCAGCAGCAATAACAATAACAAGCAGCAAACACAAAACTCCCTGTGTGTGTGTGTGTGTGTGTGTGTGTTGTGGGGTGGAGGATCTTATTTTCAGAGTTGCCACATTATATTATTTAAAATGTCCAGTTCTCAACAAAAAATTATGAGACACACAAGAAACAGATACTATGGCCTGTTCACAGGAAAAAAGGATCCATTGGAAACTGTTTCTGAGGAAGACTTCAACAACACTATTTATAAACCAACTAGACCTAAAATAGACATCTACACAACACTCCCCCCCAAAATAGCAGAATACAAATTCTTCTCAAGTGCACGGGAACATTTCCCATCGACCATATGTTAGGCCATAAAATATGTCTTAATAAGACCCAGAAGTTTTCCCTGGTGAAGTCTATGAATGTTAAAGAAGAAGTAATACAAATTCTTCACAATCTCTTCCAAAAAAATAAATAGAAGAGGATCACTTCCCAACTCATGCTATAAAGTCAGTGTTACTTTGTTACCAAAATCAAAGACATAAAAAAAAGAAAACAGATCAATATTCCTTATGAATAAAATGTAAAAATCAACAAAATACCAGCAAACCAAATTCAATAACATATAAAAAGGATACTCTACCATGACCAACTGGGACTTATCCCAGGATTGCAAAGTTGTTTAATGTATGAAAATGAATCAAAGGAAACAATAGTGTGAAGAGGCAACCTGTGAAATGAGGAAAATATTTGCAAACTATGTATCTCATGAGGAGTTAATTTCCAAAATATATAAGAAACTCCTACAAGTCAGTAGCAAAACAAAAACAAAAACAAAAAACCACAAATAAGCTCAAAGGCAAATGACTTGAATAGACACTTCTCCAAAGATATACAAATGGTCAACAGGTATATGAAAAGGTGCTCAACATTACTAATCATCAAGGAAATGGAAATCAGAACTATGAGATACCACCTCGCACATGTTAGGATGGCTATTATGAAAAAAACAAAAAAAAAACAAAACCCAAAGAGAACAAGTGTTGGAAGGTTGTGGTGAAATTGAAACCCTATACACTGTTGATGGGAATGTAAAATGGTGGAGCCTCTGTGGAAAATGGCAGGAAGGTCTCTAAAAAACTAAAAAAGTGTAAAATATATAATGAAACATTCAGCCTTAAAAAATGAAATATTATCATTTACAACAACATGAATGGACCTAGAAAACATTATGCTAAGTGAAATCAATTCAGTCCAAAAGACTGCAAGTACATACACTTATATGAGGTTTTCAAAATATTCAAACTTATAGAATCAGAAGATAGAATAGTAGTTTCCAGGCAATGGGGGCAGAGGGAAACCGGAAGTTGTTTACTGGGAATAAAGTTATAGTTACAAGATGAGTAAGTTCTAGAAATACACTATACAATGTAGTGCCTCTAGTTAACAATGTGGTATTGTGCACTTAAAAATTTATTAAGGGAGTAGATGTCATGTTAAGTTTGTTACCACAAACAATAATAGCAACCTCCCAAAACAAAAACAATGAACCCCAGAAAACAAAAACCAAAGGGACAGAAGGGTGGGTAAGTTTATTACCTTGATTGTGGTGATGGTGTCATAGGTACACGCATATATCCAACCTCAACAAATTGTATACATTAAATACATTCAGTTTTTGTATGTCAATTGTACCTCAATAAAACTGTAAAAAGGGAGTCCACAATAGCCAAACTGTGGAAAGAGCCAAGATGTCCATCGACAGATGACTGGATAAAGAAGATGTGGTATATATATACAATGGAATATTATGCAGCCATCAAAAGGAATGAGATCTTGCCATTTGCAACGACGTGGATGGAACT
>NC_138377.1:44343393-44476553 GCF_054177405.1 Leptonychotes weddellii
AAAACAAAACAAAACAAAACAAAACAAAACAAAACAAAACAAAAAAAAAACTGTAAAAAGGGAAAATCAACTAATGTCATATATTAGTAGAATAAAGGACAAAAAACCCACTATAGCATCTTGGTAGGTACAGAAAATTTGACAAAATCCAACATTTTTTCATGATGAAAACACTTAATAAACTAGGAACAGAAGGAAATTTCCTTAGTCTTTTAGAGGGATCTATGAAAAACCCACAGATAACATCGTAGTCAATGATGAAAAACTAAAAGCTTTCCCCCTAAGATCAGGAATGAGTCGAGGATATCCCTCTCACCATGTGTATTCCATGTTGTACTGGAGGTTCTAGCCAGGTCAGTTATGCAAGTAAAAGAAATAAAAGACTTGCAGATTGGAAGGGAAGAAGTAAAACCATCTCTTTTTGCAGATGACATAGATGACATAATCTTATGTATAGAAAATTCCAAGGAATACACACAATTACACACACACATACACAATTTAGCACTAATAGTGAGTTCAGCAAGACTGCAGGATATAAGAACAATATACACAAATGAATTGTTTTTCTATGTATTCACAAGCAACAAACAACCCAAAAATGAAATTGACAAAGCAATTCCATTTACAGTAGCATCAAAAAGAATAAAATGATTAGTAATAAATTAGACAAAATAAGTATTAAATCTGTATACATAAAACCATAAAACATCATTAAAAGAAATTAAAGAAAACCTAAATAAATGGGATGACATCCTATGTTCATTGATTGGAAAAGTATTATAAAGATAGAAATACTATTTATTTATTTGTTTGTTTATTTATTTATTTATAAACCCAGCTGTCCTGATAGCAGAAATTGATAGGCTGATCTGAAAAGTCATATGGAAATACAAGCAACCTGGTATAGCCAAACTAATCTTGAAAAAGAAGAACAAATTTGGAGGACTCAGAGCCCAGAAATGAACCCTTACTTTTATGGTGAATTGATTTTTGACAAGTATGTCAAGACAATTCAGTGAGTAAAGAATAGTCATTTGAATATATGATGCTGGGACAACTGGGTATTCACAAGCACGATATTGAGGTTAGACCCCTAACTAACAGCCATTGACAAAAATTAACTCAAAATGAATCTTAAAGCTAAACGTAAGAGTTAAAAATATAAAACTCTTAGAAGAAAACATGGAGGAAATCTTTGTGACCATAAGTTAGACAATGATTACTTAGATATGACAAAGGACAAAAGAAAAAAACAAATTGGACTTCATCAAAATTAAAAGCTTTGACACCATTAAGAAAATCAAAAGACAACCCATAGAATTGATAAAATATTTGGAAATCTTAAAACTTACTAGGGACTTATATTAAGAATATATAAAGAACTCTTAAAACCCCCAAATAAAAAAAGACGAAGAATGCTATTAAAATATGACCAAAGATTTGAATAGACATTTTCCCAAGGGTTATACAGAAAATGGCCAATAAACATGTGAAAAGATGCTCAACTTCATTATGCATCTGCATATGAGGCATATGCAGATCAAAACCACAATGAGGGTGCCTGGGTGGCTCAGTTGGTTAAGCGACTGCCTTCGGCTCAGGTCATGATCCTGGAGTCCCGGGATCGAGCCCCGCATCGGGCTCCCTGCTCGGCAGGGAGTCTGCTTCTCCCTCTCCCATTCCCCGTTTGTGTTCCCTCTCTCGCTGTGTCTTTCTCTGTCAAATAAATAAATAAAATCTTTAAAAAAAAAAAAAAAACCACAATGAGATATGACTTTACATTCACTAGGATGGCTATTAAAAAAAGAAAGAAAGAAAAATAAGTGTTGGTGATGATGTAGAGAAATTGGAACCTTTATTGCTGGCAGGACTGCAAAATGGTCCACCAAGTTTTGAAATTAGTTTTGCAGTTTCTCAAAATGTTAAACAGAGATTACCATATGATGCAGCAATTCAACTGCTGGCCAGATACCTAAAAGAAATAAAAAGGTAACCATATAAAAACTTGCACACACATAGTCATAGCAGCAGCATTATTTACAATGTCCAAAAGTGGAAACTACCCAAATGTTCAACTGATGAATGGATAAACAAAATATGCTATATTCATACAATGAAATATTATTCAATGATAAAAGGAATAAAGCACTGAAACATCCTATAATATGGGTGAACTTTGAAAACATGCTAAGTGAAAGAAGTCAGTCCCGGAAGACCACATACTGTATATTACCATTTGTCTGAGATGTCCAGAATAGGCAAATTTATGTAGACAGATATTAGATTAGTAGTTTCTAGAGGCTGGGGCAGGGGGAATGGAAAATGAGTGTTAATGAGTATAGACTTTCTTTTTGGAGTGATGAAAATGTTCCAAAATTAGATAATAATCCCTGCACAACTCTGAATATATTAAAAAGACTGAATTGCACAGGTTAGAAAGGTGAGTCTAAAAAAAAAAGAAGGTTGTGTTTTATTATATGTGAATTATATCTCAATAAAGCTGTTATCAACAAGACTATTAGAATTGAAAGAATTTAAAAAATACCTCCAGAAAAGAAAACTTGCCCTTTAAATGTACAGAAAAACAAACATTTCTCTTCTGAGAATGAATTACAAGACAACATCCTACCTTGGTTTTTGGTTGGCTTTTAATATGGAACATTGTGGGAGTTATACACAACAAACACTGGTCCCCAGAGAATCTTTGCCAGTGCGTAAACTGTGACCTAAAATATGGACTAGACAAAGAAATTGAAACCAGAAATCCTGTTTTGGACTAAAAACACTTGACAAATGATTATAGAAAATTGTAGAGCCTTAAGGCCCACATAAGAGAGTAATGGAATTTACTTTACCTCTTTCATCTTTCCACAAGAAGATAAAAAAGTGTGCTGGGAAAGGTGACTCCCACTGGACTGTTTCATGAAAGCTCATGAAAGGACCTGTTAAATCTTTCAGAGAATATATCTTCTTGAACATTTTCTGCAGTAGAGGAATAGTTGAGATGATGAGAAAACAAAGAAACAATGAAGTCAGGTGGGAGGTGAGGTTGTCTAGACCCCTGAAAAGAAGCATCAGTCAGATTGCCTTAGTATTGTCACCAGGGACTCGCTACCAAGCTCCAAACCAGCCACAATAACCCAGTTTCTGGCCCTGCTTACAGGTGCTGCTTGCCACCAGAAGCGAAGGCCAGATGCCAGAAGCTGCAAGCTCCAAGCAAGCACCCCTGACCCAGTTTTCCACCAGTCTGATGCAGTTCTGATGCCGTGCTAACCCTCCAGATGACCTTGGGATCATTACCATCTAATTGTAATAAAAAAAACAATAACACACCAACCAACCCACTGACAGATTGGACAGTGCCCATTCAAGGGAAGAAAAGAGGTGACACTTTGATTCTTCGAGCCTCCTGCCCCTTCCTGGAAAAACCCTGATATCAGCTTGCTTACCAGCCCCCTTAATTACCCTAACCCCATAAAACCCCGACCGTGAGACCTAATGGGGAGAAATGTGCCTTTACATCATAAGTTCCCCTTGTCCATTCTCTGATCACTAAATAAATTACCTACTTGCCATCAAATACCTATTAGTTACTTGACAAATGGTGTTGAGTAGAAAAAAACACTGCCACAGGGTAACAGTAGAGAAATCACAAGCTGAAAAATTACTGTTCCTCCATTGGGACAATGACAAGGCCCACTATGAGATTGGCTGATGAAATCTCTAAACAGAGGTAGAGTCTCAGTTCTTGACATTTGTCATGGGTTAGATAGGAATTGCCCTGTATTGTTTAGATCTAGAACCATTGGGTAGATCACACTTCCTGGAATAAGGCTTTGAATATTAGAGTTGTGTATGATGTTTCATTCCTGGATCCTTCTAAATTTGGGGCCCTTTCTTCTGCGTCTAACTGTGCTTTGTCCATTATTCCATGTACAAGATAGCTGTAGACTGAGAGGAAAACAGATAGAAAAGACAAAAAGCCCCAAAAGAGTTGATGGTTAGTCTTTTTTAGTTTTGTGCCCTATTTGTCCAGGTAGAATAAAAGGGCTTTTTTGGGCAGTGATAATTGTGCAGAATAATAATGACTAACATTTCTTGAGGTACTCGTACTTTCCGTGAATTGTCCCATGTAATCCTTATGACAGTCCTATGATTTGGGTAGCATCATGATTCCACTTCATAGATGGGAAGTGGAGGCATGGAGGGGTTAACCAACTAGCCCAAGGTCATGTAGCCAGTAAGTGCAACACCTAGGATATGAATGGAGACAGGTTGATTCCAGGGGCACATTCTTTACTATTAATCGGTATATGTTTTATATGACATTTTTTCTATAGTGTTGTTTAGTATCCACACCTCACACAGATCATAATTATTTGATAGCTTACAAAATGAAATAAAATCATAAGCCATAGTAAACAAGGTCATAAGGAACAGTATAGCATCAAGCCCATAGTGAGCTCTCAAGTTGTTGGGTTTTCTGGGAGGAGTGGGGCTTGAGCCAGGTTTAAAAACATGTTCTCAATATCCCTGTACAAAAGAATTAGTTGGTGGTGTTGGTGAGAAATGCGGATCTTTGGGTTCCTTCTCCTAAAGATTGTAATTCAGATCTGGGGGTAGTAACTTGGGAATTCACCTTTTAAAAACAACCCAGGTCTGTTGTTTTGGCACATAATGGCTAGTGGCCCATACTTTAAGAGATAGTGTCTTAAAGACTATGGGATTTGATGAGTAAAAAGGAAGAAAAAACAGGGCATTCAGGCAGTGATATGGTTATAATGTGGTCCATGTAGGTGAATAGCAGACCGATTTGCCCCAAGTAGTCAGTTCTGATGGTTGTTGTTTCATCTTATAAAGGAGCGGCGGACACACACACACACACACACAGCCAAACAACGGCACAGTGGTGGATGTATTTGCTTGCTATGGGGAGGCTATAAAAAAGGGGTACAAATAAAACCAAGACGAACTTTGAAGGATGGCTGGGGTTTGAACACAGAGACATGGGTATAGGGTAGTCCAGACTCAGGGAACTATGTGATGAGAAACATTATCATGGAAAAATGCAGAAAAAGTTTTGGCATGACAATGAGTGTGGATTGGGCATGAAGTATGTGAGAAGCGATAACGGGGATGCTGACTGGAAGGATGTGTGTAGACTAAGTGGTGGAAGGCCTTAAATGTAAAGGCGGGAATTTGGACTTAATTTTACCAGCAACGGGAGCCATGGGAAGTTTTGGTTAGGGGTGGTGAATTAAGTCAGTCAGTAGTAGTGAGTAAACTGCATTTGTCTGATTAGAGGAATCATCCTGGAATACTTAGGAAAATATAAGCTCTCAAGCTCCTCTGGGGTAGATTCTTATTCAGTAGGTCTTGGGCAAGGCCTGGAAACCATTATTTATGAAACAAAACAAACAAAATAAAACAACAAACAAGCAAACAAACAAAAAACCCTCATGATTCTCATGCTCAAGAGTGTGTGGGCAACATTGAAATAAGGAAAGCTTAAAGGCAGGGAGGGAAGTTGGGAGCCCGTTGCTGTAGTTTAGATGAGAAGAAGTGTGCAAACTTGGGGGTGCCCATAATGATTCTCCCAGAGCAGAGAGACTCAGTAGCTACTACAGAGGTAGAATTAGGAGGGCTGGGTGCCTGGATATGAGAGAGAGGGAAGAAACAATGACCAAAAAGATGTTTTGCCTGAATTTCTGGAAGACGTTGGTGCCATTAGCTTCATTAGGGAAATGGTCTTGAAGCTTGAATATAGAAGTACCAATTTTGAGATGTCATTAGGAGACTTCTTCACACAATTGGAACATGGGTCTGCATCTTTGGACGGGTTTTGGGAGTGGACGTGTAGATTTGGGAGTCATCAGGTAAGAGATAATAATTGAGGACATGTGATCGATCCAAAGGGATGAGACTCAGCTACAAAACGTCAGAGAAACCAGGAGGAAGAGAGGACCAGTGTGAGAGCAGGAAAGGTTGTAAATGAGTGCAGTGTCAGGAAATCGAGCGAGAGCAAGTTTTAAGGGGGAGAATGGTCAACAGTGTTAAATGCTGAAGGTGAACACTTCCGTTTCGCGATGTTAGCCTTGTCATTTCACTGTGACTTAATTCTTAGAGTTGTGATAGACGTGCAAAATTTTAACATGAAAGCAGCTGGATCAGTCTGATTGGCAGGTAACTTTACAGAGGCGCCAGAATTGTAACTCCCCCTCTTTCTTACAGTCTCTTGATGAAAATTGTATATGTACCTTTAATTGCCTAATTAATTCAGGGTGGTTTATTTGTGTGATATACTTCATTCTTTCAATTGGCCAGTCATTCTTATATATGTAGTTTTCAATGGTTTCTTGTAATACTTCAAATTTATGTAATTTTAAAAGCTTGTCCTATGAATTGCTATGCCATTTTATATCTTGCTGTTGTCATAGCAACTGGTTATAATCACCTCCTTTTCACCTGAATCTCTCAGTCTGGTCACTGAAAATTGCATGCAAATGTGAGCTTTCCACATCTTACAGGAAGGATAGGATGAATGGAGGACTTCTGATTTGCTTCTTCTCTGATAAGAGGGTTAAAATTCAGAGGATGCAAGACCAGCTTCCGTTTTACAGGAGCTTGGAGAACAGAAAAATCTTGATTGGAAGCGACAAATAGTGGCGGTGGAAAGGGAGGAGATAGGCCTGGGGCCCGAGGAGGAAAGTAAGAGGGTGACAGGGGACCGTCCCAGACTGAGGAGTGACCCGGGGCTTTAATGTGGCAGGAGTGTGTGGGCTCCCAGGCTTACCTGCCCAGAGCCCTGAAAGTGTCCATCACTAACTCTGCCTCAGCTTGTGAAAGCGGCCAGCACAGAGTTGGAGCCGAAGGAGTCCTCTTTCTGTCCTGGAGGTAGGAAACCATGACGGGCTGGGAGAGGCTCTGCCCTCATCCCCTGCAGGGCTGCAGAAGGGAGAGGGGAGTTTCTGGCCCAAGCTGAAACTTGTAATACATTTTCCTATCAGACCATTTCTGAAAGTTGTAGGTGCAACGGCAATATTGTATTCAGCTACATTCTGAGTTTACTAGGCTTTTGTAGACCAGTCTGACAGGTATTGTACAAAGATTTAAGGGATGGCCTTTGGAACTTTGTGGATTTGAGTTTCTTCTTATTTTTTTTTTTAAAGATTTTATTTATTTGACGGAGAGAGACACAGTGAGAGAGGGAACACAAGCAGGGGGAGTGGGAGACGGAGAAGCAGGCTTCCTGCTGAGCAGGGAGCCCCATGCGGGGCTCGATCCCAGGACCCTGGGACCATGACCTGAGCCGACGGCAGACGCTTAACTGAGCCACCCAGGTGCCCCATGAGTTTCAGTTCCTGTAGGACCACCTGCTCTTTGTGGGACCTTGGGCAACTTACTTAACCTCTCAATGCTTCTGTTTTCTTACATCTAAAATGCATATAATTATATGTTCCTCATAGGGTTTTAATGATTTGCTGAGATCATATATACAAAACACTAAGCATCGTGTCTAGCATATAATAAATGGTTAAAATGGCAGTTAATGTGGTAAAATGTATTCTAAATTCCAACAAATGACTGATGAGGACTTCTGTTGTAAGATGCATCCACATGAGGTGGTGAAAGGCCAGCTTGAGACCTGTCTTTGTGCTGGACTGGCTTACCCTTTGACAACAATTTAAGTGGGCATTTTTTATTATTCAACATGTATTTAGTGTACTAAATAGGGAATACTAAATAGGGAAATACTAAATAGGGAAATACTAAAATACTAAATAGGGAAAAACTGACTTTTAGCAGAAGCGGACTTCCACTTAGCAAAAATTTTATACCTTGTTCTTTCTGTTCAAAATAAGAGGATTATTTGCACTGAGCATTACACAACATTTAAATTTATTTAAAATGGTCTTATTTTGCAGTGTTCCGACATTTATAAGTGGAGAGCATTATTCATATTCACCAGGACGGAGATGACTTCCATGGGTTAATTAGAAAATCTTCATAAAAATATGTGCAGCCAGTCAAAATGATTTTTCATTACACATCTGTCTGGGCTATGTGGACAAAAGTGTATGCCTTTATTTTGTCTCTAAGTCATCTGGTCCTTAACAGTTAAATAATTAACTGCTAACTCCATTCTGATTTTCAACTCTGTCTGCCCTCATGATTTACATAGTTTGTTTAGTTAAAGCTCAATTTCCAGAGGTGAAAAGGGTCAATAGCTCAGATTTTGAGTCCCCTTTCCCCTCCTTGTCTCCTTTTGAGATTGTATCTGGGTATTTGGGGAGAGGAAAAGGAGGTATGACCATGTGTGGTGGGGGTGTCTATGAGCTCCCATTGTCTCTGGGGTGATGACCACCATTATCACCCTGCTTGTTGTCTGCCCCACATGACTCACAGTTTGCTTTTTCCTCTGCTGGGTAGAGGGAGTTCCACACTAGTTTTTCTGGTGTGAAGGACAGACCCTAGGGTGACCCCAATAATTCCACTGTGCACATCTTTATGTAGTCCCCTTTTGCTGGGGTGAGACCTATAAATTGCTTCAAATCAACAGAATGTAGCAAAGGTGATGGAATGTCACATCCATGGCTAAGTTACATTATATGGCAAAGGTGAAAGGATTTTACAGATATAATCAAAGTCTCAAATCAGTTGATTTTGAGAAAATCAAAAGGAAGATTATCCTGGGTAGGCATGATTTAATCAGGTGAAGATCCTTAAAAGGACCAGCTCTCCAGAGGTCAGGGATCCAAGCAGTAGAAACTCTCCTTGTGGATTTGATGAAGTAAGCAGCTATGTTGAGAATGCCCAGGTGGCACGGAACTGTGGGTGGTCTCTGGGCCTTAAGGTGGCCTCAACTGGACAGCCAATAAAAAATTTAGGGCTCTCTATTCTGTGGCTATAATGACATGAATTCTGCCAACAATTTAAGTGAGGTTGGAAGCTGATTCTCTGAGCCTTCAAATGAGAATGCCGTCTGCCAACACCTTGATTGTAGCCTTGTGTGACCCTGAGCGGGGGACCCAGTTAAGCTATGTCTGGACTCCTGATCACAGAAGCTGTGCCATTAAAAAACATGTGTTGCTTTGAGCCGCTAAATTTGTGGTAATTTGTTTTGCAGTGATAGAAAACTAATACACCTGGAAGGATCTACCCTCCCACCAGCAGTTTCATGCCTCTGAAGGTAGCTTCTCCTTCCCTAGGACCTAACCTTCTTTGCTCTGGGCCTTGCTTTAGACCACTTTACCCCTGACATGGTGGCCCTTCTGCCAGTCTCCTTGGCTGGTCTTTCAGTTACTTCTGGGTCTCATCTGTGCCACAGGCAAAGCAGGGAGAGCTGCTCAGAAAAGCTAAACGTCAGCGACTGTTTTTATCTGACCAAACCGCACTGCAAAGTGATGTGGCAACTCACCAGGTTGGTTTCAGAGCCGCACAGGGATGAACTTCTTCAGGAGTCCTGAACAGAAAATGGGGTAAACTTTTTTCTTCTGCATTCCGTGCTATCCTTTCTTACTCGTCTAATGCATAGAAATCAGGGCAGCCGCTTCTTGTTGTCTTGCTCCCTCTTTTCTTCTTCCGCAATCTCCTTGGGGAGCTGATAGTGAAACTCCCCTCCAGCACCCCCAGCATTACATTCTCTTCCTTTGATAGAACAGTGAGCTACAAGCCTTCATTATTACAGAAAGTTGTATTTTCTACCCTATGGGAAAATGCTGTGAGTTAGCCAACTCCAGGCTATATTGGAAACTCCAGGTTTGGTTGCTGATTTTTAAAGGAGAGATAAAAGAATTTATGAACTCTTCATTCATTCATTCATTCATTCATTCACTAAATATTTGCTGGATGTCTGATATGTACCAGGCTCTCTTCAGAGGGAATGCAGCAGTGGACAAAACACAGAAAATACTTTCAGGGATCAGAATGAAAGCCTGATGTTCAAGGTTATTTCTTGTGGCATAATTTTATTTTGCATATTAGAAGCTGGATATTACTTCATTCTTTCTGTTTGCATTCTTTCAGTGAAAAAAATCCTTCTCTGTCCCCAAATGCCCACTAAGGTGATGGCTATGTACTCAAAAAGGCAGAAGAAAAACCATATTGATAATTTTCAAAATATTACCATAATTGAAAATGTTTAAAAATGAATATTTTTTTTCTGGATTTGGTGTTAGAAAGTGTTTTTTCTTTTTTTTCTGTAATTCTTCTTCTTTTTTTTTTTTTACTTTGCAGGTTTTTTCTGGTAATTTTTCAAACAAGACAATGTATTGGGAGACATAATAAAATGTTTAGAACTTGGATAATAAAATGAGTGATGTGTTTCCGGAAAATTGCACTATGCCATTGAGTGTTTGCTCAGAGTTTCAGCTGATTGAGAGCATTGATCCTAAGTAACTATCAGCTGACATTTGCTGGTATAGCTTATAGTTGTTGTGGGGATCATGTACATGTATGCTGCAAAAATACTCAATAGAGGTCAATTGGTGCTGTTGACAAGTGTTTTTTTTTTAATTAATTTTATTAAAAAATTTCACCTAAGGTCATTATTTTGGAAGGAGTAAGGCCAATTTCCATTTCATTATTAACATAGGAGTTATATGTGGAAATTGAGATAGTTGGTACAATATTTTTAATTCATTCCAGTGATGTTTTTATGGACTGAATTTTTGTCTGCTCCCCAAATTCATGTGTTGAAACTCTAATTGTTAATGTGATAGTATTTAGAGATAGATTTTTGGGAGGTAATGAGGTGATGAGGGTGGAGCCCCCATCATGGGATTAGTGTACTCATAAGAAGAGACACTAGAGAGCTTGTTCTGACACTCCGTCTGCCAAATGAGGACACAGCAGGATGGTCGGCAGCCAGTTGCAAACCAGGAAGGGAGCTCTAGTCAGAACCTCACCATGCTGGCACCTGATCTTGGGCTTCCCAGTCTCTAGAACTAGGAGAAATACATTTTTTGTTGTTTAAGCTCCCAATCTGTGGTAACTTATTGTAGTAGCCTGAGTTGACTGAGGCATACTCCTCAAAGATGGGCGCTAACTCAGCCATTCTTGAACTTTCCTTCGTGTGCATCGTGTGGTGAGGTGCCATCAGAGAAGCTTGTGAGAAAGCTGTGGGTAGAGGTGTTTGGGAGCCCCTGTGGTGATTCCATTGCTCTATTTCCTCTAGTTAGGGGTTAAACTAAGCCATGACATAGTGTTCCTATGTGTTTATGGTTTTATTCCTAGCATCTACTGGATACTGTGATATTTTAAGCAAAATAATAGCCTTTCTAACTAGTCTAGTACAACAGGTTAGAAGATTAAGATATACTTAGTAAGAAAAAGAGATGCCAAAAGAAGAAATTGATGAAGATTCTAGGAAACGAACGTCCTTTCTTTAAACCACAAGATGTATACCGAGTACTTTTTTATTGTAAAGACATTAGTATGGCAGATTCAGGCCAGAGTAACAAGAGAGGAAGGAAAGAGGGAAGGAGGGAAGGAAGGAGGAAGCAAAGCACAACCCAGTGCCACTCAGAAAATTTGGAAGACTCTAATTCAATTATATTGTCCGCCCTTGGTAGAAAGTTCCAATTTTCATATTCCTCACTGGCACGGCAACTATGAACAGAAGGTAACCAAGAAGGCTTATGTGATATGCCAATGTGTATTTCCATCTGGAATAATATGGCAGATAAAAAAGAGACCTAGTTGGCTTTCTAAATATATTATATCAGTATCCCACCACTTGGGTGCTATTAAATAGAAATAAACATCTAGGGCACAGATGGAATGGGGAAAAAATAACTGAATAAATAAAACATAGGCAAAAGGGTTTGGTCTTTTAGGTCTTTATTTTTTTTAACTAAATTTTCAGTTGTAACCCAATATTCAAAATCTGTAATTGCAAATAACTAGTCTCTTCCCAATCTGAATCTTCTCTAAGCTCATAGTTTACCAACTACAAGAGTTGTTAGAAGTCCAAACGGTGGTAAGTATGAGAAATAGGTAATAACACCTCAAAGTTATGTGATATAAAGTTCCTTTGTGTTATTTGGTGTCTAGGGAGGTTCATCTGTAGTTTTTATTGTCCATTGTCTAGAGAGGTGTTGGAATCCTGCCTGGGTAGGGGAAACTGAGGATCTAGCAATGAGAAGGTGGATCCTGGGCCAAGTTGGATAAACTGATAGTGAGACAACGAGAGCCAAGATGGCTTCTACCAGCAGAAAGAATGGGTTTCCCTATTCCTGATTGTGGGGAGGGTTTGGTTGTTGGTACAGCTCAGGTGGAGAGCAGACTCTACTTCCAATACAGCCTGTGGTTTTCCAGAAAGGGAGGAGTTACAGGCCAAGTTTTCATGGAAGAGAGCCAGCAACAGAAGAAAGAAGAAATGGCGGTTTGAGGAAGAGCTGAGAGAGAATTTCTGGCTATTTTTTAAGACTTGGCATATGCAGTAGAGTCCTGGCAAAGCTGGGAGAAAGAACACAGAAGCATATCTTGCAAAAATGTTAGGGGAAAAAAAAGCATGTGGTCAAGGACAAAGCTAATGGTTTTTGCAGATTGAGGTCACTTGAATTCTCAAGGCTGAGAAGCAGTGTATGCACTAAATGTATGATATGTTGATATAGAGCATTTTCATTATGTAAGTACTCATAATCCTCTAATTCCTTGGCCTATTTTATTATATCTTTTAAATGTGGCATTTATCACCACCATATTATGCAGCTATCTGCTTACTGTTGGTCTCCTTCTACAAATGATTTAGCTTTACTGACACTTGGCACGTACAGTACATGTATAAAACATGTACAAAACAGGCAGGGACGTTCTTGGTTTCGTTTATTTATAAGTGTAGGATGGCACCTACACAAGTAGATACTGAAATAAATGCATTTTTAATCAACCAATCAATCAATCAATCAATTAATTTAAGAGAGAGCAAGAGAGCACAAGCTGCGGGGGGAGTGGCAGAGGCAGAGGGAGAAGCAGACTCCCCGCTGAGCAGGGAGCAGACTTGGGGCTCAATCCCGGGACCCCGGGATCATGACCTGAGCTGAAGGCAGATGCTTGACCAACTGAACCACCCAGGCGCCCCTGAAATAAATGCATTTATGCATAATTGTGGTTAATGCTGGCCCTGGAAGTCCAAAATTTGCAAAAGTCTGGGAAGGACTGGGGGTGGGGCAGAAAAAATGTGAGTGTTAGGGGTGTGGTTTAAAAAGATACCCACAGATGATTTGATATTCCTCCCTTCAGAATGTGGAGCCTAATTCTCCTCCCTGGAGTGTGGGCCGCACTTAGTGACTCACTTCTAACAAACTGACAAGGCAGCACGGTTGGGTGTAACTTCTGAGGCTAGGCCATAAAAGCCATCGTGGCTTTTTCCTTGTTCTTTCTCTGGTTCACTCACGCCCTGTTTGCTCATCCTGCGGACAGCCACCTGCCAGGTCCTGAATGCAGTCAAGCAGCTCTGTGGAGACGCTGCAGTCGGCGAGAGCTCAGGCCCCTACCAGCAAGCACACAAGTGAGCTGAGCAGCCAGTCCTCCAGCTCTGCTCATGCCTTCTGCCGACCTCAGCCCTCGCTAGTATCTTATTTTTTTGCAGCTTTGTGAAAGACCCCGAGTCAGAGCCACCCAGCTAAGGTGCTTCTGAATTCCTGGTCCACAAACCTGAGATAATAAATGTTTGTTGCTTTCAGTCGCTACGTTTGGGGGGTAATTTGCTATGCAGCAACAGGTAGCTACATCAGGAGGAATCTGCCACTCAGAAATAGTTCATAAAACTGTTCCCTGGGAGATTAAAGAAATACTACATGACTGGAAATGTATACATCTATTCCTACATATTTTTGTTTCTGTTTCCCTTTGGTCTGTCTTTTTTTTTTTTTGAGAAGACCGTATTTTCACATTTTTACAACATCTTGCGATGCCTACTATCCTGCACATTATCAATGGCTAATAAATGATGATGACAAGTTTTACATTTTTATGATAAAGTTCTCCAATAGGATAGAGGGCAGTTTCTACATCAAGATGTCCTTCCCTTTTTCTATTCAGTTCCATTTGTATGGATCCCTATTTGTCATATCTGGGGAATGAAGAAACATGGCCGTGTGTGTGTGTGTGTGTGTGTGTGTGTGTTTGTGAGAGAGAGAGAGACAGAAAACAACCTCTAACAACCATGTTGTAGCTTCTTTTAAAACTCACAGAAGAGCTTGAAAACATGTACAAAAGCAGATTTAAACTGCTTCACGATCAATTAATATTTTTTCTTAAAAATTTGTTGAAAATGTGGTCTTTCCATAAAGGGGATTTAATGAACTCCTGGCTAGAAGTATTGGGTACAGAAATATATTTTCTTTTAACTCACAAATAAGACATTTCTAAATTTGAATAAGGAATATCAAATGATATTAAATCCAGATTTCTCTTGGAATCTTAAAGGAAAAGCGTAAATTTCTTTTTGAGAGCTTGTTTTGCCGTGATCTCTTTCCTAGCATTCAGAAATGGAAAATACTGATGAATTCATCTGTTTTAAACCTGCGTGGTGATGTTGGCTTTGGGGTCAGGGTAGGGTCTCACCATTTATAAGTTATGTGACCTTGGGCAAATGATTTAGCTTTACTGACACTTGGCATTCCCAACTGTGGAAACTCTCCCATTCATCCACTCTAACATTACAGTGGACGAGGATGATAGTGATGAAGAATGCACTGTATCTGAAACCAGTTCACACAGAGATGGGTTGTTAGCTTGGTACTTAAAATGACCTTCAAATTGGAAAAATGATTCTATTTCTAACTCCCCCTCCCTGCTGTGAGGTAAACTGTAGGGGCAAAAGAGCATGGTTTTGTAATAGGCTAATAATTCAATAATACAAACATAATATGGAGAGAGACTAAGTGGGCCAACACCACCTTTGCATTACAGTTGGCTGTTATCTGAATGTGTCAGCAGTGGTGTGGTATAAAAGGGCACAGCAGTGTTCCTTCCAGCACTCTCCATGTGTCAGGCCTGTTGTAGGGTGTGAGCCCGATCTAGGTTTAGTCATATAATTTTGAAGCTGTGGAGAAATGTGAATGATCCAGTAAAGGGATATGCATATGTGTGTGTGGACTAGGATGGTGTGGCTCCACGGAAGTTAGATGGGTGACAATTGTATCTTGACAAGCCTGGCGAATCCAGATTTTTCAGGTGGAAGTGTCTTCTATGCTTGAGATGTCCTCATTAGTGAGGAGATGAGGATTTCCCTGTCATCTGCAGGCTCATCCCTTTGACCAGTTGGTAATATGATGTGGACTCAGGAATGATGAAGTTGTCTTAGCCCTCAGTGGCTCTGGACCAGAGCATTTTGAAAATATAAAAAATAGCACTAACTAACATCTACTTGTTACTTAACTTTGTGCCAGGGAGCATTGTTTTGTTTTTGTTTTTTTTTTTACATTGATCATGTAGCTTGATACCCTGCACCTCTGTACCCTCTGCTTTGTGGTCATCTTAAGAGAGAGGTGGTATCCAGAGCTACCATTGGTATAATGGTAATTACTGTGTGGTTCATCATTTTACCTCACTGATCCCAATTACTTCACTTTCCACTAATTGTTAGCATTCTAGAAACCCCCCTTTTCCTTTGAAAGGAATATTTCCATCATTTATTTTTTCTTCTGATTCCTTCTCCCCCCCTCCCTGCAATAACTCACTATCAATGAAGAAAGTCATTTAATTCCGATGACTCTATCTCATACGTAGGCAGTCATTCATTCAATGTGCTTTGTTCTAGGCACTGGAGAGAGAGTAGTGAGCAAACAAACAAAAATCCCTGCGCTAGCTTACATTTTGGTGGGGGGAGATAGATAATAAGACAATAAAGTAAAATATAGCACAGCAGAGAGTATAAGTACTAAGAAGAAGAATAAAGCAGGGAACTAGGATAACAGAGGTGGGTGAAGAAGGACCTGCTGCTTTAGACAGATTGTCCAGGGAAGACCTTACCGACTCTTTTGAATTAATTGTGGAGGAGGTGAAGAACAGATTATTGCTATGACTTCTGTTGGGCACCATTAGCAGCCATTATTTTATCCATCTCATTCTGACTCAGTGTCTCATACTACAGAACTTTTCCAAATCCCTCTTTAAGCTCGTGCCAAGTCCTTACCTTTAAGAGTTCAAGATTTCTTAACCTGGCAGGTGTGAGAGCACAGAATTTATTCTGCTGATATTTATTGAAAGCCAGTCAAACAGAATCATCAAATAATCCTGATCTCCTGGAGCTTATATTTTAGTGGCCTTATATTCTAGCATCATTATCTCTTCCTCACTTCTTTCTTCTTGAAAATGTCTTCATCTTTATCTATTCTTTCCCCCTGCTCTGATTTATTGAGGTATAATTGATAAATAAAATTGTAAGATGTTGAAAGTGTACGATGTGATGATATGATATACATATACATTGTGAAAGTGTTACCCCATCAAGTTAATTAACACATCCATCACCTAACATTTTAATCTATTCTTTTACTACTACTTAAAAGAACTAAATCACCTTTTTCCATCCATCTGTGCTATTGATCCCAACTTCTGTCTTCCTCTGAAATTTAGTGCTGTCAATAATTGCCATTTTGTTTGTCAAAGCTTAGTTTCCTGCTTCACTAGTTACTCACTTTCCTCCTGCTTACAAATGTGTTGAGGACTCTCCTATTCCTAAAACACCTCTTGATTCTCCTTCCAATTATAAGTACTTACTGCTCACCTTCCTTTCATTGACAAGCATCTTGAAAGCTTTAACTGCCTTGTTCCTATCTCTTTATCACAATGTTACCACAGTCTCAAATGGAAAAATCAAAACACGTGGTTTTTAACAAGACAGAATAAATTGAAATTGAGAAAATCCAGTGATTTTCTGGAGACTGTTCCAGAAAATCTAGAGTTTGGGTTTACTGCATGATTCCCATCTATGAACTAAGCCCGCCCACAATTTTATTGAAAATGCTTCCTTAATAGTCCTTGAGAGCCTTCTGGCATCAAATCCAAAATAATTTTCTTATCTCACTGCCCTTGAACACTTTGCAGAAATATACAATTGTTGATGTTCTGTTTTGATATCCTTTCTTTTAGTATTGTGGCTTTTTCATCTTTCACTGACTTCTTCTACTCTTATCCCACAAGAGTGCACATTCTTTAATGTTCTATTCATGGGCCCTTTCTCCCTATCTATTTTCCTGCTTGGTGAAAAAATCTAACTTAATGTTTTTTAACTACTTGTTTGACACCCATATTTGCATCCATAGCTTCCCAATTTGTATCCAAAGCCCTGACTCTTCTCTAAACTCAGGCCAGCATTTCTTTCTTTCTTTTTTTTTTTTAAGATTTTATTTATTTGACAGAGAGAGACACAGTGAGAGAGGGAATACAAGCAGGGGGAGTGGGAGAGGGAGAAGCAGGCTTCCGGCTGAGCAGGGAGCCCCATGCGGGGCTCGATCCCAGGACCCTGGGACCATGACCTGAGCCGAAGGCAGATGCTTAATGATTGAGCCACCCAGGAGCCCCTTTTCTTTCTTTCTTTTTTTTTTTGTTAAAGATTTTACTTATTTATTTGACAGAGAGCGAGCAAGCAAGAGAGAGAGAGCACAAGGAGGGGGAGTGCAAAAGGGAGAAGAAGACTCCAGCTGAACAGGGAGCCTGATGCGGGGCTCAATCCCAGGACACTGGGATCATGACCTGAACTGAAGACAGAAGCTCAACCAACTGAGCCACCCCGGCACCCTGGGGCCAACATTTCTAATTGAACGTTAGTATAACTTAAGTATCTTCAACCTAACACATCTGAAGTTCAAGCCCTCTCCTTGGTTGTGTCCTCCATCAAATCAGCTCACCTTGGTTTCTGTTGATGATGCCACCCTTTTTCAGTCATCCAGGCTTGAATCTTCAGTGGAATTTTTGATTCTATCCTTTGTCTTTCTCTCCACAACCTATCCATTGCCCTGACCATCTTAATGCCCCTCCCTGATGTTCTTTCAGTATCTTGTTTGTTTTCTTCACAATTTGTAAATATCTTATTTATTTGCTTATTTACATACTTATGTATTCCCTTGCTGAAAAGTGAATTTTGTGATGAGGGACAATATCTACCTTACTCAACATCGTATCTCCAGCTCCTAGTGCAATGCCTGGCATTTAGTAGTTCTTAATGAATATCTATTGAGTGAATGAATGAATGGAATCTTGTTGATTATTTCCCTGGGATGTCTCCAGTTCCACCATTCTTTTGAGTTGCCAGCCCCATAACTTTAGTTCAGCTCTTGTTGGTGATTGCTGAAATTTTTGCAACAGCATCCTAAATGGTCTCTGTTCTTTTTCTTCTTCCTGAGCTATACCTGCTATGGATAGCTACTAGAATTCCCCTCCTTTTAAAATTAAAAAAAATTATTTATTTATTTATTTATTTTTAAATATTTTATGTATTTAGGAGAAAGAAAGAGAGAGAGTTTGTGTGTGCACAAGTGGGGGGGTAGGGACAGAGGGAAGGGAGGAAGCAGACTCCCTGCGGGCAGGGAGCCCCATGTGGGACTCAATCCCAGGATTCTGGGATCATGACCCGAGCCAAAGGCAGACGCTTAACTGACTGAGCCACCCAGGCACCCCTCCCCTTCTTCTTTTTTTTTTTTTAAAGGAAAGCTCAAAAGACAGTCCTGTGGGGGGAAAATTAGTCCATCCCCCTTAGCTGAACATTAAAGGTCTACTCCACTTGGCCCCAAATTACTTTTTCTATCACTGTCTCCATTAGTCTCTGCTCATACCTCTGTAGATCAAGAGCTTCATGCACGGGACCGGTTATGAAACTTGTAGCTACCCTTGATAAACAGTTGTTATTCCCGAGAAAGGGACTTTGACAAATATAGTCTGAAGGCTAACTGATCGTTATCAACTCCATAGTTATGAGGAATTAGTAATGTAAGTTAGAACTTCACCTTTATATTCAGATTCTTCTCCAGAATCTATCTTAATAAGAATGGGAAAGGGAGGTATTGGAGGAGTACATATACTTACCTCCATGAGTAATGGGTGAGAGGAGGGATCTGTGTGTTTGGGGAGGTTGGTTGCTTCAAGTGACTCTGGGCTAAACTTAATGTGCACTTAGCTGATTCTTTTCCTTTCTAAAATTGTAAATGTGAAACCCCATTTAATTTTGTTTATAGTAAACTCATCTGAATCTGGATGGAATTAATGATTTGGCATATTGCTGATCAAACAGAGAGGGTCCCAGTGGACAAAGAATAAACATTTGTTGAATGAATAGATAAGTTGCCTGCCTAGGCATGTTTGACAAAACAAGTGAAGAAAGATAATGTAACTGGTGAGTAATTAACTTGCAATTTTAGGAGGAGTGGGTTAAAAACTTCCAAGTAATATGGGGACTTTATGACTGATAATTAGAGACTGAGTATTTACTGAATGAAGTAAATGTAGGGAAGGCCTGGTTGGGTAGCAAGACTTTGAAAGCATATAGTGCTGGTTGGAATTCTGATCTGCTATTTACTTTCTCTACGGTCTTGGATTTTTGTTTCTCAGCTTTCTCATCTGCAACATGGGGAATATCTATCCTGCAGGATTATTATAAGCTTGAGATGATAAAAGTAAAACACCCAATTTAGTGCCTAGCACTGTTCATGTCGCCTTGTCTCTGGTCAGAAAGTGATAACTATTATCTCTAGTATTTAGTGGATTCTAGAGAACAGTCCCCTGGAAATATTCAAGAATATAAATAATTTGTGATATGGGTAGTTTAGATTTCCTTACTTCCCTAGACATTGTGCAGTTAATTTAGGTAATCTTTTATGATCCATCACAATTATGAAATAGCATTTTACATGAAATACACAAGTCAATTACAAATGGCATGCCGTAATTATTGTTTTGGTGACTTTTTTAAATTTGGAGACATGGAATTAAATTGTGAGTAAAAATATTGCCTGCTAATTTGCACATAACTGAGTGAAACAGCATTGTCATGATGGAAAGGGTCAGCATACTATTTCTGTTCTCACAGAAAAGCAGTGGGATGTGGATAAGAGGTGGCCGCCCAGATGACATCCTACGAGATGATTTTCAACAGCTCTGGTTCATTTGTAGAAAGCTCTGATATTAATGACTGATTTTCTTTATTTCTCTCTCCAGCCTAGTAGATTGTTGGAAGTATTTGCTTTCCCTTCATTCCAAAGAGTAATTGCCTAGTAAAACTAAGGAGTCTTGTGATATACAATTTGAGCTGTTTGGGAGACATTTTGAAAAATCTTTATTGCATGTTTATTACTAAAGCATCTAATGTGCTTTAATGGTTAATAAATCACATTCACCGGAGAGTATGTACAGAGCCAGCATTCCCTCTACAAAGGCTCAAAATTTGCTTTACTTGTCTATATCAACCACTTTTCACTAAAAAGTTAATGGTATTTCATTGACTTCCCAGTAAAGGTACTCTCTATAGATCATGCCTATACCAACAATATAATTTTATATGTCTTACAGCTGAAACATATCAAGACTAACAGTTTTTTCTTTTACTGAAACATATTTGAAATCACAGAACAGTTTAAAGATTCATGTACTATGAAGAATATTTAATGTTATGCAAGGAAACAGGTATTTCCGTAGCATTCAGGATGTGTGGAATGGTATCTACTTTCTCTCCCAACACATATCTGTTCTTTTTGTACTATTGTTTGAGGTTTGTAAAACATGTACTGATTTATGGTTATGATTTTGATGAAGAAATTATGTTTTAAAAATATGAATTCATAAACTCGGTACATTTTTTTTTTACCAAAGAATTCACCATAAATTATATGAGGTGATTCTGGGAGTCATAAGTCATTGATTCTGGTCCTGCTTCTATTACATATTAGTTTGCCTTAATTAAAGAAAATTACCTAATTTATTTGTGTTTTAGTTTTCTAATCCATTCAGTTGGGATAATGATAAATTTGCTTATTTACCTTATAAAGCTAGTATGAGGATCGCATTAGAAATAATCTGGAAATGTTGTGTAAAATTTAGGTATAACTAAATTAATGGTGTCATTATTATTTGTCTTTAATTAAATTTCTCCACAGCTTCACTGAGATATAATTGGCATTTAAGATTGTGTAAATTTAAGGTGTGCAATGTGATGATATATGTATATAGTGTAAAATGATTGCCACAGTAAGGCAAGTTAACACATCATCACTTCAGATAATTGTCTTTTGTTTTTGTTTTTGTTTTTGTGGTGAGAACAAAAATTTAAGATCTACTCTTGGGGCGCCTGGGTGGCTCAGTCGTTAAGCGTCTGCTGTCGGCTCAGGTCATGGTCCCAGGGTCCTGGGATCGAGCCCCTCATGGGGCTCCCTGCTCGGCAGGAAGCCTGCTTCTCCGTCTCCCACTGCCCCTGCTTGTGTTCCCTCTCTCACTGTCTCTCTCTGTCAAATAAATAAAATCTTAAAAAAAAAAAAGATCTACTCTTTTAGCAACTTTCAAGTACACAATACAGTATCGTTAACTATAGTCACCATGCTGCACATTAGGTCCCCAAACTTATTCATCTTATAACTGTAAGTTTGTACCCTTTGACTAACATTTCCCTATTTCCTCCACAGAACCGCCCCTGGCAACCACTCTCTTTAATATGAGTTTGGCTTTTTTAGATTCCACATATAAATGATCAAACACTAATTGTCTTTCTTTGTCTGATTTATTTCACTTAGCATAATGCCCTGAATAATACTCATATATGTCTGTCTTTCTATCTATCCATCTATCAATCTAAATATATATCTCATATATATGTCTCATTTATATATCTCACATATATCTGTATCTATCTCATATTTTCTTTATCTATTCATCAGTTGATGGATACTTAGATTGTTTCCATGTTTTGGCTATTGTGAATAATGCTGCAGTGAGCATGGGAGTGCAGATATCTCTTGAGATAATGATTTCATTTCCTTTTTCCATTTTCTGGGAGTGGGATTGCTGGATCATATGTTAATTCTATTTTTAATTTTTTTTAGGGGAACTTCCATGCTGTTTTCCTTAGTGGCTGTACCAATTTACATTCCCACAACAGTGGAAAAGAGTTCCCTTATCTCCACATCCTCATGAGCACTTGTTATCTCTTGTTTTTGCTTTGTTTTATTTTTGTTTTTTTGATACTAACCGTTCTGTTAGGTGTAAGGTAATATCTCATTGTGGTTTTGATTTGCATTTCCCTGATGAGTAGTGATGTTGAGCATCTTTTCATGTACCTGTTGGCCATCTGGATGTACTTTCTGGAAAAATGTCTGTTCAGTTCCTCTGCCCATTCTTTAATTGAATTATTTATTATTATTATTATTATTATTATTATTATTGCTATTGAGTTGTAGGAGTTCCTTAAATATTTTGGAAATTAATCCTTTATCTGATAAGTGGTTTGCAAATATTTTCTCTTCTGTAGGTTGACTTTTCATTTTGTTTATGGTTTCCTTTGCTGTGCAGAAACTTTTCAGTTTGATGTAATCCCACTTGTTTATTTTTGCTTTTGTTTCTTGTGCTTTTTCTGTAATATCCAAAAAATTATTGCCAGAATCAATGCCAAGGAGATTTACCCCTGTGTTTTATTCTAGGAGTTTTATGTTTTCAGGTCTTATGTTTAAGTCTTTAATCCATTTGGAGTTAATTTTAATTAAAAGGGGTTCAGTTTCATTCTTTTGCATGTGATTATCCAGTTTTTCCAGTATCATTTATTGAAGAGACTGTCCTTTCTCCATTGAGTATTCTTGGTGCCCTTGTCAAATGTTAGTTGGCTGTATATGCATGGATTTATGTCTGGGCTCTTCATTCTGTTCCATTTGTCTATATGTCTATTTTTATGCTAGTACCATACTGTTTTGATTACTATAGCTTTGTAGTGCAATTTGAAATCAGGAAGTATGATGCTTCCAGCTTTGTTTCTACTCAAGATAGTTTTAGGTATTTAGGGTCTTTTGTGGTTCCATATGAGTTTTAGAATTGTTTTTCTATTTCTGTGAAAAATGTTATTGGAATTTTGATAGAAATTGCATTCAATCTGTATATGGCTTGGAGCAGTATGGACATTCTAACAAATCTAATTCTTCCAATCCATGAACGCAAATATTTTCCCATTTACTTGTATCTACTTCAATTTCTTTCATCAATGTCTTATAGTTTCCAGTGTACAGATATTTTACTTCCTTGTTTAAATATATTCCTAAATATTTTTGTTTTTGATATTGTTGTAAATGGAATTGTTTTATTTCTTTTTTTCAGGTCTCTTCTTCCTGTCATCACTGATTGGCTTCCATTAGCCCTGCTAGGGAATCTGAGTCTTTCTCAGACTTTTTCTGGGAATATAACTCCTCCACACTTCTTGTTCCTTCTTGTGGCAGAATTCTTCTTTTCCCCAAAGATTTTATTTATTTATTTATTTGAGAGAGAGAGAGAGAGAGAGAGAGAATGAGTGGGGTGGGGAGGGGCAAGGGAGAGAGAGAGAGAAAGAGAGAGAGAGAGAGAGAAGCAAACTCCCCACTGAGCAAGGAGCCCAATGTGGGGCTCGATCCCAGGACCCAGAGATCATGACCTGAGCTGAAGGCAGATGCTTAACCAACTGAGCCATCCAGGTGCCCCTTGTGGCAGAATTCTTAAGATTGTATATCTTCTCTTGATTCTAAAAGCCAGGCTGCATGCTGACAGCCTCCCTTTTGCTTTCCTTAGAGTGGTACTGAATGCTCAAGTTTGTGTGATTTTTCTCCCAGGTCTGTAGGGTTAGGCTTTTTGCATATGTTTATTAGTTTTCTGTAAAAGTTTGCTCTCCCCACTATTGGGAGTGCACACAGGGAGCCAGCCACAAGGTTGGGTGTTGTATGGCTTGGTGCATGGAGCCCTGGGGGTACCCATGGGCCACACAGGGGAATCCGCAGGTGAAGCACTCAGTAGGATCTGTGCACATTTGATACATTCTGTTCTGCCCCCTGGATGCTATTCTCCCAGCTTCTCCCTGCCCCCCAGTCTTGCAGTTCATACTCAGTATTCTAGATGGGGTGAGAAACAAGTGTGTCTATTGGACAGTGTGCTGCACAGCTGGGGAAGCTGAGTGCTCACTTACATGTTTTCGCTTTCTGCTATGTGAGAAGTTATGGATGAAGAAGGTTGCTCTTAGCACTAAGCTGTGCTGCTTTGGGAGGTAGGTAATGCAGGTAAAGTGAAACTGTTCCTCTTATCCTCTTCAGTATTTCCAGTCTCAGATTTTTTGGAGCCAGTGGTGTGCTGGAACTTCTCTGCTGGACCCCTGGACTTCCACAAAGACTCTTGTCTGTGAGTGATCGTCTAAATCAGTGTTCTTTTGGGGGGAAGACAAGAGAAAACTTATTCTGCCACAACAATGACATCCTTTAAGTCTTAATTTAAATGCAATTTCTAGCTTTCTGTATATTAAATAATGAGAAATATTATAATATTATTAGTTAACAAAGCCATTTTAATTCCAATTGAAAGTGACATGGGACTTTGACTCTAAACTCTAATTTAGTTTTTATTTCCATTAATAGTGAGTGATATGAAATTACATGAAGTGACAGAGACTTGGATTTATTGGAATCAGATTTAGTTTTGCAAAATTGCATAGGGACTAAGGATACTCCTTTTGAGAGACCTTAGCCCCAACTAAGGTCAACTGTAAGAAGGTACCAGCTCCTAAGAAAAACTCACTATAATGCAAAGGCAGTTCTTGACTAGTGACTTGGGATCTTTTTTAGGTCCTCAGGGGTTAAGGAGCAGGAATGGTTTTAGGTATGATGAGGCTAAGAATGTGAAGTGTTTTTCTTACCAATCCATCTTACTATGAGCATGCCTTGAGAAAACTGGCTGTGCATATCTTCAAGGAAAGGTGATAACACCTAGAGAAGGAACAGTCTCCTTCTGCACTCTGGAGAAATTTGTTACCTGGGCAGAGTCTGGACCAGCAGCAGGTTGTAATGACCAGGGCAAGAATCTTAGTTCTAGCTGCAACTCTTCAGCTTTCCAGGTTTTGTTAAGTGAAAATGCTAGAACAATTGGCATTAGCAGGGAGAAATGGAGGTATCCCTTCTGACTACCCAAATTTTGACTGTCTCTAACTTGTTTAGTGATAGCAACAGCATCTGACAGTGTGTTCTAGACCCATAGATACCTACTGCTTCTCAGAATTAAATGTGTATGTGAATCATCTGAGGATCTTGTTAAAGTGTAAGTTCTGATTCATTGGATATAGGTGAATCTTGAGATTCTACATTTCTCAAAAGATCCCAGGTTAATTTAATGCTGCTGGTCCAAGGACCACATTTTGTGTAGCAGAGTGTTGTAGGTAGATATATAGCCCTTAAGAAGATTCTATACCCTAATCCCTGGGACTATGAGTATGTTACCTTACACGGGAAAAGAGACTTTGCAGATGTAATTAAGTTTACTAATCCATTGATCTTAAAATAGGGAGATTATCCTGGATTATCTGTGTGGGTGCAGTATACTTACATGAACTCTTAAAAGCAGAAAGCAGAGAAGAGGAGGTCAAGGAGATTCCATATGTGAGAAAGACTTGGCATACTATTGCTGGCTTAAAGATGGAAAAGCCATGTGAAAAGTATAAGAAGGAACTGAATTCTGCCAACATCTTGAATGTGCTTGAAAGTGGATTCTTTCCCAGAGCATCTAGTAGGGAATGCAGCCCTGCCAACCTTTAATTTTAGTCTTGTGAGCCCTAAACAGAGAGTCCAGTTGAGCTATTCTGTGCCAGAATTATAAGCCACAGAAACTACAAGGCAATAAATGGGTATTAGCTTAGCTGCTAAATTTGAGATAATTTGTTATGGCAGAAATAGAAAACTAATATGTAAGGTAATCTAGAGCATCTAACATCTAAGGGGAGCATGAAGTCAACTAGCGTTAGCAGTTCTAGATGAGTTCTAGATCCAGGGAAGATGTGAGAACAACCACAACTGGCCTTTGCATCAGATAGACTCCTAGGGTCCTCAGAATTATTAAGAAAGGCATGACTCTAGGAGACTAAAGTTGTTCTTACAACTAGAGTCATATTAAAATAGAATATTTAAAGAGATAGAAGGATCTTTATATGTATGTATAACACACACATACGTATATATATATATAAAGCTATCTATATAGATAGGTAGATAGATATATCAAATAATATCTATTGGGAGACAATTCTTCATGGGTCTCTTGTATTTCTGCATCCTCACAAACAATAGTATTGACAATCTTGCAGGATGCTTGTATAGTGAACAGACTTGGAATATGGAGATAGTGATGTCTTCCTCTGGAGCAGGGGGCAGGTTTATTTACTGTCCAGTATAATAAAGATAATATTTCCCTCTGGGGCAAAAGTAGGACACGTTTGCTTGCTTCCTATTATAAAATATTGGGTTTCCTTTAGCTTGGTGTTTCTTGGATGTGATGAAAACCCACCATGTGCACAGCATTCACCTGGGCTGCTCAGGATCACCCCATGGGACTTGGGGGTGGGTAAAGGAAACATAAATGTGAAACTCATGTTTGTTGAGCAGTGAGTAATAACATCCCTTGTCTCCGACCTAGGAGTCTTTTCTCTTCTGTCACCAGTCATGAAGCTGTGGCAGGCTAATTTGTTAATTTGCAAGTAGGTTAAAACCTCAGATTTTCACAGTTCTTAACCATATGAGTAAATCTGTGTGTGTATGTGTATATGTGTGTGTGCTTATTCATGTAGGTTTCAAATTTCAAATGTTTTTATCTGTTGACAATGAAATAAATTGAAGAAGTTATGGAGTGATCTGAAGTTTCTCAGTACCTTGAATTCAATAGGTTTTTTGGCTCTAGTTCTCTCTTCTTAAGCCATGAAATTTATATTGAATCTCCTGCCATTTAAGAAATTTTACATTCAATCAGCAAGAAGTCCAAAAGTTTTACTGAAATAAGCAGCTATGCTTAACTTTTTTGATATTATTTTATTACCATGGTCAACACTGTTAAGTAACACATATCCTTCCCCAATATTATTTTATATAATACGGAATTTTGGTTTTTTTACATCCAACCCAGAGTGTCTTTTTATTGTTGGAAATACTGCTTCATTTAAATAATGGTAGGAATGATGATGAACTAGGTTCTTGATCAAAAAATTTTCTTAAATGACATTCTAAATTTTGGGACTTGAAATGAGCCTTTGGTAAATATTGTAAGAGGTAATTATTATCCTCAACAATTCTAGGAAGATTTAATTTTGTAGGAGGCTCTCATTAGAAAAGTATCTCACTGGAAAAAATACCAAATTTAACACATATTCATTGTTTTTCTTAGGCAGACTGGAAAATGCTATGTTATCCTTTTTCTGTTTTCATCTTTTAGACCCATAAGGAAGAATATAGATGTGAGTGTGCCCCAAACAAAACTCGAGTTTCATTTTTCAAAAAAAATGTATTACTCAAGGGCCTGGGAAGGAAGGCATTCAAAGTTTAGCTTGTTGGGTATCAGATGTCACTTGATATTCTTCTATATCAAGGGGTGTCTTTTTCTTCAATGTGTCTGTTGAATATTTATTGCATCTACCAAGACAGATTAAATATTTGTATGCAGAACTGTTCCAATTTTATAAAAAGACTATAAAAGATTATATGTGTATTGTTTTTTGTTTTTAACTACCACCATTTCTCCATCTGCTTTCATAGGTTTCTGCCAAGAGGAAGAACATGAAATATAATCTGGGGTCAATCCTACCATTTTTTGAAATTCTGTGGAATTTTAACAAGCAATTGTATAATAAGGCATTGCTCCTGTTTACTGAGTGGGAACACTGCCTGGCAGACCTGGTTAAAATTAGGGGCAGAAGGGGTGAAGAAGATGATAAAGGAAAGTAATTCCATCTAAAAAAGATCTGTCTTTGTGGTAGAGGCCTGGCTGGCCCGATTAATCAGTTTCTTTTTGTTTTAAATTTTCACAGTTAAAAATTAATTCATTCGCTGTTTGCTTTTTCTCAGCACCTTCTATGTACAAAGAACTTTTAGCTAAGCAATGCATTTCTTTTCTTATAAAAACAGCAAGTCTTGCCAAGTGCTGTCTTTATGCAACAAAGAAAATAAAAATCCATGCTTTCTTTGCTTGCAGTGGTGCAGATTTGTTTTCAGTGTTTGGAGTCCAACCTTTGAATAAGATATTTTTTTCTTTTCCAACAGATCATTGTCAATGTGTGGTTTGTTTTGGCTATTATATAATATCTTCCTAGAGAACTCTTCATTCACTCTTTCCAGATTAGTAAAGATCAATTTAGGAGACTAATAAAAAGTCACCAAAATGATCTGAAAGGGGAAAAAAAGCAGCTCTCAGGAGAAGGGTAGTTCTTGTTTGAATAGAATATTAGAACCATTAACTTCCTCTTCAATGATTCTGTCTCCCTGCTCTGATTGTCACTGGGTTAATAAAGTGCCACAATTTGAGACTGGACATTTTTTCAGCTGGTAATGTGACACCACTTGAATATTATGAGTCCTGTTTCTCTTTTTGTTTGTTGTGATATTTATGCTTGATTTGTTTTTTCTAAACTATTTCTTAATGTTGGAAGTATAAATTCACACATTACTGAAAATGTAGCAGTGATGTTGCTATTTGACACCCACAAGAATCTGACAGGGATGCTTTTATTCTGTGAATTATAAAGATTGTTTTATATTTATAGAAATGATAAGTCTTCAAAATCATGAAAATGAGCCTTGAACAATCTGAGGCATGGAGTTTTGTGCCTTTGTTGGTCTCTGGTGTCTCTTACTGGCTTCACTCAATGTAGGCCAGGCCATCTTATTTGTACTGTTGTTTCTACACATAATGTAATCTGTAAATATCAGTAAAAGGAACATTTTTTTTTTCATATGGAAAAGAATGTTTTTTTATGATAGTTTATAGAAAGATAGTTGATTAAAAGTCCAAAGTGCTTCTGCTTTTTAAAATAATAGAATGAGAGTTGATAATGTCTATAGTCTCCCCTTTAAGGGAAAGTAATATTTCTATCCCAAGAGTTGCCCCATGGATAATTTTCCATGTCTCTCCGCCACCCCCCATCCCCAGGATATTTTCTTTATTTTCTTAGTTTGAGGAGATTATCTTTAGCAGTTTCTTTGATTAAAGTGGGGACTATTCTAGGCAGCCTTCAAAATGCTATGTAAATTTTCAACTCAGCACCTGGCTCGTGTGTTTCCTTTTCTTGCGATGTAATCCCAAACTTAACTGTAGCAGACAGCACACTCAGAGCAGGTGACAGGTCTTCTGGACTTTCTACATCTTGTCTGATTTAGCCTACATTGAAGTACTCCTTCTCCTTTTGTAAACCCTTATCTGCCTTGAAAGAAGCCCTTCACCGGCTCTTACTATTTCTCTAGTTCTTTCTTGTTTATGTGTTTGGATTTTCTGACTTCTCTGTAGACTCTGTGGGAGTAGGAACCATGTTTTAATAGTTCCTGTAAATTTGTGATTCTGGGACAGAGTAGATACTCAGGAAATGATCTTTATCCCAAGGACTAGCCTGTTCTCGCCCCTGTATGAGCAGTGGTATTAGGTTCCTTACACCTTTGGCTTCTGTCTTAGCTCGGCTGCTGCAACAAAAATACCATAGACTGAAAACAAAACTATTACAGACTGGGTGGCTTATTAAGAACAGAAATTTATTTCTCACAGGTCTGGGGGCTGGGAAATCTAAGATCAAAGTGCTGGCGGATTGGGTGTCTGGGGAGGACCTGCTTCCGGCTTCACCAACAGCAATCTTTTCACTTTGTCCTCACATGGTGGATGGGGCGAGGATCTCTCTGAAGTCTCTTTTTTTGAGGACATTAATCCCATTCATTAGGGCTCCCTTATGATCTAATTATCTCCCAAAGACCCCATCTTCAAATATCATTATACTGGAGATTAGGTTTTGACATATGAATTTTAGGGAACACAAACATTCAGTCTGTGGCAGCTTCCTTTCTGGGAAGGCCCAGAGCCTGTATGCACAAGGAACTTAAAATTGCATAAGTGAATGAGATAATGGATGGGA
The DNA here is from genome assembly GCF_054177405.1 of Leptonychotes weddellii. Lineage (NCBI taxonomy): Eukaryota > Metazoa > Chordata > Mammalia > Carnivora > Phocidae > Leptonychotes > Leptonychotes weddellii. The sequence goes on from NC_138377.1 coordinate 44,373,479, forward strand.
TGTGATCATTCTTTGTTTGTTTGTTTATTGGGTTAGGTGAGACAGTCTCTTAAGGAAGGCCAAAAGCTGTAGAAATGGCGTAAGTCCTGTCTGAAATGGAGTGGGCCTTGTGGATGAACAGGTCAAGTATGGTGGGAGACAGCTGTGTAGGACACTGGTAACTAGGGGAAAAGTAGGATGGTAGTAAATTTCTGCTTACAGGGACAAGATGACTTGCTCAGACCCATACTGTGTGGGAAAGGGAAGCACTGATTGAGAATCTTGGCTTTCTCATCCCATACCTGAAACTGGACCATGGGTGGTGGTGTTTTTTTTTTTTTAAAGATTTTATTTATTTATTTGACACAGGGAGAGAGAGAGAGAGCACAAGCAGGGGGAGCAGCAGGCAGAGGAAGAGGGAGAAACAGGCTCCCCACTGAGCAGGGAGCCTGATGCTGGGCTCCATCCCAGGGTCCCAGAATCATGACCTGAGCCGAAGGCAGACACTTAACCAACTGAGCCACCCAGGTGCCCCTGGACCTTGTTTTTAAAATTAGGTTTTAAGAGTCTGACCCATTTGGGTAAAAACAAACCTTTGTAAGCATTGCTGGAGAAAATGACGGGGGATAGAACCTAAAGCTGCTCACCCAGTGGTTTCAGCCAAGGGCAATGCTGCTTTGATGGGTTGTGTCTAAGGGAGAACAGCTCTCTCTGAAATGTGGTGTCGAGGAGCACTTCTATGTGAGTTTTCATTTATGTTCCAGGCCAGGTGAGTGTGTTGCCTACTTGGAGCACATTTTTCTGCAAGGCGGTCTTTGCCATCAAAATCTGTCAACATTAAAGTCTTTTCTTAACTCTAAAAGTGGGGTGGTGATTGTCGGTGGTCATTATTGTCTGAGGCAGGTGTCTGTGTAAAGGTTTTCCAATATTCCTTCATTTGTGCAGCGTTTTGGTTGTCATCTTGTCACCACTGACTTCAATAGGGATGGGATTTTCTGTAAAGTTCAGTGTAATTTGCTTGTGAAAAATACATTTAAGAGAATATAACTGAGGTACTGTGACCTAGACATCAAGGTACAGGAACTCTGGCTTTGACTTGGCCTAACAGAGATTTGTTATGGGCTGTGTTAGCAGAACTTGAATTGGTTGGAAATACACTTTTTTTTTCTTTCTGGTGGAAGGAAGCACCTGAAAATACTCAGATGCTTTCCTGACTTGGGAAAGAATCTGATGACCTCAGAAATTCACAAGAGCTAATAGCTATTTGAGTTACTATTAAAATTATGGGGGAGAGATTTTGGAGAAAGATAATATAGGGGACTACATAAATATAACGCTTTAAAATAAAATTAAGTCCTTAACCTCGTGAAAGGATACATTTTTCTTTTTCATGTCTGTATATTAATCTTTTACTAAATTAATATCTGTGCATTACTCCCTTGCTTTTTTTCTTACTTAGAGGAAAAAAAAATCTTTCCTCCTTTTCAAGGATAGTTCCTCTATTTTTGCCAATGATCTCATTTATTTGGACTACTTTCAGGCTAGTAAAATAAATTTCTCTCCCCTGTTACATTTGCATATTTAATCCCTCTTTCTTTAGTGGCTCCTTTGCCATTTATCTACAATAAATTAAGATTTTCTCATCATCCTGGAATCCCCTTCTTTTAACCTTGCTTTCCTTTTGGTTCTATTTTTTTTTTTTTAAGATTTTATTTATTTATTTGACAGAGAGAGAGATAGTGAGAGCAGGAACACAAGCAGGGGGAGTGGGAGAGCGAGAAGCAGGCTTCCTGCCGAGCAGGGAGCCCGATGTGGGACTCGATCCCAGGACTCTGGGATCATGACCTGAGCCGAAGGCAGACGCTTAACCATCTGAGCCACCCAGGCGCCCCCTTTTGGTTCTATTTTTATTTTTACTATCAATGGTATTCTATTTGCCTTTATGAGTTAAGCACTGTCTTAGGTACTGGGGATGAAGAAAGGAATTAGCACAGTGTATGTTTTCAAGCACCTGATGGTCTAGTGGAAGGTGCAGACAGGCAACCAACATGGTAGATTGTGATAAATAGAAAGACATGTTATGTAAAGGAGACTGGAAGGACACAGAATGTGGAGACATGTGACGCCATTTTAATGACCGGGAAAGTTTCTCAAAGCAGGTACTGTTTTAGTGGACTCATGAAGGGCGAATAGGGAAGGTAGAAAGCCCTGACTAGACAGAGGCATAGAACCATGAAAAATAAATATTTGGTTTGGCTGAAGAGTAGCAACCTTGGAAGGCATGCTCATAGACAGTGATTCTGCTGAACAAAATAGAAAATAAGGAAGGAAGTACCAGAAGACTGGGATGACAAAAGATTTGACTTCAGTTTTGGCTGTATCGAGTTTGAGTGGAGAAGCATGGCACTAGTGGGAGGTAGGGCGCTGTTTGTGAATGGCTCTGTATGCCATACAAAGGAGTATTCGTTTCCTATTGCTTTTGTAATAAATTACCACAGACTTAGTTTAAAACAACACAGATTTATTATTCTATAGTCAAATATCCAAGATGGATTTTACAGGGCTAAAATTAAAGTATTGGCAAAATTATGTTCCTTCTGGAGGCTCTGGAGGAGAACCCATTCTTTGCCTTCTTCAGATTCTAGAGGCTCAATGCATTCCTTGACTTGTGGCTGCATCCCTAGTTCTGGGGATCAGGACAGGGACATCTTTGGAGGGCCACTATTTTGCTTATTACATAAGGTGTTTGAACTCATCCTGAAGGCAAGGAGAAGTTATTGCTACATATTTAGCCAAGGAATATGGTGGTGCTTTAGAGATTTATGCTTTAGAATTATTCAAAATGTAGATATTTGAGTCAGGGTGAAAAAACTAGAGGGATATTGCAATTGTCCAAGCAAGAATTATGGGATCCTGAAACATGGCAGTGGCAATGTGGTTGGAAGGGGAGAGGGCAGATTTAGCAAGAAAATGGATGTGGGACTGATTGGGGTGTTTAGGATAAGTCATCCTGGATGACTTTCAAGCTTCACACTTAGGGAGCCTAGGCAGATGATATTTCTATTAGCCAAGATAGACAGTAAGGAATGAGATGCCAGGAGAGTTGGTGTGACAAAAGATTTAACTTCAGTTTTGGTTGTGTTTCTTTTCGTTACCTTAAGTTAGTGGCTAGGATTTTTATCACAAAGTTTTATGACCACTCCACACAACTTCATGATCCTGTTAGTGTCAGAAAGATGCTATGAAAGACAAACTGGAAGTTCCCCAAGGATTACCCACTCTCCCTGAGTTTATTTTCTCAGTGAATAACATCATCCTCTATGCCTTTTATTTGACCTCAGGGTTTCAGGGTCATCTTTGGTCTCACTTTCCTTCCCTTTGTTCATCTGGCCACCAAGATTTGTCAGTTCCCTTTCTGAAATGACTCATAAGTACCTCTTATTTCTCCAAAACTCCCGAAATAACCCTTTTAATAAGTCTGCCTGTGTCCAGCCTATCTCCAGCCCTAGTTTATTTTGAACACTGTCACTAAGCAAGCTTTCTGAAACACACAACTGATCATACCCCATATAAACTCTCAGTAGCTGTCCACTGCCCATAAAATAAAGCTCCAAACTACTGACATCCAAGGCGGGGTCTGCTCTCCTCCAGACACTTGCCACTGGGGACCTTCCACCCTATGCTTTGTGATTTTTCTCCTTCTGTTCTGATTGGAAGAGTCTTTCTTCATCTGTTTTCCTGGCCTCTGCATTGGCTTGGTGAACACGGACTAATTTTCAAAGGTCCAGCTCAAAGGGCATTTCCTTTGTGTGCCTTTTACTCTCATTACTCACCATATTAATTCTCTCTACTTGAGTTCTTTAGGTGACTCTGTCCCCACTCCTTGCCCCCCTCTACACTCTCACCTCTGTATCCTTAGCACATAACTGGTGCTTAATAATGATTGAGTGGATTGAGTGGCTTGGTGGAAAATCTAGTTAGAGTCTAGTTTCAGTCTCTTCCTTGATTAACTATGGGTTTTTGGGCTTCTTTTCTTTGCCTCTAAAAGGGGGGTGGAAATTCAAGTACAGGTATATCAGATCAATCCATGATATCCTGAGACCTCTACTATGAGCGTTCTTAATTTATATCATGAGGTTTTAAGATGAAGAATGTGAACCTGGCTTGAGTTTCAGAAGCAGTCATTCTTGTTATTTTCTTCCAGGCATGCTTGGTCAAATAATTCCCCAGGAATCTTTATTCTGGGCTTCTACAGTTTTCCAGTTTCTCAGGAGATTTACTCATGTTTTCCAGGTCTCACTTACACTGTTGACCAGGGTTAAAAGCAGGTGGGGCTGCAAGTAATCCCTCTTAGTCACACCCGGTTTCAGCTTGGAAACATGAAAGCTAACGTGTCCCAGACTTTGAGAGGCCATGGTTATCCAGCTTTTTTTCTTTTCTTTTCTTTCTTCTTTTCCTTTCCTTTCCTTTCCTTTCCTTTCCTTTCCTTTCCTTTCCTTTCCTTTCCTTTCCTTTCCTTTCCTCTCCTCTCCTCTCCTCTCCTCTCCTCTCCTCTCCTCTCCTCTCCTCTCCTCTCCTCTCCTCTCCTTTCCTTTCCTTTTTTAACCCTTGTTTCTCAAATCCCCCCTAACTTGTAAAGGCTGAACTTTCAATTGGGTTGTGAGGATATACTCAGAGGGCTGCAGAACAATTTTGCTTTTATCTTCCCAAGATTTCAGAAAACCCATGTTTATGTTTTATGAAAAGGCCAGGAATGGATACTACCTCCTGGAGAGGTATAGTCAGAGTGGTGTATTATTTTTGCTAGGGCTGTCATAGCAATGTATCACAAACTGGGGTGGCTTAAGCAACACACGTTTATTATTGTCTTACAGTTCCGGAGGCTAGAAGTCTGAGATCAAGGTGTCAGTAGGGTTGGTTCCTTCTGAGGGATGAGAGGGGGAATCTGGTCCATGCCTCTCTTCTCAATTCTGGTGGTTTCCTGGCAATCTTTGGAGTTGCTTGGCTTATAGATGCATCATTGCAATCTGTGCATTCATCTTTGTGTGTGTTCTCCCTTATGTGTATCCATCTTTGTGTCAAAATTTCCCCTTTTTATGAGGACGTCAGTCCTATTGGATTAAGGTCCACCAAAATGACCTCACTGCAGAATAATTACCTCTTGAAAGACCCTATTTCTAAATAAGGTACTGGTGGTGAGGTCTTCAACATATCATTTTTGGGGGACCCCATTCAACCCATAACAAGTGGTACGTGCTATAATGCATGCTGGCTGCAGCCTTGGAGTAAGGTTTTGGAGGCTCCTGGTTGAGCTATGTCAGGGCTTAGGCTTTTAGTGCTGATGGGGTTGTTTGGGGACCCCTTGGTGAAGTGGCCTGGGAACATACGTGACGGCAGAGACTATTTATCAATTGGTAGGAAAGTATTTTAATATTTTAATATCTTTTCCAGCTAATGATCATCCCTGCATAGAGACTGACTCCCCCTGCAGTATACTTTAGAAGTTCTGGAAGGGCCATTGCCTCTTAAAATTTCTATTTGTTGGTTGACACCTGAATTTATAGGTCCAATAACTCATGCTAACTTAAAATATTTGAGCACTGATAAAATGTGAATTCCTCTGTTATTGTTTTAATTTGAAGCTTCAGCTATCAAGTCTCCACTCGTCTGTTTGAACGTCCAGTGCTTATTTTCTTTCCCAGGTTTGTGGTCATGTTGTAAAAGTCAAAATGGCCATTAGCCTGCCTGATTGCTGTTTAGTTTTCTTTAGATTATAGAAGTTGTTACTACTTACCAAGTGCTCAGTTGGCACCAGGCACTATTCTTCCTCATGACAACTCTATGAGGAAGATGTTTTATTGTTTCCTGAAGCATGAGACAACAGAGCTACAGCATCTTGTCCAAGGCCACAACTAGGAAGACTAGTAAGACTTCTAGAGTCTGCGCTGCTAAACAGTGTACTCTTGGGCCTCCGTGTAAATAGCATACGTATTAAATAATAAACAAGGGAGATCATTTTTATCATTCTTGAGTTGGCTTTGTGGTATGTTTTAAAACATTTTTAGCATAATCTATTTCAGATTCATGTGGTGGTAATGAGGAGCATAACAGAAAATATACAGAAATAAAATATATAGAAGTGAACAAATTTCCCCCTTTTCCCTTTCTCCAGAGAAGGTCATAGTGCTCGGCTCCAGACATGGCCATGTTAGGGGCAGCTGTTCTGTGATCTGAGGGATCCACCTGGCCTCAAATTTTGATTATGTCTGAAAATTTAATCTTGGAAATTCTTTGTATTTGTGGAAGCTCTCAGGTGGAAAGTTATTGATTGATTTATCCTGGAATATTAAAATTTGAATGCCTACTCCCTGTTGCGAGCATTTTTTTAAATTTAAATTTAAATTTTTTAAATTATTTTTTTAAATTAATTATTATTATTATTATTTTTTGATGTAGTGTTCCATGATTCATTGTTTGCATATAACACCCAGTGCTCCATTCAATACGTGCCCTTTTAACCTGAGATGACTTTTCAGGATAACTAGTGTGATAAGGTGTTCAAGGACGGAGGCCATGTTTCATTGGTGGCATAGAACTTGGCTGATGGTGGCCAAGGACTCCATGAATGTAATCAACCAATTAATTAATCAATTAGTTGATGCTACAGATATTCATTGAGCACCTCCTCTAGGCCAGACATTGTGCTATGTGCTGGGTTAGAGCCAGTCACTGCTGTAGATAAAAAGACAAGCTGAAAGAAGCAAATACGGCTCTAACAATAAAATCATTACCTTGGGAGTTTTGCCCCAAGTTAGCTTGGTCTTATCAAATACAATATTTATCACCAGTGGATAAAGTTCGAGACAAGACTTTTCCAGAGAGAGATGATAGGTGGTGATCTCTAGAACCCTGCTGCTTTGCTTCCCTTCTTTGGTCTCACTTTAAGTTCTGCCACAGCCTATGATTCCTTACACCGGAAGTGGAAGAGGCAAAGGAAGATGAGGACTCCCACCAACATTGGCAGGTCGGGGAAAGAAAATTCATCAGTGATCAGGTTGCCACTTTGCATAAACTCAGGTTTTGGAATTATCTGTGATTAGAATTTTCTGTGTTCTCATTCATTATGTTTCCTGTTAATGCTGTGTGTCAGAGTAAGCCCTAGGTAAAGGTTAACTGATTTACAGTTGAGTTAAATACCACTTCTGGACACAAGAAAACTATAATAACACTTGTCTCTGGAAAGGGAACTGGGTGATGGGGGAAGGGGAGAGGAGACCTATTTTTTTATTCTACCTCTTTTTATATTTTGTCACATTTGTGATAATTAAAAAATTAATGTTAACAATGTACAATTCTATATAAATCCATTGTTCTCTAGGTTTCCCAGCATTTCCTCCTCATGGAACTGGCATCCTGCCCATCTTGACTTGGCTCCTTTTGGAGGGATTCTTGGAGGGAGTCTAAGCCAAATTTGACGTCGTCTTCTTCTTCTTTTTCTTCTTCTTCTTCTCCTCCCCCTCCTCCTCCTCCTCCTCCTTCTTTCTTCTCCTTCTCCTCCTCCTCCTCCTTCTTTTTTTGTGAAACATCATACATTGAAATGTTCCTGTCATGTTTATTTCAGGCTGGAGCTCAACCTGCCAGGTGGCGAACTGTAGCCCTGACACTTAAGTGTGAACCTGATGAAGAGGCAGGTGGGTGGGTGTGTCCCTCCACCGCCTTAGGACCCCAAGCCCTCCACTATCATTCCCTGGCAGGACACAGCCACCATCTCTGTCAGGATCTGTGGCAGTGAGCACATCCCAACGTCCCAACGTTGCTCCACCATCCCTGCTGGTGACTCACCCAAGAGATATGTTTACAAACACACAAATGTTCACACACAAATGCACACACACAAATAGAAATACACACATGTGAAAATATACACAAATACATGTATATAAAACACACACACACACAAATAGCACTTCTGTATGGGCAGGTAATAATTGCCTTTATTTTTCAAGGATTCCTGAGTTTTGATTATGGAGCTCAAAGATCTACAATAATCAGAGAAGTTAAAAAACACACGAATGAATGGAAAAGGCACGTATCTTATTTTAACCCTCACAGAGTGTGTGGAGTAGAGATAGGGCCACAGTGAATAACAAGGTACTGAGCTAAGGCTCTCAAACAAGACTCTTCCAAAAGACTGACTGACTTTCTGAATTTCAGTGTGGGAATGCAGTAATAATAAACTTTGGTTCTTTCCTGCTAGTGCCTTTATGAATTACCTGCTTGAAGTTTCTGTCCCCATTTTCTCATTTAAAAATTTTCAACTAAGAGAGCTGTGGAGGCACACTCTGGTTGAACACAACCAGAAGCAGAGTAGATGTCAGAACCTGGATGATGAATTTGGCTTCTTCTGCACTGCTGAGTTGATGAATGGGAACTGCTGCTAAATCCATACAAATGAGAACTTTCTGGGAGGTAGGGCAGTGATGAAAGACAGTTGTTTTTTTAAATTCTTTTATTTATTTTTTGCCTGATAGTTCCAAATTGTCCTTTTTTACTACACTTTTGGCTCTGTTTGGTGTGTACATATCCCTTCCTGTGCTGCTAATGGTTGATTTCTTTCTGAGAGTGCTGGTTTCTAAAAGGAGGTTCCAGATAGGAATTTGAGGGCTAAATAGTTGTAACTCAGAGCTAGCCTTTTTGGCTCACTTGCTGCTTACCCATATATGATGGTTTAAAAAATAGTTCTTCAAACATCCATTTTTTAATGAGTAGGTGGCCATGCCAATTTAAAGAAAAACCTGTATATGCTGTGCTGACCTTAGAATAATTATTATTCTGTCTAGCAGTTAATTCCATCAGTAATGTTCAATAATAGAAATTTTATATTATTGGTTTTTTTTTTTTACCAGGAATCACTAGTTTTCTTGCTTTATGAATATTTGGAATGTAATTTAGTGATTGCTTTATTCCTCTTCCTTGTGAGAGCTGTTTTTCTCTCCCTTGATTGTCCTATTTCTATGGTATTTTATAGTGCTAAGCTGCCTCTTATGCTATCTTATTACCAACCCTTAAGCTCATTAATAATTCATGCTCCAGCTGTGTGAATTGGTAGCTTTAATTAGCTATTACTATTTTCCAGAAAAGACAGTTTCATTTATGAGGGTTATTTCATGGAACAAACTACTTAAGAGATGCATGCATTTGAAAATGAAATAATTTATTTGAACTGTGTTTTATGCTCCAAATTTATTCTTCACTGTATTTCCATTTTATTTTAGGTTTGAAAGCTTATTTATAAAATATTATATTTGTAGATTAGCATATTTTCTGCTTTCAATGCTTACAATATTTTGGGAATGCTTTTGCATTGCCTTTCACCAATATCCCACTCCCATTGCCATGTTCTCTCTCAAGTGGTTAGCTTTATATTCTTTTATGGACTGTAAATTTGTGAGCCATATAAAGAGCTGCTTATGTTCTTGTCTAATATTTCATAAGCTTTTGTACTTAGTCTAAGCACAATTATTTTTTTTTTTAAAGATTTTATTTATTTATTTGTTTGACAGAGAGACACAGCAAGAGAGGGAGCACAAGCAGGGGGAGTGGGGGAGGGAGAAGCAGGCTTCCCACCAAACAGGGAGCCCGATGCGGGGCTCCATCCCAGGACCCCGGGACCATGACCTGAGCCGAAGGCAGACACTTAACAACTGAGCCACCCAGGTGCTCCCAATTAAGTATTTCTTAAGGACTTGAAATGATTACTTTCAGCCATCATATTTTGAGTTAGTCGACTCCAAGGGCATTGGATCTTCAATCAGGTGGAAGCTGGCCCCAAGACCAGGACAGCCCAGGTGTCTCTATGGAAGCGCAGTTAGGGCTGCTTTGAGAAGCCTCTGCATATGTTGATCTTCTGATCAGAGGTCACAGCTGTCCAATTATCCTAAAACCTGTCATAAAAAAAGTTTTAAAATTAAATTACTTTGAATTCAATTTGAATGCTTCAGAATTCACAGGAAATGGGAAGAGCAAGGATATTGCAAAATCCTTACCACAGTTTGTTAAATCTTTAGGCTTAGAGCCATTGGACCTGACCAATATAACTCTGAGCTAGTCTTTTTTTTTTCTTTAAATATTTATTTATTTATTTGAAGTTGGGGGGTGGGCAGAGGGAGAGGGAGAGAGAAAATCTCAAGCAGACTCCCCGATGAGCGCAGAGCCCGATGCAGGGCCTAATCTTGTGACCCTGAGGTCACGACTTGAGCTGAAGAGTCAGGCTCTTAACCAATTGAGCCACCCAGGTACCCCCTGAGCTAGTCTTTTTAAAGGGATAGTGAGATGATTTTATGAAGCAAAAGTTTTGCAATTAAGTGTAGTACAAAAGAGAATCCTTAGAACTGGAGCATTCAGAAACCTATTTGAGTTTAATTCACTTGGGTGAATTAACTCTTGATTTCATCTGAATAAGTATCTCTAGACAAACTTGAGAAAACCCAAGAACCCATTCAATGGATATATTTTTATTTACTTCTACAATGAGAGTATATAAGTCAGTCTGGGCAAATGCTCCAACTAAGACAAATTCTTAGACATTTGGAGGTTTGCATATATTTACTTTCTTGTGTGCTATTATGTTCAGGCTGAAGACATCTAGGTAAGATTGTCTGCTATAAGTAGCCTTCAAGTCTTCTGGGATCAAAGTTTGGTTTTTGGTCACTTGCTAATTGCCATTTGAATTATAATTTCACAAATTATAAACAGAGGATTAGGTCTTAGGGTATTAAACCCATTTCTTCCCTCATGAAAAATTAACTTATTTCTGTGAAAAAGGTGTCATTACCTTTCACACTGATTTTAGCTTCTTGGGATAAATGAAACTGGAAGGAGGTCTGTTTCCTCATTATACTATGATACCCCCTGTTCAAAAACCATGGCCATATTACATTTTACATTCCTTTTGATGCTTTGCCTTGTTAAGATTTCTGTGAAATGATTTCAAGAGCTGATTGCATTTCAGAGCATGGCTTAAATGGAAATATGGGTGCTTAAGGGAATTTGTGTTATCTTGGAGGTACTTCAGAAGAGGGGAGAGGAAACAGAGACCCACATGAGGCAGAAGCACACATTTAGGTGTTCTGAGGTGGAAGCCGTATTAATGGATAGAGCTGTATTTTATGGGGACTCTGCATGATAACCGTTAACCTGTAGCTTTGCATTTTCACCTACTATTTTCATCAGAATGATTTTGGTTGCAAGTGACCAGCAACCCAGCCCGAGTGGCTTGGGTTGTTTATAAGAGGGGGTTTATTGGCACATCTGAGTGAGATGTGATAAAGCTTCAAGTGTGCTTTGATTCATGGCACAAACTATATTACCAAAACCCAAGTTTCTGGTATCCATTTCTTGGATCCGCTACTTGGCGTTGACTTTATATTGCAACCTCATATAGTTACGAGGTGCCCATCAGCAACTCAAGAGTTTTAAATCTACAATGAAAAAGCCAGGATCTTTGGCTTGGGGTTCCCAGGAATTGTCCAGCATGTCACCAAGACTAGACTGGATTAGGTTACCTGCCTAGCTTACACCAATCATTGTGGCAGGGAAGGTCTGACTCTGACCGAAGTCCCTGAACTTCGTGTGCGGGAGCCACAGAGGGGGCCCACCCAGGTCACGGTATTTGAGAGTGGGAGGGGCATATCCCCAAGGAAAAACTGAGGCAGTTGCCAGAAGTGGGCAAGGAGCTTGAGGAGACCAAGGGCAAATGTCTGCTACATATACCATACGGATCCCTCCTTGGCCTGGACTTAATAGATAAGCATTATATTATATTTATTACATATATTACATTACATAAGCATTCTGGGGACTACTCCAAAAAACTCTAAAACCTGAATACCATCTGCAATAGAATCATTTAGGAGGAGGAATATTTATTATTTTACATTCAGCCCCTCAAAAGAGCAAGAATTAATATTAGTTACACCTTTAAATGTTAATCATTTATGAGTATTTCCAAATATCCAAGTATTTGATGTTGAACAGGCAGATAGAACTTGAAGATGCCTTGGAGTTTATCTGAAACTGGTGTGTGACCTTGTAGAATCTGATATCAGTTGTTAAGTCTCTCTCCAGATAAAAGTACATGGGTCTGTATGCACAAAATATGACATACAATTTGGGGGCTTAGCAATTCCAGCTGAAAATCGATGCAGTCCCCCTGCTTACCCAGAGCTTGAATACCTACTGTGATACCCCAGCAAGAAGTCGTCCACTTTAGATTTGAAGTCTCCACAGCATGGCCGGACTTTGGCTTGGACACTCTGGACAAGATGGCTGTCCCAGTCTGCTAGTCACCCCAGAAGCTTCCTCAAGGTTTCCCTTCTCATCCTTTACGTTAAATCTTGGCTTTTGCTTTTTTTCCTTTGTCTTTGAATACGGATTCTCTACCCCCGTGTCTGTTTATTTTGGATGTGTTTGTTTTTCTTTCTTCTTCTTTGGAAAATTTAATGAGCTTTCTGATGGTGATTGCTTTTTTTTTTTTTTTAAAGATTTTATTTATTTATTTGAGACAGAGAGAATGAGAGACAGAGAGCACGAGAGCGAAGAGGGCAGAGGGAGAAGCAGACCCCCTGCCGAGCAGGGAGCCCGACGCGGGACTCGATCCCGGGACTCCAGGATCATGACCTGAGCCGAAGGCAGTCGCTTAACCAACTGAGCCACCCAGGCGCCCCTGATGGTGATTTCTATTAAGGTGTTACCTCCGAAAATACTTCCTCTGGAGAAGGGATGCTAGATGTTTGTACCCCATCCAGTTTTCCTTGAGAACTTAGAGGTTCTTCACTCCCGGGTGATTGGACATCTCCTGGCAGGGAGTTCATGGCCACTAGAGGGCGCCAACGCCATCTTTAGGCTCCTCCGTTAGTTCCTGCTTCGTTGAAGCCAACTGTGTCCTGGGGAAGCTTCGGTCCTTTTGTGTTAATCCTACCTTTTAAGGACCGATGGAGCAAGCACCAGGCTACAGACCAATGTGAAGTGGGGACACATTTACTTAGCATATGTCACCCGGGCAGGCTCACCTCCAGAACTGAGCAGTGGCCCCACCCAAGTCATACCTGAGAGTTACCCCAATTGAGTATGAAAATACTCAAGCCTCTGGTGCAGGAGAAATGGGACTCTTTTTAGCTGCTGCATCTGCCATTCCCTTTTTTTGTCTATTCAAGCCAATGCTTCTGGATGGGAGGTCATTTGGAAGGTGGTCTTATTCCTAGTAATCTACCTGCAACTTGTATTGGTGGGTGTAGGAAGTGGTGCTATAATCCGATGGGGTCAGTATTCCGTGGCTGCCCAACACGAAGAGGTTTCATTTTCACTTGAACGGGTGGATCAAATAGACTTCTCAGTATGTGTTCTCTTCCGAGCCCTCATTTGTTCTGCAATCAGTAGATAAGTGAAGGGCCATGGTGCTCTCAGCATCATTGCAGCCTCTTGCTCTTTGTTTCCCAGAAAGGATTGTCTTTGTGCCAGTGGCTCGAGCCTTTCTGAGCATCTGAAACGTGGTGCTGCTTCGTCACACTGGCAGGGAGGCCACTTGCGGTAGCTTTTCAAGTGGCCCTCCGAACTGGGCAGGAGAAGACGCTCAGGGGCAGCTGAAGCCAGAGTGTGACTTGGACACTCTTTTCATTCTGTGCTCAACACAGGATTGCAGCGTTGGGGCTGTAACTAACCTGCAGCAGGAATCCTCAGAGCACAGAAGCAGGATTGACATGATGCAGACGCAGCAGCCGGGAGGCTTGTTATGCTCCCCACGTGAGTCAGTGTTTCTAAAATCACCACCAGGTGCCAACATCACAGAGGAAGGGGTGTAAGCTAGAAAGCAACTCAGGGGGAGTTAGAAGTGAAGCTAGATGAGGTCAGCTCATAGCAGACTCTATAGGAAATAAGGGAAGGGGAAAGGTAATACTGCAGGGAGAAATTGGAAGGCAGGAGTGAAACATTTTGTAACCAACCAGGTGATGCACAAACACAGAAAATATTAATGTTGAACATCTGAATGGGAAAAAGCATCACAGTGCTAACTGGACCGGGTACTTTGTAGTAACCTTGCTTGGACAGATGGGTAACGCTTACACAAATGTGGTCAGAGTTTTAGGTCAATGTGAGATATTAACGTTTTCTCAGATCCTGCCCACTCTCTGATTTTGCCTCAAAGAAAAGTAGGACAAATGCTACAAGAAATCCCATTAGGGAAATACTGGTTTACAAAAGGCAGTCTTAAAGGTGGCCAAGCAAGTCGATTCCCAGGGAGTGTGAAGCAGATTTGTTGGCAGCCCTCCTCATAACAAGTTCCTCTTGCTCTTAGCAGCTGGGCTGGCTACCCGCTCCCCCCCCCCCCACCAGTTCCCAAGCCAGTCCCCAACCCTAGGAAGCGAATTAGTAGTCTTTACCTCATTCCTTCTTTCCTGCCTCCTTCCCTTCTGTTATTCTTTCCTTCTGTCATCTGCAAGTATTTACGAAGTACCTACTAGGAATCAGGAATTGTGTTTGGTATTAGGGATTCAGAGGAGAGAATGCAGATGCAGTCTGTGCCATCATAGAGCTTACAACTGAGTCAAAGAGAGAATCAAATAACCATATAAATACATGTATCTTACAAACCTTGATAAATGCCAGGGAGGGAAGGTATAAGATTCTATGTGAGTGTCTAACAAGAAGGCAGGTCTCGGGGCACCTGGGTGGCTCAGTCGGTTAAGCATCTGCCTTCTGCTCGGGTCATGGTCCCAGGTCCTGGGATCAGGCTCCACGTTGGGGGGGGGGGGTCCCCGCTCAGCGGGGAGTCTGCTTCTCCCTCTGCCCCTCCCCTCTGCTTATTTTTTTTTTCTCTCTCTCAAATAAATAAATAAAATCTTAAACAAAGAAGAGGGCATGTCTTAATTTGGGGGCATTTAAACTGAGGTTTGAAGGACAGATAAGAGTTTCTAGTTAGTTGGGAGTGGGGAGGAATGTTTTGGGTGATTCCCTGTGCCTGTAAAGGTCTTATGAAAGGAGGACGCATGGAATATTTGGAACTTCAAATAAGACTATAAGTAGTTGGAAAACACAGAGAGAAGGAGAATAATCTGATATGAATCTGGAGAGACAGTCCATACATGGCCATGCTAAGATCGGTTCGATATCTTATTTATTAACAATGGGAAGCCATGGGTATGTTTTCTTTTTATTAAAAATATTATTTATTTATTTATTTGAGAGAGAGAGAGAGTGGGGGGGGTGCTGGGATAGATGGAGAAGCAGACTCCCCGCTGAGCAGGGAGCCTGACGTGGGGCTGAATCCCAGGACCTTGAGATCATGACCTGAGCCGAAGGCAGACGCTACCCAGGCGCCCCAGCCTTTGGTATGTTTTAAGAACTGGGGAAAGAAGGGGTAGTGGAGTGGGGATGTGATCAGTTACAATATGTAACAGTCTGGTTACAATATACAGAGTGGAAGGGGCTCTGTGAGGCCATGGTTGGTATGGGGTAGAAGTGGGAAGCTGCCATTATCCAGGGGAGGTGATAGTAGCCTGGATTAGAGCAGTAGCAGCAGCATGGAGAGAAGTGATAGATCTGACGGATATTTAGAAAGGAGAGTCGGCAGTCTTTGATGATGGGCTGGGTATGTGGTACGTGTGTGTGTGTGTGTCTGGGGGGTAGGGGATGGAAAGGTCCGAAATGACTTCCACATGCTGGGCTGGCAGAACTAGCTGAGCGTGGGAGCCACTCACCAAGAAAGGGAACAGGAGCGGGGACAGATTTTGTTGGAAGTGGGAAGTGGAAAGTCATGAGTTGTTCTCGGACACATTGAACTTAAGGGACTTTTGCAGTGTTTTTCTTCCTTTTTCAAGCTGGGATTTGAAGTTAATTTATAGTATAGATGAGAATCTTTGACTCAGCCACGTATTGGGATCCTGTGGAGTCCCCACCCTGGATGCTCAGCTTCTGTTCAGATCTGAGAGGTGCTATTTCAGGGCTTTGGGGGACAGCCACACCTAACCCCAAGGCTATTTATGACATGACAATTTACATTTATAAACCTTGGTTTTTCTCTCTTATAAAGTGGAAGATTCCATGAGATAATATATGTATTAATTCCTGTGGCAAGAATCTTGCCTCACCTCTGAAGTAGTGATTCCGTAGGCAGAATAGTTTGGACGCCTGACTCAGGAAAAGTTTGGGGGGATTTGTATATACCCACTTAGGTCAGGGTTGCTAAGAAGAAACATGCCTGTGGGCTACTTCTCTATCCCCTTCCCTAGTACTCAGGGATATATGACTCTACGCTCAGGAAAATTCCATGCCAGGATATAGCAGAACCTGTCAGCCTGCTCATCTAGCACCTTCTCCAAGACAGACAAGAGTGTAGTCCCAAAGGGACTGTTAGGGGACACCAACTGATTACATTCAATTTCTTAAGTTGGGTGATGGATTCATGAGTATTCATTATTATGCCCTCTAACTTAACTATTATACAGATTATTTTGCGTGGATCAAATGTGAAAGTAAAAAATGTAAAAGGAAAATAAGAGAGAAGAAGAAAGAGCATAGTCCCAATAGGGGCCCTCTTTGTCTAGTTTTTCTTCAGTTTATCTTTCTTTCTCCCAAAGCTGTGATGCACAAATATGTACTTTGGTTTTTCCATTCACTTTACCTTCATTTTGTTTTGTCAATTCCAATATCCATCTTTTCTAATCATTACCCACAGTGCGTAGGTCACCTTGCACAACATCTGGCAAATAGAAGCTATTCAACAATCATTAGTTCCTTTCTCAGCAGAAGCTGGGTGTCCTGCATTGGCAATGACTTTCTCCGAGGCCCCAATTGCTCAAATCTGATTAAGCAGTTAAGTCACCTTGGGGATCAGAGCTTTCGTCCCCCAGTTGGTCTGACATTCATGTGAGATCCTTTGCAAATGGTAGAAGATCTTGAGCCCTAGTGAGATTGTGCTTGGAAGCTGGGATCCCTTCATCTGTTTGGCCAACTACTCGGCTTCAGAGATGTCATTGGATTTCAAGGCTTCCAGGGGTACAACATGGCTGGGTTTAGGAGGGATTCTAAGGAGCTCCCCTTGGAAGATGGCTTTGGCCATTCTGTATGGAGCATGGGATCCAGATCAGTCTTTGGTTAGAGAAAATGTCTCCGAAGTCTTTAGGTAACTAATAATAATGAATGCTGAACTCACCTCTGTTCACTCAGTAAATGCTCCTGATGTCAAATTTAGTTCTGCTTTTTATCTTATTAGTATGGGAAATTGGACATGGCTGTAGTTTTCTTCTTCTTATCAATGGGAAGGTACTAAATTATAAATTTTTATGTAAAGTGTGCTAATTGAATACCGTGCACAGAGCATTTGCATGTTTTCTCAGGTATTAGGCCATGGGAGTTTGTTCTTGCTTTTTAATTTTGGAGACTAGGGCCTCAACGGAGAAATATAAGATACGCAATTCAAATATGTTTAGCAAATGATTTACTGAAGATTTGTTTCTTGACCCTACTCTTGCCCTTTTCCATTAATGTGAGAAAATACGTTATTCCATAGGAAATTTTAATGTAATACTTGTCATTTAGTTTCAAAGCAAATAGAAAATCAGCTTGTATCTTTGTGCTTCTCACTAGACTTATTTTTCTCAACCAGAAGGATATTCTGAAATCAGAGTTTGGCCTTTTGAATACTGTGTGATGAGCAGGGAGAAGACCCTGCTTGGTGTTTTCCCAAATCCTTCCCCGATGGCTGAGCTTCACACTGCACCCATCTGCCAACATATTTCTGAGCGAGGGCTTTACAAAACTGAGGCTGCAAAAGTTTTCTTTTTATACCAATCTAAACACCAGGTTCTACTAAATGCAAATATGATGCACATGATTGGAGTGATATCATTGTATTAAAACTCTTCTCATAACCTAGCTCTAAAAGGCCTTCTGTTTCTATTATAGCTAGGTTATTGATGCTAAATAGTTCAGCAAATTGGGTTGTTGAAGCGCATCTGCCATGCATTATTCATTAAGTGCATCTTTCACAAATCAGAGCTCTCTGTTGCCTAATCCTGGAGTCCCAGTAGCACCACTTCTCAGGGAGTGTGCTTCCTTTGTGAGCCAAGAAAGGGAGGCCCAGGCACATCCATCAGGCCAACACTTGGTTACACTGTTGTCTCGAAATGCAGTGCATAATGGGGAAAAAGTTTAATTAATGTTCTACAGTAATGTGTCTGTTTATAAAGAAATAATATACTATAAAATTAAGCAACGTATAGTGAATGTACCTCCAAATGGCAAGGCTGGCATTTTAAGTGATCAGTAAATCACTTAAATATTAAGACTTTCTTGAACAAGGGTAATAAAAGGAGACATTTGGTAGACCGGTAGATACTGGTACATACAATTATTCACTAAATAAAGCATTTTTATTGTGATCACGGTGTTAATCTCATTGTAGAACAGCCTGATCAAGAAACCTGAGAAATTTTGTCTGAATTTTTTTTCATTTCTGACATGATTCACTTCCACATTAGGCGGCAAGTCCCAAATATTTAAACCAGCATGTGACTTTCCCCAGAGGAGAGCCACGCTTTGGTTTCCTGAGGCTGAGAGATCATTTGTAAAACTGCTGACATTGCTGCTTTCCATGGTTAAACCCTTCTTTATTTGGGCCAAGGTGTCTAGGCTTGTGACTTTTCCAGCTCCCCCCCTCCGGGCTGTCTTTTCAGCTCTTGGGAGCAGAGCTGTATTCTTAGGTGCTTCGTGCTCGCCTCACGGGGAAGGGGGGTTCTCCCACCTCTGGCTTCTGCAGGCAGGACCAGTCCTAGGGGGTCTTGTCGGCCTGGTTCTTTGGAAGGAGATACCCCATTGCTTATAAGGAAGAAGCCTGACGGGGGACCTGTACAGCTTAATGTTGCCCAGCTGTCCCCTGGAGCTCTTTTCCACTCCCTCTTGACCAGCCTCCTTTGATCCTAGAGGTCACATCTGGAGAAACTGAATGAACTATGGGGTTTCCCCTCCAACGGTTCAGGCTTTTCCACTTAACTCCTCCTTTCTGGCATAATATGATTTGATCATCAAAAGCTACTTTAAAGACTTTTAAACAACATGCTCCCAAAGCATCGTGTGTGTGTGTGTGTGTGTATGTGTATGTTTCCCTTTCTCACTAATTAAAATAAAAATTAAAAAAGGAAGTTAACGAATGGTTATCTCAAATAGTTATAATTAAAAATGAACAAGAACTTGGACTCTCCACTCTTTGCGTATTATATATGATTAAGAATATTCTGCAGAATGGAAATAGTTTGTAAAGTGTGAAGCCGATAATAATGCATTCAAAATGCTTTAGAAAGCGTTCATTTATACTTAATCTTTTGCTAGGCGATATATGTGAGATAGACCGTCTGGAGAGGGCTTTGTAAAAACAAAATTGTCAATTCCAAGATGCTGTGCTTAATGGGTTGTGGTGTCTGAATTCTAGATCTCTACTGATGACAATTTGGCAGGTTGGGAAGTGAGATGAGGGTTTAATGAACAAAATCTAACCGAAGAGATGGAAATGCTGTTCCTCTTAGATACAGAGAAATTAATGGGCCGGAAAAGGCACAATTAGTGCAGGCCGCAGCGCAGAGCGGTTTCCGGAGCGGGGCCGACGGAGGCTGGCTGGTTGGGCTGTGTGTCCATCAGTCAATAACTCTCTGACTAGCGGGAATTACACATGCCTGGTGGTTCCCACGGCCGATCCCTTGCGTTAGTTCCTTTTGGTACTCCTATTGGTGTTCCAGGACCCTGCAAGGAGGGGCTTTTGATTGGTTTAAAGGCCAATGGATGTTTGTTTAATTTGGTAGAACAGCATGTAATCAGGACCTTTCTTTCTGTAACCTTGAGTCATGAGGACACAAGGACTGTTGGAAGATGGGGAGGTAGAGATTTCAATCAGGGGGAAAGGGTTTCTCTGACAACCAGTTAATTTTCTGCTCTAAATTCGGGTCAAATTTCTCTTCCAGTATAAGTTAACGAAATCTCTTAAGAACTCTAGTTGGGATTTAGTTATGCACCAAGCCAGTTGCTAAGGGCAACCAGGGCAGAGCCAGTTAATTAATTAACCTCTGTCATTGTGGACAGATTAAGCCACTGAGTCCTCGCTCGAAAGCAGGTGGGCAGGTGGGAGTGCTTTGCTGCTCTAGGGAGTGGCGGAGAACGGCCTGGCCTCGACTTCAACCTCGACCTCGACCTCGCGCCCACACTTCACCTCCCTTTCCTGGCAGGAATCTAGTAACTTGTTGGAGGAATTAGTAAGGGAGGAGGATGAAGAGACAGGGCACTCAGGATGAACTGAGGATGAACTCAGGACACTTATGGAGGAAAGAGACTTCAAAGGGAATAAAACAAAGCCAGGAGACAGAAATAAGCTATCGGTTAGTACCTAGAGGTGGCCACAGGGCCCTTTTAACTGTGTGTGTGTGTGTGTGTGTTGGGGGTGGTGGATGAGAGCTGTGAAATTTCTGGATGGCTAAGAGTTAGTTAATTCCAGCGCTGGTGGTGAAGAGCACACAGCGCTGCGGGGTCCAGGTGAGTGGTAAGTAGTGGGGGGCCCTCTACCTGCAGTGCTAATTGCCATCAGAACAGTATCACAGGATGGCAGATGAATTTGCTCTCGACAGGAACAAAGTAGAAACACTGGGGGCTTTGAAGTCTTCACTTAAACCAAGGAAAAAGCTAGAGCAGAGAGTAATGGCTTGCTTCCAAGTTAAAATTTAGAATTAATTAATATGAATTATAAATAAGATGATGACCAGCAGTCCTGGGAGCTGTTGGAAATGGTCTGTATCTTAGACTTCATGGATTTACTTTTTAAAGTGTTTCTCCAGAGAAGAGTTATTTTTGCATTTGAAGTTTGCTTTAATTCTGCTAAGGATTTCTTGTTTTAAAACAAGTAAAAATTCTTGATATTAAGATGTAATTTGCTGCCATTACTGTTAAAATACAACTGTTGCATCCCATTGGCTCCCTTTGAGCTATGAGACTCAGGATCGGCTGTGTTCAGGGCAAAATGGGGGGCAGGCAATTTTATTTCCCATAGGATCTGGTCTTGCTTCCTCTACTCACTGGAGAATAATTACAAAATTGCTGGAGGATTAGGAAGGGGGTAAGAGATGGAAGTAGAGTGTGTGTGTGTGTGTGTGTGTATCTACTAGAAGTAAACTCTGTATAGCAGGGAATGTGTGGTCTGGTCCACTGACATACCCTCAGTGCCTGCCTTAGAGCAGATACTTGGCAAATAGTTCTTTTTTTTTTTTTTAAAGATTTTATTTATTTATTTGACAGAGAGAGAGACAGCGAGAGAGGGAACACAAGCAGGGGGAGTGGGAGAGGGAGGAGCAGGCTTCCCGCTGAGCAGGGAGCCCGATGCGGGACTCGATCCCAGGACCCTGGGATCATGACCTGAGCCGAAGGCAGTCGCTTAATCAACTGAGCCACCCAGGCGCCCTGGCAAATAATTCTTTACACCCACCTACAAGGCCCTGCATGATCTGCTCCATCCTTCTGCTTACTACCTCTTTGTCCTCATTTCCCACTATTTTTCTTACTGCTCATTCAGCATTAGTCACATTTTCCTTCATATTCCTTATAAACCCTAAGCCAACTCTCACTGCAGGGCCCTTGCATTTGCTATTATTTTAGACTGGAATCTTCCTCCTGGATTTAGAAATGGCTCTTTTTTCACTTTTAGGTGTCTGTTCAAATTTCACCTCATCAGGGAAGCTTCCCAGACCCTCTATTTAAAATAGTGACCCCATTCCCATGGCCTTCCCTGTTCCTCATCTCAGCTTTATTTTTCTCCTTTGCATTTATTAACTCTGGCATAAACATACATATGTCTGGCTTGTTGATTCGTTTGTAGTTCCTCATTAGGATGTAAACTTAACGGGTGGAGGGTTTTGTCTGTTTTGTTCACTGCTGTTTTTTTGGGATCTAGAACAGTGCCAGCCACAGAATAGGTGCCCCCTAAAATTTGTGGAATGAATGAATTTTTACATACTATTTTGACTATACCTACACATCATAGTATAGGAATTGTAGCTTATTATTTTTCTACTTCATTCACATATATAAGTTAAAACCAATGATTTCACTGGGGTTCATTCCACAAACACACTTGACAAGCGAATATTGCAAAATGGATAATTACTTTGAGAATTAAAAAAAAGCGTGGAATCAGAGACCTGCTATCTCAACTCTCCAGCAAAGTACTGCTTTTTAGATTTCAGGTATGGGAGACTTTCCATTACTACCTAGTGACACCACACTCAAATTTTAGATGATAATGCTGTAAGAACTGAAATTGAAACAAACAAACAAACAAACAAAAAAACAAGAAGCGATGCTTTTGTGATGTGCAATCTCCTGAAAATACCCAGAATTAAAGGGAATAAAACTGCTACTTACCATTCTTTTAAACAAAATCTCCCTTTTAAAAAGTGTGGGAGATTGCTTTTGTTTGCTTAATTTTGAGAGAAGTTTTCCCTAATATAATTCTTTTAGGAAGTACATGGATTAAAAAATTTAGTAACACGTTCTCCCACAAAATGATCTGCCTCCCAGTAAATAACTCCTAGGAACAGTGGTGAATAATAGAATCAACCTTTGAGGGCAGGGTGACAGACTAGCAGGCACCGTGTAGATAGACATCAAGATGCTTTAGCTCTGAGCAGTGATTTTGAAGTAAACTTCTCTGCATCTCGTCTGATATTCAGCTCTTGGCGGCATTAGCTGAGCGAAAGTAGTGACTGACGCCCTGCCCCCTAAGCTGACAAAGGAACATTTCAGAGAAGGGAAACTAAGTTATTCTGACTGCTTGTCAAGCATCAGCCTAACTAGCCTCATCTTTTTGCCCTAAAAGGTGCCAGATTCTAATCTTTGCTGTGGCATCAGCATTAAATAACAAAATGGCAAAATCCTTCCTCTCAGGAGGAATATGCATTTGTCCAGCACCATTAAGAACAGGGAGAACTTAAAAGCAGTGATCTTTTGGAAGCCAGGGCCAGGTGGTCAGCTATGTTGACCTTCATTTCTCTCCTATTAGCAAAAGACATTTTTCTTTTTAATTCGAAATGACTTATCAGGAAAGTGACAGAACTTTCGAAACTTTTATATATGTGATGCAGCACTCTTGAGCCTGTTGCTGCTCGAAGCATGTTTGGGAGCAATAATGTCCAGTCGTACTTCCCATGACTTTCTTCACAGAGGGCTTGATGAATACGTTTTTTGATGTTGGGGGGATATGTGTGGGGAGCTACAGATTTGGGAAGTTTTCTGTTAGCTATAGGAAAATTCTTGGATCATTAAATTTTTTTTTTTTTTTTTGCTGACATTTACTCTAATTAGACTGCCTATGCTCTCCAACTCAGCCATCTCAAGGGGCTTGTTATGTGTCCCGTGTACTGTTTGGTGTCGGGATGGAGGGCGCAGGATCTAACGGCAGCCAGACCTTGCAAATGACCTTTCAGAAAAGGGTACTTTAATGAGCAGGTGGCCACTGTGGGGAGTTGAGGCTCATGGCCATGGGGAATCCGAGTGACAGTGTAGAAAAGTCTGCTTCAAAGGTGTCCCACCTGAGAGGTGAGGAAGCTGCTGTGATTATCCACGAACTGTTCCCCTGTCATCGGTTGAGGGCTGTTCCCGGGGCTATCAAGTCCCCAGTGCTTTCATCCTGTCCTCTGTGAGGACCAGGCAGAGCAGACCGAGTCTCAGGTGGGAGGCACAGGTGTTTCCAGTAGGAAGCTGTTGGACTGGCCTGCATGAGAGTAGTGAGCACTGAGGCAGAACCCTCTCGTTTGTCATGTGTGTTCCAGATTCTTGACTGTTCCCTGCCTCTGGAAGTAAGCTCCATGACAGCATGTGGACTGTTTTGAGTTCCCCACATGGTGCCTGGGGCAGGGACATGGAGTTTCACTGGAAAACAGATAGCCTTTCGCATTTACTTTATTCTAAAGTATGTAACACGGACATGACAGAAAAGGAGAGTTACCACAGGAGACTGGGAAACGGCCAAAGAAATCGAGGACTGTCTGGGTGGGGACGGAGAGGTTCCGAAGGCAGGTGCAGCATCGGGATCTGCATGGTGCACTGGAAAGGTTATCAGGGTGAGGTCTAGATCAAGCCTTAGACTTAGTAGGAATACTCTCCTTGTAAGAGGCCGCGGTCAAATCCTTCATTCTGTTCCTGGGATTCTGTTCCTTCAACTCCTTTACCTGCTTCACAGAGGTGTTAAGATAATAGAAGGAGATAATAGATTTGAAAGCACTTCTAAAAAGAAGTACTCTTATGGAGAAAGCTACTATTTAACTGTTGAAAATATGTTATGTTCGGGGGGGGGTGGGGGGATGGGTTAGCCTGGTGGTAGGTATTGAGGAGGGCACGTTCTGCATGGAGCACTGGGTGTTATGCACAAACAATGAATCATGGAACACTTCATCTAAAACTAATGATGTAATGTATGGGGATTAACATAAGAATAAAAAAAAAAAGAAAATATGTTATGTTCAAGTTAAAATTGCTCATAAGTGCTTAGTCCCTTTAAAAAGTGCTGCTGGCCATAGCCCTTTTGATGGATGGTTATTGCCCCCAGCCGAAGGGAGTGGAATCATCGATTTCTATGGTGTGTCTGATGACCTGTGGCTGGAAGGAGAACCTCGGGGGTGACTGGGTGACTCTTATCTCAGAGAAAGCTGGCAGCCTGGGAACAAGGGGACTCGAGAGGAATGTGCTCAGGCGACAATGGGAATTCATATCTCTGCCCGATCTGGAAATCCATTTTGATAAAGTGACTAAGCCAGGGGATCCGGGAAGTAGAACTCCAGGGGGAAACAGCTTCTTGTTGCTGTTAGAACCCGGTGGAGAGGAGAGTTCTCGCTCTTAATTTTGGCAGCAAAGCTTTAAGTCTTCTAGTTGACGGTTCCAATGCTTCGATACCTAGTCCATTGGGCACTCGAAGGGCGGGAGCTGGATGTGGACAGCGTGCCTGTCCTAGCCCGCCCCCTCTAGCCCATCCACACCTCAGGGGGCCTCCAGGCAATGCATGCCCCGCCCCCCTCCCCCCCCACCCCGGCGAGTCTGAAAGACTGAGCTCTGTCCCTTTTATAAACAGCTGACACCAGGCCACGCTTCACTGAGGGGTTTCCACACCGGGGGAGCATGGCCTGGCTAGGGAAGGTGGACCAGGAGAAGAGAGCTGCACAGGCCCTGGGGATAACAGTCTCCCATTTGGGCAGAAAGTTCCTGGGCACTAGAGTGTTGTCTAGAAGGAGGGAGGCAGGCCTGGGTGAGAAAGTCCCTTGGGGAGAGGCACAACCAGGAGAGGGCCAGACAAGGGGAGGATCTCCAATGTAGGGGGCCCAGGACAGGGGTCGAACTGATCTGATTTGATATCAGACTGACTTTGCCCTTGGTGGTTAAAGTTTGCAAAAATTATGAGCAGGCAGATTAACTGTGAAAGCCCCTAACTGTCCAGTGAGGGATAGGATGGCAACTCTAGGAAGCTGCTTATAGGAAGAGAAAGGTCACTCAAGGCAAACCCTCCAAGGGGTCACCGTGTGACTCGGAGTAAAATCGTAGTCTTTGCAGTGGCTAAAGGCCATGGCTGATCTGCCACCCATCTGTCCCATGACCTCCTTGACTTCATTTACCTCTTCTCCACTCCTTCCAGCACACTGTGCTTCATCCACGCTGACCTTCTTGCTGTCCTTCAAGGGTGCTGGGCACGTTTGCATCAGCTTTCCCTTCTGTGTGAAATACTCCCTGATGACTGCTGTAGACCCCTTTCAAATGTCACCCACTCTGTCACCTAACCCCACCAGCCTATTTAAAATGGAACCAGGCACTCTGATTCCCCCATCCTTTCTGTCTTCCCCTTACCTATGTACCAGGTAATAATTTACTTACTGATTTTTTTTTTTTTGGTCTGTCTCTGCCTTTGGGAATTTAAACATCAAGAAGGCAGGTTCCAGCCCATAGCAGAATGCTTGGCACATAGGAGGTGACAGTAAATCTTGGTCAAATGAGTGAAGTACCTCGGTTAATGTAAGTGGCAAACAGTGATGGAATTCATGAACAAAGATCATCAGAGTTTCTTAAAAGGTATGGGATTTATAATTTCTTAAAAATTCTGGCTGTATGTAGAGGGATAAGATTGAGTTATTTATATGAAGGCTTTTCTCTCTCACCTTTTTTCTCATGGCTTCATGGGTCTCACTTGCTGGGCAGCAGCACTGTCTCTGAGAACATAGATTCAGACCAGGGCAAAAGGCCCAAGAATTCCAGAGGAGGCTTTTGAAATCAAAACCAAATTCATCTGAGAAGAGAACTTTGAACTGTTTCATGGAGATTGGAGTGTGCACATTCTGCCTCTTTTCTTTCCATCCCTTTTTATTTGTTCCTTTTCTCTTTTCTCTGCTCTCTGTTATCTTTCCTTTCCTCCTCCTTGAAGCTTGGAGCAAGGTACTGTGTTAGGGCTGCAGGACTCAGGGATAAGGGCAGTTCTCAGGAGCTGCTGATGGGTGGGTGGAGTAGATTTCTGTGGGAGGCAGGAAGTCATTTCAGCAGGACGTAGAAAGGGCGATCAATGGAGGTACGCACAGACATCACAGCAACTAGCTCTGGAAGGGTAACTAGATCGGCCGGATGCGGAAGTGACGGGCTGCCAGGGGAGCCCTGAGGTACATGGATAGAATTCTACACACTGGGGCTCTGCAAGAATGTATAGTTACTGTTTAGAAATTCTGAAATGATTTTACGTCTGAAAGACAGTCTTCAGTTATTTCGAAAATTTACCATCTTTTGGCCCCAATTCCCTCCTACCCGTTCTGTGTAAGTTCTCTCTGTTTGGCTTTCTGTCTTTCTATACACACAAATATATTGATATATACATATCAGTTATACAATTGGTAAAGATATTATAAACATATCAGCACCACCAGTATTAGTAATTACAGCAACTACCACGCCAGGCATAGTGCTGAGCCCTTGGCATGGGTTCTCTCGTTTACTCCTGTAACGTGCGGAGGCAGAAGACTCTGCCATTATCCTGTTAGTTGAGGAAACCAAAGCATCGTGAATGAAATATCACACAGGGGCATCATTATTTGAGTCTTTCTGATTTGGATTGTCCATGTGTCCTTCCCACATCACCAGTATGTGTCTTAAATAAATTTATATTCTAAGATGTAGGAGAGACAAATGTGCCAAAATACGTTGCTGGAGAAGTGACAAAATCGACAAGCAGCAGATGTATGCATTCTAGAGAAATGAGAGCTCTAAGAAATTCCCAAGATCAAAGAGGATTTAGTGACTACGGCTTGTATCTTAAGTGCCATGTAGAACTTTCCTATGACTTCCTTTCATGAACAGAAACATCTGTTTAATAAATGCGCTCACTTTCCTTACAGTACTTAATAGAATTGTCAACATTTTATTTGACGGTTTTAGAGAATTTTAGTGGTCAGAGAGTTAAAGAAATGGAGTCACATCTCTGTGCTGGCCTGGTATGGTAGGGATTTTGTTGTGGCATTTTATCAGTGAGATTTAATCCTGTTATCTAAGTACATCAGCTTTGTGGTTCTTATATCTTATTCCTATTGAATTGTGGTAATGGGTAGTGGTTTCAAATACTTTCCAATTATTCCCATGGTACTTTGTGCTAGCCAAAAAAGCTCGAAGAGACACATACTCTTTTCAATTAATATTTCCCAAAGCCTTGTAATTCACATAGCACTTTGATAACCAGATAGTGATTGCCAGTCATGGAGTTTTGAGACATTGTAGATGATCTCCAGTTACCTGCAGGGAGGCAAAGAATTTTCAAAGAACTTTATTTTTTCAAAGAAATTTCATTTCTCTAATGAAATGTACTAGAATTTGTTTATTATTATTTTTTAACCTGGAATGGATTATCTTTATCTGGCTGACAAGGTTAATGGGGACCAGTGGCCCTTTTTGCTCTGATTATAAGTAGTTTTGGCCACTATTCATTGTGCCCACTGCCGCTTACGTCACTGTATACATGAGCTATGTAATATTTTCAGTGAGAACCTGGAATATGGACTTCACTCAATGGGTTTTATTGTATGTGTCTCTGTACTTCTGGTTTCTATTATTCATAGTGTTGCTTACTAAATAGTAATTTGTAACCCACTGATGGAATCGAGACATGTACATTAGCCCCATTATAGAACTTTCTTCAGTTCCATCTCATTCAGTTCTGTTCAGTTCTCTGCCTAGACCCACATATATGGGTGTCTTTAATTGGAGTCACTGAAGGTTCCTGTTCCCATATTGTTTTACCTTTAACAATGATATACTCATCAAAGATTATGTAATAAAGAGGTTCCGTAGCGGCAACATAGGTCTATCCAATGGGCATGATCCTGGAGAAAATAGAATTTTCAGAAGTAAGCCCGACTGTCTTAAGAGTAGATCTAGACATAAAGCAGAAGCTCCTTGAGAACAGGGGCCATTTCTGTCTCATGCACAATTGGATCCCACAGGGTGACAGGTAGCAGGTACTCAAAGTGTTTTAATGATGAGCTTACTTATGAAAGCAGTGTTTAGTGTAATTTCAGAAACTGCTTACTGATCTAGATGTGACCCTGGACTCTCACATGGGGAAAGGAAGCCAGTGAAACTGGACTGACTTCCTAAGGCATGGATAGTGGGCCTGGCGGCCAGTGCGTATCCAGGTTAGGTTAGATGTAAGTTTTCACTCACTCTTTACTTCCTTCCCCTTCCCCCACTTATTCCATTCATTATCATTCTGCTCTTGCAGCGGGCTAATCCGGAATCATTTGTGATTCAGTACTATAGTCGAATGTGTTTCAAAGTTTCTCCTTACAGTAAAACCTTGAACTTCCCCTCATATATTTTAAATTTACATCTCAAAACTCACTGTGAAGTGTCTGCTTCACTTCTGGACTCTGCCCAGTGCCTAAAATAGTGTAAAATAGTGTGAGTGCTAAAAATACCTATACTCTGCCGAAAAAGGTTTACAACATTCTCAGTAGAAGCTTTGAACTTTTGCTTAAAGGTTACAGAAAGTTGGCTTGATGGCAAAAGCAAATTTATTTAAATACCATTTTTACACTGGTTTCATAATAGTAACATTTTATCTTTTTTACAATGATTTATAGGCACTGGAGCAGAACAGGGGAGTCGGGGGGGAAAAAGCAATTAATGAATAAAGAAAAAAGTACCAATAGTGAAGGGGAAAAAAAATCTTTGGAAAGCTAAAGAAGAGAGAATAATTGATGGTTCCATTTTAGCTTAATGTTATTTCTGGATCTCTTTTATAATGTGTTATTTACTGCATAGTTTAGAGTTGACAGAAAATAAACAGCATTTGCAACATAATGTCTTTGGCTTTGCCATGTACTTGCTCATCCCAGTTGCCTGTCACGTTAGAACTTCAACCAACATCCATCAAAGTCTTCTGTGATGGAGTCTGTTTTTAATAAGCCCAGCACTATAATTACCTTATTGCAAAGTTAAAGCCAAATGACACTTACGATGAAGGTTTCATGGCTAAACAGTAAAGTCAGTGAAGCATATGCATACCAACTGTCAGACAGGAAATAGCTGTTCGAGGATTTGTTTTTTTATTGCTTGACGAGGGTCACTTCATTTGTACTTGGAAACTTTGCCACAGCTATAACAGGTAGCAGAGAAGGAAAAAGAAGGAGTCACGTGGAGAATAACTTAGAAGGATACCATTATTAATAGATTTTTGAGAAGATTAATTAGGGAGCATTTGTGCTCAGGAACATCTGTGCTAGGTGTTTGCACACGTATTATCTAACTTAAAACTCCCTAACAGACCAAAGAGTTAAAGCGTTGTCCAAATTTCACATGCAAAGAAACTGAGGCTTTGAGAGTTTTTAAACTACGTGCTCGAGGCCACCCAGCTGGTGAGTGACAACAGCGGGCTGTGAACCCGGTCTAGATAGTTCAGAGTCCCATGTGGCTTTCCCTGGTATTACAGCTGCCATAACGTAAGTATCTGGGCTCGTACAGTCCAGATTGGGGTCTGGATGGAAATGGAATGTGGTTTAGACATGTCCACATACTGAAAGTGGGAAGGCAGAGACACACTCAGATGAATGAGCCTCATCTGTAATTTATGGCACAGATCCATCTCTATTTTACATTGTTTGAAGTTTTACATTTTTGTGACAATCACAATCAATTTTGAATTGATGTATCAGTAAATATCATGTACACGTCACAGCATCTTTCATCAAAGAAGCTCTGGAAGTAAATGGAGTCTTGCTCTCATCTTAGCACGTGTAGATGGCAATGACAGACTGGCACAGCGTCTGAAGGCTGAAGAGCATCATTTTATTGTAATGGATGGTGCAAAATGAATTTTTGAACATTTGGTTCATTCAGAGTTACCAGGCTACTAAATCTGGGATATTTTTTTCTCCATCCAATACCGCACAGCAGAAATTTGGGGCTTTTTTCCTACTCCTCTCTTGAATTACCTCTGGACAATGGTAAAAACAGCAAACTCTTTTTCCAGTTCACTTGAGGGTTAACATTGCATCAACCTCCGGAATCGCTCTGCTGGCACATCTGGGAAGAAGAGTGCCCTGCAGTGTCTCTCTTTCTCAATGGAGTGCTTCACCCAGGCAGCCCCAGACCTGAAATTAATTTACTAAGCAAGTAGGGTATTTTGATTTTCAGGACTGACCCCTACTGAGACAGGATTTCATTTTGTTTTTGTTAAGAATTAATAAAGAGTATAAATAACTTTCACATGTTCGACTCACAGTCATGGCATTACCAAATTTGTGAAAAAGAAAGTTGTATTTCAGGCTACGGAAATGAGCATTCAGTCACTGCCATACTGTCTTGACAAAGATGGAAGCTCAGTTGAAATCGAACTGTTGGCTCTTAGGTGGCACCTTTGTACATTGCCTGGAAATGTCCTCCACTGAGCTATTAAGTACCAGGCAGCATACAAAGGGCAATTAATAAGTCAATTAGCAAGTGGGTCGTTTGAAAGCTGGAGCCCTTCCTTACTAGGCATGATGCTTACTGTTCTCCACTTCTCTTCCTCTCCTGAGTGTATTGCTTCTAAGGTTGGGTTAGGGGGAGGGTCTGGGGATTGGAGTGATCACTGGCTGGGGGAGAGTTGTAGGACTGGTTTGGCTTTCTCCTAGTAAGCCATGGAGGAGGGTCTGGCCCTCAGTTTTCTGCAGACTTCTTTAAAAGTATCTGCTGTCTCTATTATTAGCTTTGTCTTGTGCTACTGTTTCTGAGGCAACAGGGTAAGTTCTCAATCAACATTTTGTTATATTCACTTGTCCTACCCAGATGCTCTGAGGTTTCCTATCATTTCTACTAAGAATACTAGTATTGTATCTACAATTTCAGACCTGGTTGCTTTTCATGTTCTATTTCTTCCGCTTGTCACGTATGATCCCTTCTTGGTATTAAACTTGCTCACGTCCAAACGAAACGCACACCCAATGTGAATAGGATCGATTTAGTTAGCAGAGGGAGAACTCTCAGTGAGGAGATCATGGGGATGCACTCTGGCCCAGTGTCAGAGGGAGAGTGGATTCACTTCTGTTTGTGCCCAACCATCACTTGGATATAAAAATTATCAAATAATTTTGCATGTTATTTCTAATATCCATGCAAGATACAAAAATAAAACAACAATAAAATGACATGCAAATGTGTATTATGTGAAGTAATCTACATGACTGCACCAAGGACCAGAGATGAGCAGGATATAAGGAAAAGCTACCATGAGTGTGGATTATTTGGGATGGGCTTCTTGGACGGGTTAAGTGTATTTAGGATGCAGAGCACAGAGTAGGCCAGAGAGTCCTGCGGACAGGGGCAAGGGAGGCCTGAGTAAAGCAATGGGACTAAGCAGACCCTATTCTGCAATTCTGTGAGTTGAATTTTAAAACTGTAATAGTAATGAGTCTGTAATTACTATTAAAAATAAGATTATGGAGGTCACTTAATACTTCCACATTAATGCATATACCTTAAATTTATGGAAACCATTTTTAGTGTCAGTATTAAAGAATGTTTCTTAAAGTGTAGTCTTGGATGCAACCCACATCAGAATCACCTAGAGTACTTGACAAAAAAAGGTATATTTCTGGGCCCTCTCTCAGACTTTCTGGATCTGAATCTCTTACGGTGGGGCCCAGGAATTGACATTTAAAATAATCTCCCTGGGGGATCCCTATACTCACCAAAGTCTGAGAATCACTTGTACAGAATAAGCCAGATGTCTGAGTACTTTTATAATGAACACAACCTAGGTAGATGTTATTGTGGAATAGAAATCCTGGCTCATGAGGGCTGAGTGTTGCCGATAAATGGTTTTTCCTGTATCTAAGAGTTGCCAAAAACGTATCAATTGGCTGCGTCAGACAGAGCCTCATGAGATAGCATCTTCATGGTTTTGAGGCCTGGACCTCAACTTTGCATTTGCAGAAATTAAATTGGATATGTTTGCCTACAGAGAGCTGACTTGTGCTAATAAATTCATAAAAGACTTGCTGATAAACCAGCGTACTGCCTTATTGATTTTTGGCAGAAGTTAATGCCTGATTCAAGAGCCAGGACTACATTGGTAGGCTGTTAGGAAAGAGCACATACATCAACAGGGAACTCAGTGAACAGAGTGCTCCAACCACTTTGTAACTGTTGACATACTAGCCTCCTCTCTCTAGACTGGCCTCTCCTAGAGTAGCTTATTCCTGGAACCCGCTTCGTGTGCTGCGGTGCCTGCCACAAACTCAACACTTAACAGAGAGCTGTTGAATGAATGTATGATTCTAGACCATGGGGATCAGATGTTGGCAAGGCAGATCTACAATGATTCGATCCAGTAGGGTGGATTGCTTTTCTACACACCAGGGATATTTCTGCCTATTAAAAGAGTGCTCTCTGTCCCAAGCATCAGTGGAAACTGACAAATTCTTCCTTTAGGGATCTTTCCTTCTCCCCATGCAGACCCCTCTTCTATGTTTTACATAGCTCTATATCACAACATCAAGGTCAAGTCCCAGCAAGTAGGTAATCCTTCCTTGATTTGTTTAATAAATTACCTGTCAGTTGTTTGCATGATGTCAACCCTGACCACCTTATTAAATATGAAAAATGTCCTAATCTAATTTAAATACGTATTCTTTTTAGGGTGGTTTTTAAAATTTCTCATTTCAGAGAATACAAAATTTCTGGTCTTGTTTTTCTAGTTTGGAATATATTTTATTTGCAGTTTTATATTCACTTGCAACAGATTGTCTTTAGTGTTTTTGATGAACAACTATTTATTCAGGGGTTCTTTTTTTTTTTAAGATTTTATTGACTTATTTGAGATAGAGTGAGAGAGATCCCAGAGGGAGAGGGAGAGGGGGAAGCAGACACCCTGCTGAGCAGGGAGTGCAATGCAGGGCTCAATCCCAGGACCCTGCAATCATGACCTGAGGTGAAGGGAGACACTTTAGGTCTCCTATGCAGAGGTTCTTTAATGGGATTCACCAATGGTAGATGCACAGAGACTGTGTTATAGGAATTTTAAGGTAGAGCAAAAGGACAATGCATGTTCTCTATCAAATAAATATAAGTGTATTTACACATAGGGAGAAGCCAAGGGAAGAGAGATTTCAAAAAGAATGTTTATGAGATAGTAAGTAAATGAAGACTGAGAACCAGTCTTTGGATTTAATGATGTGAAGATCATTGGTACCCTTAACTGAGTATTGTCTCAGTAAAGCAAGGAGGCAGGAGCCAAAATTAATGGGTCAAGAGGAAAGGTATATAGCAAATATGGATAACACTAGAAGTTTGGTTGAGAAATGAATATGAGATAAAAGGTCTATAGGGGTGTGAGGGAGGTTTTTTTTTTTTTAAATCAGAGCAACTTGAGGATGTTTCAATTTTTATGGAAGAAGATTCGAGAGAGCTAGAGAGAGAGAGAGACATTGAACATACTGTAGAGAGAAGCTTTCCATTATGTCAATATTCACCAATAGTCATTGCTTCCTGGAAACTTTCTGTTCTCTAGAAAAACTCTGAGGGTAAGAATTTGAGAACTTTGAAGCAATGGCAATAGTGACTGGGATTTTGCTGGAGCAGAAAAAGCCATCAAGGAGAAGGAGTGACAGCTCTGATAATTGAAGGACTGATTTAGAATTCAAACCTCCATTGTTTGCAACTGCAGCAGAGCTTGTGATTATGTTGAGTGGGGCTGTGACTTATACAGAGCAATTTCATTGAGCCTTTCATTCCTTGGGGTCCCCGGAACAGTGCTACTGTAAGTATCTGTGCTGGTTTCTGAAGCTTGACTTACTCCATTTAAACCACAGGAAGAATGTTATTTGATTTATGAAAGGAGTTAGCCAGCCATTCACCTAATTTTGAAACAGTGACAGGAATAGGAGGTAAGAAAGGATATTGAACCAGAACTGTACAACTTGCAAGTTCTCAAGATGCCCCAGGAAGATGAAGATTTTTTAATATTTAGAGTCATAATTCATTCAAATGAAGTTAAGAAATCAACTTTTAAGACAATACAAGCTCATTAATGCTGACAAAGCTTAAGAAGTGGATATCTTTTAAAAAGTTTGAACTATACACTATATGCAAAGCTGTGTTAGCTACTTTAAATCCTTCCTGGAATGAGAAAGGATATGAAAAAGAAAAAGTATTTGTTTAAGTTGAAATTACTCCAACTATTAAAGCAAAGTGTTAGCATTTCTATTTAGTCAACTGGTGTGACATAGTTGTGTGATCATGGTGCAAACACCCATTTATCTTGAGGTTTCTGTAGGACAGACCTTGTGTATGAGTTAGCTAGGTCTGTTGCTCAGAGTCTCACAAAACTGGAATTAAGGTGTTGGCCATCTGGAACTTGGGCTCCTCCTCCAAGCTTCTTCCGGTTGTGGTTGCAGGACTGAGGTCCCCATTTTCTTGCTGGCTGTTAGCCAGGGCCACTCAGCTCCTCAAGGCTGCCTGCGATTCCCTGCCATGTGACCTTCTCCACAGTATGGCAGTTTGCTCTTTTGGGACCTTCAGGAGAGTATCTGCTCCACCTTTGAATCTGTCTGACTTCTTTTGTCTCTGACCACTAAACCTTCATAAGGGCACACCTGATTAGGCTATACTCACCCACACCCGAGAGGAGGGGCACATGAGGAACCACTTCAGAAGTATGCCTACCACGAATGGTTCAGATTAATAGATGTTCATGAGGAGGCTGTGTACAGAGGTGTGGGCAGGGTAAAGGGAGCTAAGGAGGGATGGTGAAGCAGCCAGAGACTTTCAGAACACTACCAGTCATTACCAGAACCTGGGAAGAGTTTGGACTGTGGAGGAAAGCTGTACCCTGGAATAATGCAGTCACAGCAGAAGCTTACACTGAGGCAGGAGGGGAACAGAGAAGAAATCCCCTTTCTCCTCCTGCCTCTGATCTGTGGGTGGCTCCCAGGGGCCAAGTTGAACTAGAAACTAAAGGCTCAGAGCCTGAGTCATACAGTCCAAAGAGATCAACCTCATGGGGCCCAGAGGGGCAGAGAAGGTTAGTGAATCGCCCATTGCAGTGCTCAAGAAATGGCTGTTGTTATTATCAAGAGATCTTGGTTTATGAACATATTTACAAGTCTAGAAGTATGAGGGGCTGGGCTTCCCTGTCAACATTCTAAAATGGTCTGAAAGGTGGGTGGTGATATAAATGTGGGAGAAAGGAACTGGCCAATGTATTGTGAGAACTATAATAATGAGTGACCTCTAGTACATTTCCTTGCATGCAGAAGGTAATCAACATATAGTTGCAGCAACTGGCAAGGTAATGATGAGATTATGAACGTTCATAATCAATAGGAACTTATTCCATAAATATGTGCTAAAAAAAAAAGGAGGAAAGTGGAATGTTAACTTATATCAGTACTTACAAAAAAGCACATTCATATAAAAAAGAAAAATTCGGTGGGTTCTATTGAAACATTTTATGCCACAGAAGAGTGTGACCTTGTTCAAAGGAGGGAGGCAGGAGAATGCTTCCCTTTTGGATTTCACTGACCAAAATATATGATTATGATTATTATATCCATAAACAATAGCTTACTGAACTTTTGAGCAAATTTTGGAATCAGACTTAAACCCCTACAGTAATCACATTGAACCCACAGCTATCCAGGGAAAACACTCAAAGTTAAGATCAAGGTCTTTTATGAATTCTTTTAGTTGCAATAGTGAAAGAAGCAGTATCTATAATAAAACCTTTTGGAACTAGAACTTTAAAATTTATACTAATCCTTCCTCTGGCAGAATTTATTTTTCATCTTAATGTGTGAAGAACAAAGCATTTCTGTTTTCTTTTGAAAGTCTAATTTTTAAACTCTGCTGAATCTGTATGTGGGGACAGAGCGGGGGGGGGTCATGGCTTGTCAGTTTCTACCACACTGACAGTTGAAACTGGAAATTTAATCATTTACATTGCACAGGACAGAGGGATGCTCAGATTCTGATTTTTGTGGGTAGCATCTCTTCCTATACATATTAGAAATTGAAAATAGAAATTAGAAAATTTTTATTATGGGACTGCTTCTTATTATTTCCAGTGGCTTTTGATTATTCATTGGAGATCAATGAATTTAGATTTTTATCTGAATTAATAATGTACCTAGTGTAGTTAGAAATAAAGGAAATAACACATATTTCACATTTCTCTCCAAATGTACAAAGCCATTTAAGAACTTTCAATGTTCCAGCACCTATAATGCTTATTTTTATGTTCATTTTGCATTGAATAAATTGCCTTAATGTTCTAATTAGCATTTCCATCATATTTGCTAACACACTTTCACACTTATCTTATGCAGTAGAAAACTGTCAAACATTCCCCTAGGAAAATGAAAAGATTCTTCATCTGGATACATTTTTCTGATAAATCTTGTAGCAGGGATCTCAAAAGGAACACCGGTTAGATATTCAGAAGACAGAATAGGAAGTCTGAATGTTAGGGACAGTCTAATATTATACTAATTTCATTTTTAATATTGGACTTGGAAATTTTTCTGATCTCCACTCTGCTTTGACTACATATATCCATTTATATATCTTAAATTGGCCCAGTGAATATAAAAATTCCTCTCTGAAATGTATGTGGAAGGGAGGTTTGTACCAATGAAGGCCATCTGGTATTGTTTGAGTGCCAGTGGAAAGGTTGCTCTATTTTTATTAAAAAGAATTATTTTACCTCCTAAATTTTATGAATAGTTCAAACTAATCTAAACCTTTCCTTTTCTCTTCAAATTTTCATTATTCTTGGATATCTAGTGTGAATAACAAGAATATAATTTTATTTCATGGTTAATGCTACTCTACTTCAAACTTTCCCTCAACTTAATGCTAGTTATTCTAGAAACAATGATGATACCTAGCTCATTAGAGTAATCTAGCATTTTATGGCAATAGAACCCACCACTTTATAACTTAAAAGCCTGATTTTAGCATATTTTTAAGGATGAAAATTTTAAAAACGATAAATGTTACACTTTTGTTAACAACTTGAAAATAATCCAGTTAAGAAACTCTGTGCTTTTTAATTTGTTTTGTATTTCCTTCGTCGGATTTCAAGTTCTCACTGGAAAAACCTTCATCAAAGTAGGTCAGACTATCTCCAGAAGGAAGTACTACATTAGTATAATTGGGTAGTTCTCCTTTGTGATTTGGAAGGGAGGGAAATAGAAAGTAGTGCAATTTCGTGACCTTGGAAACATTGTTTAACTTGCTGCTATTTTGGGACATTTCTGTCTTATTTTGTGCAAGTCATGTGGCCATATAGGTAGATGGAAGCCTTGTTCCGTGTACGTGCTTCCATCACAAAATGGGAGAGTTCACAACTCTTCTGGAGGTGGGATTTATAATCCTCCTGTCCCGAGATCTCACTCCCATTATTTACAATGTAATTTGTCTTTTGCCCTCTGGTGGAAGAAATGTGGTCGTGTCCTAAAATGGAAGTTGTAATCTTTTGAAAATTGAAGGGAACCTGGGTAGCTAGATTATAGAAAATTCATTTTTTTTCCCCAGGCTGTTCAACTTCAACAGAAGTAATTTATCTGTGGGTGTTAATAAATTGTAGTCAGCCAGGATTTAACACTGATATGTATTGTGTAGATTTAGATTCCTTTAATGTTTGCCTAACTTGTTCTCTGCACCAGAATTTCAGCATTCTGGAGGTGATGGGAATGTGAACATTCCCATAAAGTACAAATGCAGATGGACTGTTCAGTAACTGTTATGACCAGGGCTTGACAATGAACTTCAGTGTTTTCCTGTAATTCTGATTTCTGGAGAAACAGTAAGCTTAATTGTTTTAGGAATAGCATTAGGTGCATGATGTTTATACTCTTGTAAGTGTGAAGTTTGGGTAGACAATTGAATTGGCTAGCCCCGTATTTATTCAGTAAATTTGTCTAGGATAAGTTTATTTTGATTAGTGGGCTAAAGCTGTTTTATTTTTATGCCCTTGTTGTTTCTGGCATAAATTCTTGGTCAAGGTAATGCTCAAACTGCTAAAATGAGTATTTTTCAGTGACGTCTTGTAAGTTGGGGACAGTGCTCTTAAATCTCCTTGGCTGAGTTGCCATCCATTGAATTACTTGGCTGAGATAGGATCAAAGTCATTTTTTACACCTAAAAAAGTTAAGTTTTTATTTTTTAAAAAAGAGACTCACTCCAGAGAGTATTTTCAGTCACTGAAAGAGAAGGTCACTTGTATTTTTCATTTGTATAAATTATTAGCATGACACATTTGGAACAATTTTAGAGAAAAAGAAATTCACGTTTCTTACTATGAGAAATTATAGCTCTTGCTAAAACATTCTAATGATTTGTGTTTTTAATCAGTGTATTGTTATAATGGTTAATCCACCTAGTATCTCGGAGAAGCAGGTTAAAATTATTAGCCCTGGTTTACAGATTAGGGAATAGAGACACAGTCAGGTTAAGTGGGGCCACAAGCATCCTATAGTAAGTCACTGACACGGGGAGGATTAAACTGATATTCATGTGTTTTGTTCAGTCCAAAATGTCTTTGATTTTACTTGTAATGAATCACACTATTGTACCCTCAGTTCATATTTGTAAAGGAAGCACTGACATTTGACCATCTTTATTTTCTCTCTTCAATGACCCTTGTGAGCCATTAAAGATAAACTTTTGTGGTTGTTGAAAGACTACAGCTTCTCTGGGGCGCCTGGGTGGCTCAGTAGGTTGAGCATCTGCCTTTGGCTCAGGTCATGATCCCAGGGTCCTGAGATCGAGCCCCATGTGGGGCTCACTGCTCATCAGGGAGTCTGTTTCTCTCTGCCTCCTCCCCCTGGCTCATGTTCTCTCTCTCTCAAATGAATAAATAAATCTTAAAAAAAAAAAAAAAGAAAGACTACAACTTCTCTTAATCCTTTGTAAGATATGCATATATTACCCCTTTAACCAACTTTCACTTTCATGTTAATGTTAAAGATCTTAGACAAGTCTGGAAATTAAATTAAAATTTAACCCATAGGTATATTTTAATTGCTAGTCACTTTATTTCTATGCATATGGAAACAATGAACCAACTAACCAACCAAGTAATATTGAGCATCGCCACAGACTAAAATTGACTTGTGCTGGATGATTTTTGGCCATAGGCTTTCCCAGGTAACTGTTGTGATACCTTTCTCTCAGGTAAGATACTGACTTACACCAGAGGCAAATTCTGAGTGATAGCCCACCCTTCTTCCGTTGGTACTGGATGACTTAACTAAGATAGGATCATGTTATAAAATCTTGGGGTTGGAGGGCTTAAAAGTCATTAGTTCTTACATCATATAGCTGCTCTCCCCTTGCCCCCCTTGGAGGCACAGCTTATCACTCAGATAAAATTTGTTCCACTTGACCCTTCATACCTCAAGCTCCAGCCATCTGGGAGAAGAGGCTCGAGGATGCTACGCTCTTTCCTCTCACTGCCGGCTTCTGTACATGAGCCTCTTCATGGAGTCCCTTCCCTGCTCTCATTTCCCCACTCTCCATCCTTTGTCTTAGGCTTATTCCTTAACTCTCAACTCCCATTCAGTGCTCAAATATCAGCCCAAGTGCCACCTCTTGAGGTGTTTTTCCACCATCTAGCCTCGACCAAGTCCCTTGCCGTATGAGCTCCCATAGCAAACATGCTTTCTTTTTGGTGAAATTCACTACGCTTCACCCTGCTTGCTGCTGGATAGTAAATTCCATGGAAGCCAGGATCTTGTTTTTCTCATTTCCTACCAAGTGACAAATTCTTAGCACAGTTCCTGAGACATAGTAGATGCTCAACATGTACTATTTGGTTGGTGGGTTGGTTGATTATCTCTAGCCATATAGGAGTGAAAAAACTAGCAATTAATAAACACTTTGGTGGCACTTCCAAATAGAAAAAGAATGAGAACCTCTCCAGCACCCTGAGAGAGGTTGAAGGAAACATAAAACTACTACAGAAATGAAGACAAAAGCAGAGATTATGATTTTAATAACAGACAAAATAAAATTTCGGTCAAATACTATTACATGAAGTAAAGCTAGTTCTTTTTAATGCTAAAAGTTGGAATTCACAAGGGACATTAATTATAAATAATAATTGCATTAAGTAATAGAAACGTTTTCATTTAGTGAAAAATTGTGACCATGTTATAGGACACAAACTGGAGGAATACCATCATAATGCAAGGAAAAGAATAAAGAGAGAAACATGGTAAAAGATAAAACAAGTAGGAAATTCAAGCTATTTTTATTATGTATCATGAATACATAATAAGTAATCTTGAAGAATAATTCAGAAAAATTAATATGGAGCAAATAATCAAAGAAATAGCAGAAGAAACTTGTGAACTAGAAGATCTGAGTTTGGGAATAATGTTTCATCATAATCTATGTGTAAAGAAAAGAAAGCTATATTTGGATTTATTCCAGTAAAAAAAAATCAGTTTTCTTCACATATCCAAGCACATAAAGTGAAGGAATAAAAATGAGTTTGGCATCACATTTTTTTCCCTCCGAACACCAAATATCATGTGATGATATTTATTTTGGGGCTAAAAGTGTGGCTTCAGAATGGTGTCTCTCCAAGTTGGAGTTCAGGGATAACGGCAGGTGGAAGACTTTCTCTGATAGGCAAAGTTTCAGAACATATAGCACATTGGAGAAATTCTACTAGTAAAAACATTTGTACTTCTCCTAAGAAAAATCATTTTCTTATCTTATATTCACCATGAATTATACAACCATAGTGGTTTTTCTTTTTATGTTGATTGTAAGAATATTAAGAGTCAAATATCTTTGAGGCCCACTGATAAGGCCTTAGTGATAAGGTAAAAACTGCTAGTTGTCCATTATATCTGGTTTTTCCTTCACTTCTTATGCAGTGATAGAACTTTTAGCTGAGTACATGACTGCCTACATAAAAGTTATGCATCCCAATCTTCCTTGCCTTGTGTGGCCATGTGAATACATTCCGGCCACTGAGATAGAGTGAAACTGAGGTGTGCAATTGGAATGCAGGTGCAATGAGGAGTCATCCATCTTGAACTATGCGAATGTGGACAATGTGTGAGAAGCAACAAAACCACGAGATAGCTTAGGCTTCTGAAGATTATGTAGAGCAGACCCACCTTACCTGGCTTCTGAAATTTTATGTGACAGAGAAGTTATTTTCTATCTTATAAATTCATTGCTATTTTATTTTCTGACACATCAGTTTAATTTTAATACAGATAAAAAGCATGTATACAATCCATTTAAATGTCTCAGGGCTAGTTTCAATTCATATCTGCATCATTGTTTTTCTTCCTCTATTTTTAATATTTCATCTTATTTTTTGTGTCCTTGTATACTTGCTTAAATATTTTAAATATATATAAATATGCTCACTACCTAGGTATACTTCCTAAAAGTTACTTGAAGACATTGTAGATAACCAAGAGATGAATCAAAACTTAGATTCAGAAGTGGGGAGTTAGTATATTAGGATAGGATCAGTGTTGAATATGGAAATAGAATAAATAACAATTGTAAATAT
Source organism: Leptonychotes weddellii (assembly GCF_054177405.1). Taxonomy (NCBI): domain Eukaryota; kingdom Metazoa; phylum Chordata; class Mammalia; order Carnivora; family Phocidae; genus Leptonychotes; species Leptonychotes weddellii. Next base: position 44,415,582 of record NC_138377.1, read on the forward strand.
AGCCAGATTATCTTTTTCTTCCACTTCCCCTCCCCTTCTTGGGCATGGGACAAATGAGGTTAAGGCAAGAGAAGAAGGATTTGCTAGTACAACTCAAGACTCCCCTGTGCCCGGCCTTGTCATGCAAAGAATAAAACACAGGCTTGGCCTTCAAACATCTACTTGTAGGAAAGAGAACAGTGCTCCCATAAAAATCCTTCACTTTCAGAAACTCATGACCTTGAAGCCCAGCTTGGATCACATCATCTTCAATTCTTAGAGAAATCTATAAACTAGCTAAGAATTTTTGTGTTTAAAACATTTTTTGGGGGGGTGTCTGGGTGGCTCAGTCATTAAGCATCTGTCTTCGGCTCAGGTCATGATCTCAGGGTCCTGGGATTGAGCCCCGCATTGGGTTCCCTGTTCCGTGGGAAGCCTGTTTCTCCCTCTCCCATGCCCTCTGCTTGTGTTCCCTTTCTCGCTGTGTCTCTCTCTGTCAAATAAATAAAAAAATCTTCAAAGAAAACAACAACAAAAAACAACATTTTTTTGGCATAACATATCCCTGTGAAAACAATTCAATCATATGAAACAAAGACCAGGTTTTAAAATCAGATCCTGGACAGTGTAAACAAAAATTTAAATCATGCTTTTTTTGTAATCCCAAACAGAATCTTTCCTTTTTCTTTCTCAACAGTCCACTATCATATTTTTTTTAGAAGCAATTAACCCCAAACCTCAAAATCCTTTCTCTAGCAGTTGCTGCTAAAAAACTGCCCCTCTATATCTCATGTCCAAGAAAGATGTACAAATGAAATGCTTCATTGTCCACTCTGTTTGATATTAATATTATCTCTATACATTCTTTGTTTGCATTTGCTTGATTTGCCTTCTTGTCTGTTTATTTTAATTTTGTAATTTTGTTCTAAAGAGGTTGGCCTTGGCTTTTTATTTTGAGAAATGCTGTCTTTTGATTGAATTAACTGCTTAAGACTAATAGCCAAATCACATTTAAAATGGGAAAATATGAGTGACTGTCCTAAAATCAGAAATAAAACAGGACTCTAAAATCACCATTATTATTAGACCATATTCTTGAGTTTTGGGGCTATGCAATGAATTATAAAATAGAAATAAGAGACAGAAATACTTGAAAATAAAAGATTAACATATCATCATATCCAGATGATAAGATTTTTTGGTCAGAAAAAGCCTAAGAGGACCAGTTGAAACTATTATGACTAGTAAATAATTCCAGTAAACTAGTTAGAAATAAGATAGGAAAATAATGTAAAGTTAATAGTTTTCATATAAACCAGTCATAACTAATTGAAATACAATAGGTAAAAAGTACAGTAAAGTTTCCACTAAGAACAGCCATATCCATTATATAAAAAAAACTTTTTGAGAGCCTCCTGTGGACCACATTGAGCTATAATGTCCCTGCCCTTGAGGGCTTAAATTCTAGTGGGCAAGACTAAAATGCACACCTGCAATCACAATAGGATGTGTTCAGTGCTAGGATAGAGGTAACATGCAGGATGAGGATGCTCTGGCTGGATTCTAAAGGAAAAGTATGAATTTGGTGAGTTTTAATAGGGAAATGTTGTTTAGGTATAGGGAGTGATGATGGGTAATAGTATCAAGGTGTGGGAGGGCAGGGCATTCATTCAACAAGGCAGTGTTTAGGGTGCAGGGGAGGGACTGGGCGTGATGAAAGCATGAGATAATGTGTAGTCAGTTCACTAAAGGCTCTATAGACTGTGTGGAAGGCTACAGGGAAATCCCACTTGTGACCCTTAAACTCTCCTCTCACCTTCTGTAAGCATTTAGTTCTGCATGGTTCTACTGTGGTCAGATATGCCATTAAAGGTCTTGTGGCTTGTGAAATTTGTAAGTTAAATTTCACAAGGGAGATTATCCATTTTACTTGGCATTGAATGAGCCACTTGATAATAATATTAACAATAGCAGGTAACATTTATAGACACTTAATATTACTCAGGGCCCTATTCTAAGTACTTTCCTTGAATCTTCACACCCCTATGAGGTAGATATTGATTATTATTGCCATTCTACTCAACAAGTCAATTTAGGCTGGGGAGATAGTGTCTTGCTCATGGTTATACAGGTAAGGCTTCATGGCAGTGTGTTTCAAATCCATGCCTGTCAGATTCCTAAATGCATCTTCTTAATTAGAAAGCTCTACTGCCTCAGGGGGTATTGGAATTTTGAGAAGTGGAATTTTGAGTTTGAATGGTTGGTCAGGTTGCTGTTCTACAGAACTTGAACACAACTTTGTTGACTAGAAGTTTTTCTCTACCCAAGAAATCTTGTTTTTGTCCACTTTTTAATAAAAAAAAACCCATACACGTGGAGGAGCTGGGATAAGATAGAACTGATGATTATTTTGGATACATTTGTCTCCATTCTAAATGGCTTGCGTCAATTAGTCTGGGATAGAAATGTGGAGTGCCGAAGTACAGATACAGATAAGCAAGGAGTACAGATGTGCAGAACAGGATTTAAGATGTAGACGAGGCATGGCTGGCAAGGGTCACAAAGGGGAGCTCATGGGAGAGCTCACAGCCTGTCTCAGAAACAAGAGAGTGTGTGTATTCCTGTGAGCAGACATTCTCCCTGTGAAATCCATGTCCATGAAGCCCTGCTTGAATCTTGCCGTTTTTATCAGGTAGAAAGAATCAAAGAATGCACTTGTTCAATAGAACCTCAGTGGTATCTGAAGCTCTAAAAATCTGTGAACAAAGCGTTGGAACACTATAATCTTGGGTCAGAGTTGAACTTAGAAGCTGGTGAATGCAGTAAAGTAATATACTAGGTACAGAAGTATGACTTTGTAGATTACTGAGCAGTTTGGCAATTTTACCCAGTGCACACTTTTATTAGGTCACCTGTGTCCGTTGTAGTTTTTGCCTTGTCATGACTGGAAGCCTGCTGGTGTCTTTATCAGGATGAGCCTTAAAAATGTAGGGAGACTATTTTACAATATATCACCTCTTTATTTTAGGCACAATATTGTTTTGGGCACAGTGTCTTGCTAACATTCAAATGTTTATCTTTTGAAATAAAATAATAAACAAAACTAAGTTTGGTTTTCAGTAAGGGAAAGTGAATGCCACTTTACTGTACTTGGCATTAATAAAAACCAAAGTATTATATTAAAAAGAGCTACTGCATCAATACTATTTCTTTGCCTATCTTAAGTGGAATTGTAAAATCATTTTGATATATATGTACATATATATATATTTTCTAAAGGGTAATACTTTAAACATACTACTTGGTAGGGATAAGCTAAACTTACCGTGTCCTGTGTTTTTATGATCTGAAAAACATGTTTTGGGGTCTGCAGGCAGATATCCTGATAATAACAGCTCATGTTTTTTGAGCTATGACAAGAATACAAGATACACATTGGCTGGAATAGTTGGAAACGATGGTGGTTTAACTCCCACTATTAAGTTTAAGACGTCGTCCAGGGTTAGATCTCACTCCTAATGGTGGCAGTATCTCACATTTACAAGGCACTTTCATCATAAAGGGTCCCAGACTGCCTTCTGAGCACATGTCTCCAGGAATGACTATTCTCTGTGTTGCAGCCATTTCTTAAGAAAGCAACAACACCCATAAGGTCACCGCAGTGTGGTACCCACCAAGGACAAGGGTGATGATAACAGTCAATCAGACCAGATATTAATTTTAAAGCAACATAATCTATTTGCCCAATTTGACTGGCACACCAATATTAATGTCCTTCAAAAGGTTTCAGCAAGCCTGTGATGATTATGAAGTCAGTGCTTGACTTTTATATGGCCACTGAGGGAACACTGTCTCTTAATGTCTTGCCAACTTAGTATTTTTATTTTCAGAAGTAATAGTTCTCTCCTCTGACTTAATAAAAATAGATGTTATATGTCCCCTGTAGTGCCCATATGTTCTTTGGAAATTTCTAATGCCTGTATTGCCTTTGTTTATGTTTGTGTGGTTTTCCTCATTAGGAAATAATTGACACGTCTGGGAAGGATCCCAGAGAGATTTTTTAATTCCTCCCAGATATCTGCTTTTGTGAAGGCAAATGCAAATTAAAAATAAGAGGCTTAATTCTCCCTGTTGAAAATAAAGGAAGAGACTCTTCTCCCTTTTCTTAGAGGATTTGTTTTAGAAAACTTGTAATTTTAAGTTCCTTCTCTGTCTCTTTGAAATGCATGTAAACCTTTTTAAAAGCTAAATAAGTCTCTTATCAGTTTTATGACCCAAGACTGTCTTAAGGATTTGGGAATCAATTCTTGTAAATATAATCATCAAAGAAAATAGCACTCCATCTCCCAGTTTCTACGGGAGGGTAAAGGCTCACTCCGGAGGCTGCCTGCCTCCAAAATTACCTCCCCTCATAAAAATACGAGAAATTTATTCTTTCTTTGGATAAAGCCTTCTAGCTAACACAAATGGTCACCTCAATTACCGGGTGAAGCTAGGATGAACTCTGTGTGACAAAGGGTGCTCTCAAGTCTTCTTACTTGACTAGTTATTGTTTAGTTTGAGAACATGTATGTAATGAGTTGTATCTAGTTGCCTATATAAAAAGGTGAGATTTTTCTTTGTCTTTGTCATCTTTTAGCAAATTACCAGTGATGCACATCTTTTTCTGGGTTAATGCTTGTTTAGTAATAGAAGTGTTTCTTTCTTTTCCACCTTTGTGGAGAGGTTTCTTTTTTTTTAGGTTGGCAGGAGATTTTGTTTTCAATTCTATTTCCCCAGCATCTTCTTTCGTGTTAGTTGCCATTGGGTGATTAGTAAATTTTTATTAAAATAGCCTAGGCATCGTTGTTCACCTCACCTGGGTGATGAAAAATTAGAACAGCAAACCTGTGCTGAGGACTCCTGATGAGCTAGGCACGGCTAGACGGGCTTTAATATATTTTTCTTCTAATCCTCCGAGGAAACCTGAAGAGAGGTCAGTTTAATTTTCTTGTCCATGTTAAAAGATAAAAGAGGTAACTATTTAAACAATAGTATGTTAGTTATCATTATGCTCAACTTAACAATTTAATAAATACCATGTAGGGCTAATGTCAGTACTTCCTAAATTTTTCTTCTGAGAACCTTTGATTGAGCCTTTGACTTTTTCTCCTGTCATCTACCTCTAAGCTTTCACACCTGCTCAGAATTCTTCATTCCTGCCCCTCTTCTTTCTTGTTCTTGGGGGAAGTCTGCCTAGATGGAGGAAGTAGGGGCAGAAGCTACATACCCCTAGGCTCTACCATTGCTTGATGGCAACTTAGTATGTTTTGGCATTAAGCTAAAGAGAAGCAAAAGGCTACTTAAGGGAGATTCCTATTGCTTGCATTCCATCAGCAATTGGCCAGAGTAAGCATACCTCTTTTTTTTTTTTAATATTTTATTTATTTATTTATGAGAGAGAGAGTGACAGCGGGCATGCATGCAGGAGTGGGGTGGCAGAGAGAGCAGCAGACTCCCCGCTGAGCAGGGAGCCCCACACGGGGCTGGATCCCAGGACCTGAGATCATGACCTGTGCCCAAGTCAGACACTTAACTGAGTCACCCAGGTGCCCCAGAATGCCTCTTTTTAATTTTTTTTTCTTTTGCCATATTAAGATTCTTACTTAAACTTATTTTTCAAAATATTTTTTTTCAATAGCTTTCAGACTCCCATTTTTCATTAACATTTACTAGAGTTAAATATAGTAATCTCTACCATATAGTCCACACAGGGCACACGGAAGGGGCTCAATTATCATTCGCCATTATTAGATATTATAGGCCAAACAATGGGGAGGCGGTGGTAGGGAGGCAAAATGGAGAGGCATACGGTGTGACCTTGAATGCTGCTAGCGTTATTATACGGCTTTTATGTGAACTTAAGAAAATTCTATAATCCTTCTCTGAGTCTACCCCTCATTTTCTGGGTGGGGATAAAGCCAGATGATATATTAAAATCTAAAACAGTTTTGAGGGAAAAGTCAGAAGGTAGAATGGAAGAGTGGAGGTCCTGAAGGGGGCTTCAGTGGGCTCTCCCTTGGCATTTGGGATAAATCCGAGGTACAAGGGCCCAGGGAAGTATGATTCAAGTTTCCTCCAGAGCCACTTCCACGGACTCATGCAGAGGTTCTCCATAACCAACGTCCAAGAGGACTTAATATTGCACCTCAGCCACTGGTCCACAAGCAAACTTCACCAGAAGGGTGCAAACATTCAGTTCTAGATGAATACGTCTCGGGAATCCAATGGACAGCATGGTGACTGTAGTTAGCAATACTATACTGTGTACTTGAGAGTTGCTAAAAGATCTTAAATGTTCTATACACACACACACACACACACACACACACACAAACACACAGTAACTATGTAAGGTAATGGATTTGTTAATTGCCTTTACAGTGCTCATCAGTTCTCAGTGTATAGGTATATCAAATTATTACATTGTATACCTTAAATATACACAGTGTTATATGTCATGTATATCTCAATAAAGCTGGGAAAAATACTACCTGGAGGGAGGTGCCACGCCAGTGGAATCAGAATCAGCAAGGCTGGGGCTTGGATATTTGCATTTGAAAACTGTCCAGGTGATTCTTATGTACATTATATTTGATAATCATTTTTTTTTTCAGTTGAAGAAGGCAGCTAAGGTGAGCCAGCTGTCCGTATTAATCCCAGTCTGATTTCCTTCTGCTGTTCAGTATACCTTTTCTTGCCAGTAATTGGCATTTGTATTTTAAAAATGTGGACTAATTCTAAAATTAGCTTATGGTAACTTAACACTTGTGCTGCTAAAAATCATATAGGACTCATTGTTAGATCAAAAGTCTATCTTACATTTGGATTATACACTCCTTTCTGTTAGCCCGCAGATTGGAACATTGCTCATCTGGTGAGCTCTCAACCCGGCTTTGCACCAGGATGGGCTCCGGCCGCCAGCCCTCCGGGGAAGCTGAATGAGTGCCCAGGAGGCCACCTCCCGCATTCACTGCTGTGTTATCGCCCTGACCAGGCACTCCGCACCCTGTCCGCTGGTTTCAGGTGTGGAACAGGAAACCGCATTTCTGAAATCTGCCCTTCCAAGTCTATTTGTTGCTCTGCGGTGGTAGCAGTAGCATGAGGCTAAACGTTAAAAAAGGAATTTTCTTGGTGAACCAAGCAGAGAATTTTTCATTTTATCCATCAGTCGCCTCCAAAGGCAGCAGCTTCTCACAATCCCTCCCTAATTTTTAACACAAAAGATGGAGCTTGGGAAGTGCGTGGGTATTGATGCCATGGTTAGAGAGTTCAATACACTGAACAGAGGCAGAGAGATTTCATTTTCCAAAGGGCGGCAGAAAACAGCCCTGACCGAACAGCCATACTTATTTGGTGGCAAATAAAGAGTCTGCCTAGTTCCTGAGGTGACTTCAACAGAGGGAAGCTGGAGAAGACGTTGACATGGTCTGCGTGTGTTTTGGCACTCTGAGAAAACATTATTCTACAAAGTAAGTTTATTTCTGATGTCAGTTGTTTTGCTCAGGATCATTCCTTTGCTCCATGCTTGAAGACAGATGAACACAACTGGGGACAGTAATAATAATTACCACCCTCTTTGGAATTGCTGTATTGTGTCTGGGGCTGAACACAGAGTGATATGACATAGCATGGTGGTGATTCTGGCTATACCTACCTCATGGGGTTGTTTTAAACATGGAATGGGGTAATGCAAGTGAGATACTTAACATAGTACCTGACACAAAGGAAGTGCTTGATAAAAGCTAGTTATTATTGATTTTATTATTGATGCTTTGAGAGGCAGTCTAGTGGAGTCCATGTTAAGGGCCACAAGCTCTGACCCCAGACTGCCTGGGCTTAAATCCTGCTCTGTGGCTGTGGGCGAGTGAGCATCTCTGGGTCTCAGTTTCCTCATCTGCAAAATGGGAATAATAATACCGTCTACACTGTGTGGATTAAATATATCTCAGTGTATTTAAAACAATGCCTGGCATATAATACAACATGAATAGTTGTAATTTTTAAAATGCTTTACATGCTTTATTGTCAATCCCCAGAAAAAGAGGTGGGTATTATCTACATTTTGTAAGGGAGGACAGAGTGACTTGCCCAGACCCATGGCTTCCAAGTGCTAGAACCACAACTTAAACTGCAATCTTCCTGCTTCCAAAGCTCATCCTCTTCCCATAGCAGGGCTGTCATTCTAGTAAACAATATATTTTTAGTGTCCATTAGTGTTTTTCTTTCATTTCACATTTGATTTCTTTGACTTATCAGCCTAAAAAATTATTGTGTTACCTTCATTAGAGAGGTTTTGTCCTTAACATCCTTACTTGATCTATTTGAGGCAGAGTCTGAGTTTTTATAACTATTGTTGTATTATTATTACTATTTTTAGAACTTGGTTGTATTGGTTCCTAAAGACAAAAATTAAAATTTTTACTTTTGAGGGGGCAGATTGAAAATTAATGAAGTAAGTTTAGTGATATTTATTTTTCTTATTTTCATAATTTTACTTTTTATAAGCATATTTTATGACAATAGTACATTATTTATTTATTTATTTAAAAGATTTTATTTATTTGAGAGAAAGAGACACAGCAAGAGAGGGAACACAAGCAGAGGGGGTGGAAGAGGGAGAAGCAGGCCTCCCGCCGAGCAGGGAGCCCAATGCGGGGCTCAATCCCAGGACCCTGGGATCATGACCTGAGCCGAAGGCAGACGCTTAACGACTGAGCCACCTAGGCGCCCCAGTGTGTATTTTGAAAGCTAAATTTTCCCTACTCAGTTACTGTGGAAGAAGTAGGTGTTGATGAATTTGTAGCTGATGTTTGGAACATTGTTGCTTTATTACAAAGCCTCTGGGTTTCTCTGCTTTTGTCGGCTTCTGGGCGAGCCCTGGTGAGATGGCTGTGTTACCGGAATGAACTGCTCTGACTCTCCTAATGAGCGCAGTAAATTTCAGTGATAGAGCAATTAAAAGGTGTATTGATTTGTTGTGAATTTTACTTTAGTCTTTCCCCCAATACTAAGAAATTGATTCTAAAATACATAGGTTATCAAAATTTTACTTTCCACTTTCCAAAGGTTTTTATTTCCATCCCCTACCACCCCCGTCCTAGGCTGTATTTGGCCTTCTAACTTAAAATTCCTACATAAGCGATTTTACTTGCAGAATTGGAGACAAGATACCCATATATTTCTTCTACCTCTACTGCCAATCTTTTTTTTTGAGACTAAAATTCAGCCTCATTTATCACTCATAAATGCACTTTGAATAAAAGGGACATACAGTATAAATGCCAACAATGTGTCCTTTGCTACATCTATAATAAAGCTATTGCTAATGGTTCTATCATCTATCTATCATCTATCCATCTATCCATCCATCTATCTATCATCTATCTATCATCTATCCATCTATCCATCCATCTATCTATCATCTATCTATCATCTATTCATCTATCCATCCATCTATCTATCATCTATCTATCATCTATCCATCTATCCATCCATCTATCATCTATCTATCATCTATCTATCCATCTATCTATTTACCTATCTATCCATCTATCCAGCCTAAAAAAGATGCAAGAAATTTATAAGAAGTCATCTTTGTTTTTTTTTTTCCTCAGAATTCTTTCTCATCATAAAGTCTTATAAGAGGTTGATACCGCTTAAAGCCAGTGAAACATCAGTGAAGGATGCTATATTAATGAATGTAGAGACAACGAAAATGAGGTGTCTAGATGAGGAATAAATTGGTTCATTTTGGTGGTGCATAAATTCTATCAGGCCATTTGGACACAGTTTAATAAATGTTGTTTCATTGCATGGAATGGTTTCCCACTAGCTGGAGAGAGTAGTGGCATCGCTGGGAAAAAAGAAAGAACTATAAGAGTAAGTTACAAAATGTGCAGACCAAATTAAGCCACCAATCCAAGAGGTAGTAAGATTTTGAGGAAGAGGCAACAGGGAGTAGAGAGCAAGTTACTGCTGGTGAAATCTGGTGTAACTATCCTCGTTTGGCATCTCCAAATAATAGGACCTGAAGTCCTATTATTCTAGGTTTGGTTAGTGTATTAGTTTTTTATTGCTGTGTAACAAATTTGGTGGCTTAAGACAGCACACTTATCATTTCAGTTTCTATGGGAATCTAGGCAAGACTTAGCGGGATCCTCAGAAATAAGACAATCAAGGTGCTGGCCGGGGGCAGTGGGTCAGCTTCCAAGCTCACTCAGGTTATTGAGAAATCTCATTTCTTTGCAACAGGAAGACTCAGAGCCCTGACTTCTTGCTGGCTGGCCATTGTCCAGAAGCCAACCACAGCTCCTAGACGTTGCCCACTGTTCTTACCACACATCCCTCTTTATAGGGCTTCTTACAACACGGCAGTTTGTGTCTTCAAAGCCAGCAAAAGAGAAAGAAAGCATGTCTGTAAGAGCAAGTCTGTTAGCAAGATGTGGTTTTATATAACATAATCCCAGGAGTGATATCACATCACCTCTGCCATCGTCTGTTGATTAGAAGCAGTCATGGGAGGAGATCACACAAGTGCAAGCAAATCGTGAGGCAGGAGCATGGGGCCACTGTAGAGCCTGTTTGCCACATTTAGTCAGGACATTTGAGTCATACAGAGAAATAGAAATCACCCCCATAGAGGGCATGAAAATGTCTGCAAGATAGTGATCTCTCTGCAATGTCACCTAGGTAGATTTTCAGTGAGCCCTTTTTGGGTGGTGGAGCAGACATTTATTCTTTAGCCTTTTTGTTTAAAATCTGAATTTGTTATTTTCAATTGCTGTGTTTATCTGTTGAAGTTTTGTTGGGTGAGGGAGTTGTAATAAACTAAAAACTGCCATAGATTGCTTCCATCTCTTTGAGATTTTTCTTAGAGGAAGGAGAACAGGTCTTCTTTTAAAGCTCTAGCAAAGGGACTTTGGTATTCTCTACATGCAGTGTAATCCTTACTCAGCTACTGCGAGGAACTCATGCACACTGATTTCCTCAGATGCATCCCCTGCCACACAGCTAGCGACGTGTGTAAAACCTACTGCATTTTGTATTCTTTTTGCTTAAACTGTGGTAATTAGTTGCAATCAAACGTACTAAATTCACTGACCCTAGGAACAAGGAGGTTTTTTACTGAAAGCTCTTTAGAACTGGTGTTGATTTATAGTCAAGATGATGATGATTTAGCCACTTAAGGATCTGAGAGTGGCGTGTTGCCACTGAGGGGCTGGCTCATGGAATGCTGCTCTTAACTTATTTTGATGGTTTTTCTCTCGTAACAATCTAATTTTTCTCCCCATTCTTATTTGCCCCATTCTCAGTCATTTATTCTCCAAATTGCTTTTGGGCACTCCTTAATGCTTGCGTTACTACATCTACAGACCTAATATGAATAGCACTCTCTGCCTTGAAAGGGAGCACTAATTGAATTTGCTTGCATTCAGTGATTTTAATGGGGCTCTGGAGTGTTGTTTAGTGACAACTTTTATATGGAAGACACTGGAAAAATTAACATGTTACATTTAGTAAATTAGCAATTACTTAGCTCCATTATATCAAAAGCAGTCACCCACATTTATAAATATTACATTCATAAAGCATGGCTTGTAGACCAGGCTTCAGGGCTCCTTTTTTCCGTGGGACAGCAACAAGAAATTTAGTGAATGAATTCTTAGGTGAGCAAACCCTAAATTGTAACAGCTACTGATACGCATTTCACCTTTCTTCCTTTCTGATAGACCCTCCCAAAATGGTCTCAGTGAAAGCTGATCTGTCCCCAGCTGTAAAATTAAACATCTCAGCTTGTCTTTGGGTCACATTCTTCTCACCAGAATGTTTAGTTAGGCAAAGGCAGTGGGATGTGAGATGAAGTCTGCATGTGGGCTTTTGGGCAAGTTTATTTTGCTGTTATAAAGAAGCACAAAAAGAAATAGTCCCTCTTTCTCTTTTTGAGGTTGTTGTGTTTACTTGTGACACCTGGAACTCTGGCAGCTCTCTTGAGGTCATGAGGGAAGTTGTCATGCTGAAGATGGCAGAGTAGAAAGAGAGAAAGAAAATGCATCTTGATTAGATCATTTAGCTTCTGAATTAGCTTATCCTGGAGATGCCCACTTTGGTATTTCTTAATATCTAAGATAATATAATGTCCTTGTTATTTAAGTTAGCTCAATGGTTATTTCCTTCCTTCCTTCCTTCCTTCCTTCCTTCCTTCCTTCCTTCCTTCCTTCCTTCCTTCTTTCCTTCCCTCCATCCCTCCGTCCCTCCCTCCCTCCCTCCCTCCTTCCCCTCTCTCCTTCCTTCAGTCACCTGCAACTGAAGGGATTGTGACTGATTCAGAAAGATATCTGGGAATTGGACTATAAAAGTAAGTATCTTATCAAATTTTCTACCTTCCTTCTGCCACCTAGGAGCTGGAAACTTCTACTCATCGCTTATTTTAGGTCAATTGTTGAAGGTCCTAAAACACTTCTTAATGTGGGAATAGGATTAAGAGGCAAAGAGACAAACAAAACCATTGCCTATTATCTGCCAAAAGCAGTATTCATCTACTAAATGGAATTAGAATCGAGCTCTTTAAAACACACACACAACCAAAAACAAAACAAAACCAAAAAAACACCAAAAAATGTTCCACAGAGGTTTTTGAACTCTGGTATATGCTTTAACTTCAGCTAGGAAAGCTGAAGTTAGAGCCAGCAAGCCTGGGATCCTGACCCATTTCTGCTCTTGCTTACAGATCGGAGGCGGATCACTTTCTAAACTCCTGGTCTTGGGTTCCTGTCTAGAAAATGAAGAAAGCTACATCAGTGTTTCCATACTTCCCTGATGATAAAAATTACTTTTTCACTATGAGCCAGTGGTGGAAATGTAGGGTGTAGCTTTTCTACTTACAAACTGTGTGATCCTGGGCATGTCAGCTAACGTCTTTGAATTTTGGAGTCCTTATTTCTAAAATGGAGATTATGCCTCATAACACTGTGCTGAATTTCAGCTATAACGTGTATGTGAAAATGCTTTGGAAAATAACAAAGTGCTATATTAATGTGAGGTGAGAGTGTATTGTGATGATTAGCACCACAGACCATCTTTTGTAGCTCCTTGTGAAGCCTGTATTGTCTTTTTAGCTCATTTTGTTCCTATCCTTGGTCTACTCTAGCAGGGTCCCCAAGATGCTTTCAGATGGTCTGCAAGGTCAAACCTATTTTCATAATGATACTAACGTGTTATTCGCTATTTTTATGCATTCTCTCACAGCTGGAGTTTTCCAAAGGCTATATGATTTGTGATATCACAACAGATTGAATATATAGAAGCAAGTATGACACTTCTAATAAGCCAGATTTGCAAAAATACAAAGCAGTGCCACTCTCCTCACTACATTTTTTTTTTTTATTAAAGATTTTATTTATTTATTCATGAGAGATAGAGAGAGGCAGAGGCAGAGGGAGAAGCAGGCTCCCCGCGGAGCAGGGAGCCCAATGCGGGACTCGGTCCCAGGACCCTGGGATCATGACCTGAGCTGAAGGCAGATGCTTAACCGACTGAGCCACCCAGGCGTCCCCCCTCACTACATTTTTTAAAGAAAAATATAATTGTTGTCATAAGATATGTCATTTATGTTAGCATGCAATGGGTTTATTTTAATTATTTTTAAAATGAATTAATATAATTTTCAAAATTTCTGTTTAATTTCCAACATGGCAAGTAAATACATAACAAAACATATAACAAGAGCTCATTAAGAGTTTTCAATAAAATTTAAGATTAAAAAAGAATTCTGAGACCAACACATTTGAGAACACTACCTAGACTAAGCTTCTCTCCTCTGGCTCTGAGAGCACTGTGCTCCCCATTTTTACTACATTCTAGGCTGAATTACGCTGAATTTCTTTGTCTGCTACACTGAGAGTTACTACCTAGTGGCAAGCTTCTGGCTTCCTTCTCTTTTTCTCTGACTTTCTTCCACTTTCTCCCTGAACACTTGTGACTTGGGTTACCTCTGTTTTCTGGGTCTCACACTCATTCTTCTTTTTCTTCCTTGATGGGTCAGGAATCTTGGGTAAGTTCTCTTCCGGGCAACTTAACAGGAAGTAGCTTTCTGTTCTGTTTTGTTGTATTGTGCCCCAAACCCCAACTCCCTTCCTGTTTGGCAAGATCCCATATTGCTGAACCTTGGAAGAAGACAGAGTTGCACCTCTCAGTTGAGGAGCTGAAGGCAGCAGATACTCCTTCTCCCCACTTGTGGCTGGTAGGATATGGCTGGTGACGTAGGCTTGACTACTGAATGCCCTGTCTGGGGCTTTGACTCTGAACAGGTAATGGAAAGGGTGGTCTAGGACTTATCTGAGGCACCCTCAGTTGTCCCACTGCAATGGCGGCCAAGTGTAACAGGGTAGCAGTGTCCCTTGGTGATGGGGGTAGTGCTGGTGCGTCCTAAGACAGAGATGCCTTTGTTCCTGCCCCTTTCTGTGCTTTCTCTAGCTCTCCTGTCAGTTCTGCAAGTTACCTTATTTCCTTTTAATATATTGCTCTTCTGCCCAAGTTAGCCAAAGACCATTTCTATTTATAATCAATAATAGCCACCACTTGAACAGTGCTTCCTGCGTGCCAGCCGCTGTTGTAAGTACTTGGCATATATTAACCCATTTAATTGTCACCACAATGCTGTGTTATAATCTTTTTACTTACGGGGAAAATATGATAGAGTGAGGTTTTAAACGATGTTCTCCAAATCACACAAAGAGTGAGTTGCCGGGCTGGGATGCTCACCCGGGCAGACTGGCTCCAAGCCCAGCTTCGAAGCTCCCTGTACCACTTCTGACCAAGGCACACGTACATGACTGAGACAAGGATAGAAGTCTAAGCCAGCACAGGGCACGCAACAGGGGCTGGTGCCGCATGGAATCTGGGCCTTTCTGCAACTCTTACAACTATCATCCTTTCGACACACAGACATGTGCCTTAATTTGCATCTAAAGTCAAATTAAAAAAAAATAGAAGAGTAATTAATGGTAGCCTATTATGGTATTTTAAAAAATGTTTGCTTTTAATTTTCCTTTCTGGCTGTTATTTTATATGGATTATAATGAGAGTCTATTTAGGATCTCTGAAATAAGAGTGATAACAGCCACTCTATCTTTTAAATATATATACATACACACACACACATATATACCAAATGCATTTAACATGCAGTTGCACTTAGTGCTTATGGCTTAATGGCAGTAGAATTGGAGAAATGACCAATGTGTAATGTGTTACCATTTCAGTGTGGGCTGTCTTATAACTCAGAATGATCTAGAGTCACTTATATTTCCTCTACCTCCATTCCCACACTTCTCTACTCTCCAGGGGCTAAGCAAGCAAATAAGGATGCTCTAGTTTATTTTATTTAAACCATACAATGCACATCAGGCAGTGGAATTAATTAGAAGGAAGAAAAAAAGTCAAACAATAGCTAGATTGCAGGGCATTAGCTTGGTTCCATACACTGCATTGTGTAATTACCAACCACATGGCTTCCCAGCAATTACATCATCATGAGCAGTGAAATTACATTTCAGTGATAATTGTAAAACCACAGCGGTGACAATCCAGTATTAATAACTCTGAGCATGATTACAGAAAGCTAGTCCTGTGGTTCAGTAAATGCTAGTACTTGGAATCGGAGTTAAATTTTCATTTGCTGTAGATCTAACATGTTACCTCTTTAACCTTCATCAGTATGTTCCTCTTTCTCCAAAAGTTTCATGATCCCATTAAGACAAAGGCAAAAAGTGGTGCCACGGACCACTGACAGGTAACCGCTGGACTTTGAGAGCAGTGGAAGCGCGCAGGGAACCTGTTTTTGCAGGGTTCTGGAGAGACGATGGGGGTAATTGTGCCATAGTGAATGCTGATCACTTGCTGAGGAGAAGGCAAGAACAGTCATGAATTCCGACATGGTGGAAAGAGCTGTGTTTTGAATACAGGCAAAGCACTGAATCAGCTGGCCAGTGTCCCCCCACTCCAGCGAAGGTGACAGCACACCATGCCCTCTTTTGGAAGGCGGAGAGACACGACTTCCATTCATTGGCGTTTTTATTATTTTCCCCAGAGTTATCAGCTATTTGGCAGCCTAAGATTCATATTCTGAACCTCAAGAGTGGCCAAACTAAGGACTTCAGGCACAATTTTGCTCCAGGGCCATTGAACTGTGGGAGGGTTCAGCTTAGATTCTTGTGTTAGGTCCAGTTTTACCAGAGGGCTGCTCTTTGATCAACACTGTGGTCAAGGCTGTGTAGTTCTGAGCCTTTCAAGGGCTGCTTGTAAAATGCCCCAGCTCTGCTAGGAAAACTGGGTCAAGCATAGCTTATGTTCCTTACGGAGAGAATGTCATAGTTTTTTTTCCTTTCTGTCAGGACTATGAAAAACCAGGAAAGGTGCTTGAAACATTATATATATTGCTATATAATATAATATATTGCTAACACTTCTGGATAATGCAGACTAATCATATTTCTCTACTAGCCACAGAGCAATCAAATGTTCCTTCTCTTTCTTACTGTACTTGACCACCACTCCCCGAATATACACACATCTCCCTTAAAGGTCCTCTCTACTTTATAGCTCTTGTTTTTGTTGTTGTTGTTGTTTTTTTTATCTTTGACCCTGTGTCAGGTACATCTTAAGTATTTTAAGAGAGATGGGAAATGGATGTTGCCTATTCTGTCTTTTTCCCTCCTACTGCAGTCCCAGGAGTCCTCCTTGGGACTCCTGTGTGTGCTTCAGGTGTTTCTCCTGTTGACTTTTCAAGAAGTTGGGTCACCAGGATGTACCCGGGTAGATAAGAGAACACTGAATTGGCTCCCTGGAGAACGAATCAGGGTGATAAATTGGACTATCAACACCTACGGGATTGGGAATTGTTTTCAATTTGTCTTATGTAGCTTATTGGTCTGAATGTACCCTTTATACCAAGAGTACACTTTGCAACAGACATTCACATAAGACATACGCAGTGTTGAAATATAAGGGAAGAGATCAGATTAAGTTCAAACATCTTGAAGTGGAACTGATGGAATTCCCAGAAGATCCAGATTAATGTAAGCTATAAAACGAAAAAAGGCTCATGACACAGGTTTATGAGAATTAATGTCTTAATTATAAGAATCCATGGGCCTTGGAACTTGACAGTAATGACAAAGTACTGCAATCCAAGTTGACCATGTGTGGGGACAATGGCTTGATCAGAGCCTTGGGTAAACTGGTGTGGTTGAACCTTAAAGCCGGCGAATAAATGGAAAGGTAGAAGACATGGAATAATTCTCCAGCCTTGTCCGTGGCATGCCTTGATAGTCAGAGTTGCCGTCTGCTGGGTGTTGGAAGGAACTATCAGACTGGTGGTAAATGATAAAAGATTTGCTAGCAATTGGCAGTCCAGCCTACCCAGCCTGAAATGAAATATGAAGTGAGAAAGTATTCAGAAATAGAGATTCTGAGCACAAAGGAATAAATACAGGCAGTTTGTCCTGGCAGACATCAATGGGAGCTAGCAAAGAAACTGCCATTCATTCAGTTAACAAATAGTGAGTACCTAAAAATAGGGCAAGCACTCTTCTAGACACTAGGGTCTAGGGATGAACAGCATAGTGAAAATCCCTACCCTCATGGAGCTTACATTCGAGTAGGGAGACAGATAATGGAGTAAAATATTCAATAAGTTAGATAAGTATGATAAAAAAATAAAGCAGGCTAAGATGGCTTAAGGATCACTGGGGGTGGGGTTGTAATTGTAACTGTAATAATTGTAATTGTAATTGTAATTGTAAATAGGGTGGTTATAGAACATGGCCCTAACCAAGAAGAACAGACAACACAGGAAGCATACTAAAGTATACTTACCTTTTGGTTTCCTGGCTTGAGGAGAAAGTGAAAAATATTCCACAATAAGTTCTCTACTTTCTGGCTTATTATGTAGAGTAAAGATAATTTAGGAAATCATTTTTAAAAAGCCAGGAAATTGAAGATTTTGAGGCCAGAGAGGAGAATGAGAACCAGGACTAAGAAGGAGGGAAGAGACTGAGTCAGAGAAAAACCATGTACCAGGAGTTTCAAACATGGTGTGATGTTTTCCAACAGCAGAGAGATCAGAATCTTCTGGAAGAGATGCATATTTAGAATGTTGGACTTAACATGTAAGGGAAGAGGATCTTGCCTCCTTTGCTCTCCATCCCCTCAGTGTGCTTGTCCCAGCAGCACCTCCAACTCAACCTCAGATGCATTAAAATAATGTCCAGATTAAAAGAGCAATCTGTGCTTTTCTTATCATATTGGTCTCACTGCATCTGCAGTATTTTATCCAGTTCTGGGTGTTACGTTTCAAGAAAGACAATGGCAAACTGGTATGTATTCAGAATAGCATCATCACTATGATGAGACGAGCGGAAATCAGATCACAAGAGGGATAATTGAAAGAATTGGAGATGTTAAATCTCTCGAGTAGAGTTAGATGGCTGACTTATTAGCTGTGTTCAGGTATTTTAAAGTTTTTGTGAGGTAAATGGTTTTAATTTGTCTTACATAACCTCAGAGAAGAAAACCAGGATCAGACAGTAAAGATTTCTGGGTTCTCAATCTCAACTGAATACCAGGAAGTAATCTAACAGCTAGATCTCTCAAAATTGGAACAAAGTATCTTAGGAGAGATTTTTGCTACCAAAGATGGCATCTGGTCAGAGGTGGAATGGCCATTTGAGGGGCTATTCTGGGGGTGAGGGGGCAGTAACCTCTGCTGCACGATGCAGCTTCAAACCCAGAGATGGGAGATGTGCTGGTGGCGTGGATCAAGGTGACTATTAGAGATGGGAAGATCAGAGGGAGAGACGACCTTCTTCTCCTTTCAAGTTGTAAGGGTTGGATTCACTATGTGTCTTGTCATAGCCACTGTGTAGGGCTGGTGTTCCTAACCTGCTGTGCAGCAGAATCATGGGGCATGGGAGGCCCGGGCATGGGAATTTTCAAGAAATTTCAAGAAATTCCTCAGATGACTCTAATGTGCAGACACAGTTGAGAACTCTGGGTTAGGAAAGCCATCCCTGGTATTCAAAGCCTTCTACAACCAAGTCTTATCCTGTTCTCACTTTCTCTTCCATTTTCACATGAGGAAATCTTAGATGGCCACCACTTCTCTGTGTTGGCGATTTCTCAACCTCGGTTGGGTTTTTCTGTGCTTAGTCTGTGATCATGCCCCAACCTCTGCCAGGCATATGGTCCTCCTGCATCCTTGTCCTGCTCCCCGCTGGCTGTCCTACCCCAGTTGAGGGCATACTTCTCAAAATCCTCCCAATACATACAGTACATGTATGGATTCCTACTATAACACATGGACAGGGACCGTGACCAAGCATTTATTTTCCCTCACGGTTACTAGCACAGACCCTTTAAAGTGGTAGATGGTAAATATTTTTGGAAAGCATTTGTAACAGTGGTTCTAAACTAGGGGAGTTTTATTCCCCCAGGGGACATTTGGCAATTTCTGGACACATTTTTGGTTGTCACAGCCAGGGTTGGGGGCTGTTACTGGCCTATAGTGGCTAGAGTCCAGGGATGCTGCCAAATATCCTGCAATGCACAGGAGAGCCCTTAGAACAAAGCATCGTCTGGCCCCAAATGTCATAGTGTCTACTTGAAAAAAAACCTTGATCTAGAATAATCAATCTAGTTCATATTGCCTACCCTGAAATTCTGGCCATAGGTTTAAGGACTAAAACCAGGCTTTCCTATTAGAAATTCAGTTTCTTTTTTATATTATTAGGAAACTTAGGGACATAAAGGAAGAGCAAAAAAAATCACTTATAATTCTACCATCATAGCATCATCTGTTAGTCCTTTTCATATATATTTGCTAAAATCATTTTTCATAGGTAAATTTTATATATAATTTTAATGCAATATAAAGCTTTTTTCCACTTAAAGTTATGCTATAATAAACCATCATATTTATTTGTTGTATATTATCAGTTGGATATAACATAATTTGTATAATCACTTGTTATCAGTAGACAGTTTGATTGGTTTTATTTTTTTCACCACTGTATCCTGAAGTCTTAAGATAAATTTCTTTAAAAAAAAATTTTTTTTCTTTTTAAAAAAATTTAAATTCAACTAGTTAGCATATAGTGTATTATTAGTTTCAGAGGTAGAATTCAGTGATTCATTAGTCTTATATAATACCCAGTGCTCATTATATCACTTGCCCTCCTTAATGTCCATCATCCAGTTACCCCATCCTCTCTCCCCTCAGCAACCCTCAGTTTGTTTCCTATGATTAAGAGTCTCTTATGGTTTGTCTCCCTCTCTGATTTTGTCATGTTTTATTTTTTCCTCTCTTCCCCTATGATCCTGTTTTGTTTCTTAAATTCTACATATCAGTGAGATCATATGATAATTGTCTTTCTCTGATTCACTTATTTTGCTTAGCATAATACCATCTAGTTCCATCCATGTTGTTGCAAATGGCAAGATTTCATTTTTTGATGGCTGCGTAATATTCCATTTTATATATACACAACATCTTCTTTATCTATTCATCTGTTGATGGACATCTGGGCTCTTTCCATAGTTTGGCTATTGTGGACATTGCTGCTATAAACATTGGGGCGCAGATCACTACATTTGTATCTTTGGGGTAAATACCCAGTAGTGCAATTGCTGGGTCATAGCGTAGCTCTATTTTCAAATTTTGAGGAACCTCCATCTGTTTTCCAGAGTGGCTGCACCAGCTTGCATTCCCACCAACAGTATAAGAGGGTTCCCCTTTCTCCATACCCTCACCAACATGTGTTGTTTCCTGACTTGTTAATTTTAGCCATTCTGACTGGTGTGAGGTAGTATCTCATTGTGGTTTTGATTTGTAGTTCCCTGATGCTGAGTGATGTTGAGCATTTTTTTCATCTGTCTGTTGGCCATTTGTATGTCTTCTTTGGAGAAATGTCTGTTCATGTCTTCTGCCCGTTTGTTGATTGGGTTACTTGTTCTTTGGGTGTTGAGTTTGATAAGTTCTTTATAGATTTTGGATACTAGCCCTTTATCTGATAAGACATTTGCAAATATCTTCTCCCATTCTGTCGGTTGTCTTTTGGTTTTGTAGACTGTTTCCTTTGCTGTGCAAAAGCTTTTTATCTTGATTAAGTCCCAATAGTTCATTTTTGTTTTGGTTTCCCTTGCCTTTGGAGATGTGTCTAGCAAAGAAGTTGCTGTGGCTGAGGTCACAGAAGTTTCTGCCTCTATTCTCCTATAGGATTTTGATGGATTCTTGTCTCACTGTCCAATTTTCCCAACACCATTTGTTGAAGAGACTGTCTTTTTTACCATTGGATATTTTTTCCTGTTTTATTGAAGATTAGTTGGCCATAGAGTTTGAGGGTCATTTCTGGGTTCTCTATTCTGTTCCATTGATCTATGTGTCTGTTTTTGTGGCAGTACCACACTGTCTTGATGATTACAGCTTTGTAACAGAGCTAGAAGTCCGGCATTGTGATGCCACCAGCTTTGGTTTTCTTTTTTACCATTATTCTGGCTATTCAGGGTCTTTTCTGGTTCCATACAAAATTTAGGATTATTTGTTCCAGCTCTGTGAAAAAAATTTATGGTATTTTGATGGAGATTGCATTAGACTGCTCTAGGTAGCATAGACATTTTAACAATATTTTTCTTCCAATCCATGAGCATGGAATGTTTTTTCATTTCTTTGTGTCTTCCTCAATTTCTTTTATGAGTGTTCTATAGTTTTCTGAGTACGGATCCTTTGCCTTAAGATATATTTCTGATAATCACAAAACTTAAGCAATATAGGATCTTAGCAGTTCTAATGTATTGCATTTCCATATAAATTTTAGAATAATTTTATCATTTTCTTCCAAAAAAGCATGAGATTGATTGATTAAAAAACTACAATATTTGTTTTATTATCATTGGAACAAATATCAAATGTTTGTTTTCCAGGTTTATTAAAATATAATTGAAATATAACATTGTGTAAGTTTAAGGTTATAATGGGTGATTTGATGCACTTACATATTGCCAAATTATTACTATAGTAGTTTTAGCTAACATCTCTATTATGTCAAAGAATTACCATTTCTTTTTTTGTGGCAAGAACATTTAAGATCTACTCTCTTAACTTTCAAATATATAATACAGTATTGTTACCAATTTTATTTCTTATTTTTAAGGTTTTATTGAAGTAAAATTAACATTATATTGTTTCAGGTGTATAACATGATGACTCAGTATTTGTATATACTGCAAAATGATCACCACAATAAGTATAGTTAACATCAATCACCATACATAGTTACAATTTTTTTCCTTGTGATGATAACTTTCAAGATTTACTCTCAGAAACTTTCAAATATGCATATAGTACTATTAATTATAATCACCATGCTGTACCTTACTTCTCCGTGACTTATTTATTTTATAAGTGGAAATATGTACCCCACCCACCTCCCCTCCAGCAACCCTGTTTGTTCTCTATAGTTAAGAGTCTGTTTTCTGTTTTGCCTCTCTTTCTACCTCCACCATTTGTTCATCTGTTTTGTTTCTTAAATTCCACATATGTGTGAAATCATGTGGTATTTGTCTTTCTCTGACTTGTTTTGCTTAGCACAGTACCCTCTAGTTCCATCCATGTCATTGCAAATGGGAAGATTTCATTCTTTGAATGAAGTAATGGTCCATCTACCAAAGGCTGAGTAATTGTCCATCGTGTGTGTGTGTGTGTGTACATACATACCACATCTTCTTTATGCATTCATCAGTTGATGGACATTTGAGCTCTTTCCATAATTTGGCTATTTTTGTTAATGCTGCCATAAACACTGGGGTACATGTATCCCTTTGAATCAGTATTTTTATATCCTTTGGGTAAATACTTAGTCATGCAATTGATGGATCATAGGGTAGTTCTATTTTCAACTTTTTGAGGAAGCTCCATACTGTTTTCCAGAGTGGCTGCACCTGTTTGCATTCTCACCAACAGTGTAGGAGGGTCCCCTTTCTCTGCATCCTTGCCAACACCTGTTGTTTCCTGTGTTGTTAATTTTAATTTGGGGGGTTTTTGATTAATGATTCAATCTGCTTACTCATTATTGGTCTGTTCAGATTTTCTCTCTATCTCTCTTATCTATCTCTCTTATCATGATTCAGTCTTGATAAGTTGTATGTTTCTAGGAATGTTTCCATTTCTTCTGGGTTATCCAATTTGTTGCCATTTAGTTGTGCATAGGAACATCTTATTAGCTATATATTTCTGTGGTGCCATTGTAATGTCTCCTTTTTCATTTCTGATTTTATTTGAGTCTTTCTGTTTTTTTTCTTAGGTAGTCTAGCTAAAGGTTTGCCAATTTTGTTTATTTTTTCAAAAAATCATCTTTTAGTTTCCTTGATCTTTTCTATTTTTTTCTGGTCTCTATTTCATTTATTTATGCCTTGATCTTTGTTATTTCCTTTCTTCTGCTAACACTGAACTTAGTTTATTCTTTTTCTAGTTCCTTGAATTGTAAAATTTGATTTTTTAAGATCTTTGTTTTCTCTTAATATAGGCATTTATTGCTATAAGCTTCCCTTTTAGAACTGCTTTTGCCATATCCTGTAGGTGCTATTATGTTGTATCTCCATTTTTATTTATTCAGGATATTTTTGATTTCCTTTTTGATTTCTTCTTTGACCCATTGACTGTTCAAGACTGTATTAATTTCTTCTTATTTGTAAAATTACCACTTTCCTTTTTTACTAACTTCTAGTTTCATACCATTGTTGCCAGAAAAAATACTTGGTATGATTTCAATCTTCTCAAATTTGGTAAAACTCATTTGTAGCCTATCATATGACATATTTTGGAGAATGTTCCATGTGTGCTTGAGAAGAATGTGGATTATTCTGTTGTTGGTTGGACTGTTCTGTATAAACACACCTCATTCTAACATGGTTCACTTTATTGTACTTTGCAGACATTGTGGTTTTTACAGATTGAAGGTTTGTGGCAACCTTGCATTGAGCAAGTCTATTGGTACTATTTTCCCAACAGCCTTTGTTCATGTCTCTGTGTCACATTTTGGCAATTATTTCAATATCTCAAGGTTTTCAGTATTATTATATTTGTGACAATCTGTGATTGGTGATTAAGACTCACTGAAAGCTCAGATGATGGTTAGCATTTTTTAGCAATAATGTATTTTTTTAATTAAAGCAGGTACTTTTTTTAAGACATAACACTATTACTCAATAGATTACAGTATAATGTAAACATAACTTTTATATGCACTGAGTAACCAAAAAAATCATTTGACTCACTTTTTGTGTTATTTGCTTTATTGTTGTGGTCTGGAACCAAATCCACAGTATCTCTGATGTATGTCTCTATATTCCTGTTAGGTCCATTTGATCTGAAGTACAATTCAAAGCCAGTGTTTCCTTGTTGATTTTCTGTTGGGATAACTTAATCATTATTGAAGGTAGAATCCTCTACTATTACATTTTTTCTACTTCTCATTTCAGATCTAGTAGTATTTGCTCTATAAATTTAGGTGCTCTGATGTTGTGTGTGTATATATTTACAAATGTTATATCTTCTTGATGACTTGATATCTTCACCATAATATAATGACCTTCTTTGTCCCTTGTTATCATTTTTTGGCTTAAAGTCTATTTTGTCTTATATAAGTGTAGTTACCTCTGCTCTCTGTTGGTTTCTACTTTCATGGGATATCTTTTTCCATCTCTTCACTTTGAGTCTATGTGTGTCCTTTAGGCTGAAGTATGTCTCTTGTACACAGTATATAGTTAAGTTTTATTTTTTTATCCATCCAGCACTCTATGCCTTTTGATTGGGGAATTTAATCCATTTACATTTAGAGTAATTACTGATCGGTAAGGACTTCCTAATGCTATCTTAATAACTGTTTTCTGGCTGTTTTGTGCTTCCCTTGCTTCTTTCTTTCTTTTTTGCTGACTTTTTTTGTGAATTGGTGATTTTTTTGTGGTGGCATGCTCTGATTCCCTTCTCTTTATCTTTTGTGAATCTACTTTGGTTTCTGCTTTGTGGTAACCATGAGGCTTATATAAAGCATTTTATAGAAATAATCATCTGTTTTTTGCAAATAACAACTTAACTTTTACCACATACAAAAACTCATCCTCTTACTCTTCCCTCTTGTTTTTTTTTTTTTTTTTTAAAGATTTTATTTATTTGACAGAGAGAGACACAGCAAGAGAGGGAACACAAGCAGGGGAAGTGGGAGAGGGAGAAGCAGGCCTCCCGCAGAGCAGGGAGCCAGATGCGGGGCTCGATCCCAGGACTCTGGATCATGACCTGAGCCAAAGGCAGATGCTTAACGACTGAGCCACCCAGGCACCCCCCTCTTGTTTTTAATGTCACAATTTTCCTCTTTTTATATGGGTATTTGTTAACGATTATAGTAGCTATTGTTATTTTAATACTCATCTTTTAACCTTTGTACTATAGATAAGTGGTTAATACAGCACCATGTTACACTAGTAGAGTATTTTGAATTTGACTATATATTTACCTTTACCAGTATGTTGTATATATTCATGTTATGTTCATGTTACTAATTAGCATCCTTTCACTTCAGCATTTCTTGTAAGGCAGACCTAGTGGTGAACTTCTTCAACTTTTGTTTGTCTGGGAAAGTCTTCATTTCTCCTTCATTTCTGGAGGATAACTTATCCAGATAGAGTATATTTGGCTGGTGTGCTTTTTTCACGCAGCACTTTGAATATGTCATTCTGCTCCCTCCTGGTAAAGTTTCTGCTGAGAGATGCACTGATAGCCTGGAGGGGATTCCTTTGTAGATTACAGTCTTCTTTTCTCTTATTGCCTTTTGGATTCTTTGTCTTTGATTTTTGACAGTTTTATTATAATGGTTCTTCCAGAAGATTCCTTTGGATTGAAATTATTGGTGACCTATTAGTTTCATGAACTTGAATGTCCAAATCTATCCCCACATTTAAGGGAGTTCTCAGCCATTATTTCTTTAATAATCTTTCTGCTCTCGTTCTTCCTCTCTTCTCCTAGAACTCTAATATTTCACCCATTGGCTCTTTTGATGGTGTCCCACAGATCAAGCAAGGTTCTTCATTCTTTTTCATTTGTTTTTCTTTGTTCTCTGGCTGGGAGATTTCAAAGTGTCTATCTTCCAACTCACACACTCATTCTGTTTGGTCTATTCTGCTGTTCATACTTTTTTTGCATTTTCAATTCATTCCTTTTTTTCTTCAGCTCCAGAATTTTTTTTTTTTTTAATGATTTCTATGTGTTTGGTAATTTTCTCATTTGTTTCTATACTGTTTTCCTGATTTGTTGGATTGTCTTTCTGTGTTTTCTTGTAGCTCATTTACTTTCCTTAAAACAGCTATTTTGAAAATTCTTTATTGGGGAAATCATAGCTCTCCATGTCTTTGGGTTTGGATACCTTAAGATTATTGTGATCCTTTAATGATGGCATGTTTCCTTGATTTTTCATGTTCCTTGGAGTTTTGTATTTGTATCTTTGTATTTGAAGTATCAGTCACTTCCTCCAATCTTTCCTAACTTCCTTCAGGGTAGAAATGCCCATCAGTGCTGTTTGAGATTCTGAAGCTTTTTGAGACTTTGTATGGATACATCTGTTCCATGATTCTTGTGCCCTCTTGTGGCTGAATTCTTAAGATTGTAAGTCTTTTCTCAATCCTACCACACATCAAGCAGGCTGCTGATAGCCTCTCTTTTGTTTCCTGAAGGTGGTGCTACAGCTCACTTGTAGTTTCTTTCTGGCCCACAGACTCTGGACTGCTTTCTGTGCATGCTACCTAGCCATCTACCAAAACTTGCTCTTACTACCACCCTCAGGAGTGTGCCCACGGTGTTGGCCACAGAGTGGAGGAAAGTGTAGGTGAGGCCCACAGGGGACTGGGTGATGCTGTGGGCCAATCAGGGGAAATCTTTGGGTGATGTTTTCTCAGTGGCTTGTGGGCAGTTTTCCTGATGGAATCCATAAAGCAGTCGGTAAGAACTATGTCCTTTTAATGCCCTCTGAATATGTTTTCTGCCCTCTCCTAACCTCCCTTCCCCCAGGCTTCTGATTTAGTATTCTGGATGCTGTGAGAGAAAAATGAATCTCTCTGGCTGCATACTGAACAGCTGAGGAAGCTGAGTGCTCACTCATTTGCTCTTTCTTTTCCCCATAGGAGAAGTCGTGGGTCAAGAGGTTTTCATTTTGCCCTAAGTTGTTCTGCCTTGGAGGAGGCGTAATGTGGGTTAAGTCAACCTATTCGTCTCACCCACTCTAGTGCATCAAAATACATAGTCATTTTTTTTTTTTCTCCACTGGAGTTCTGGAACATTTCTGGACACCTGGATTTCTACAAAAGATCTCTCATCTGTGGGTGACTATCCATGTCAGGGTTCTCCAGGTACTCTTGGACTGCAGCTGAGAGGGTCTGAAACCAGTTCACAGGCTACTGTGGTGACCACATCTGGTAATGAGGCCTCTCTCTATATGTCCCAATGCATAGGTGGACAAGACTCCCTTCAGGTCCCTTGGCATATGGTGCTGAGTCCCACATCTTCCACAGGGCACTTTTGTTCATGAATGGATGTCAAATTTTTGTTGTTTGAGGGAGGACAAAAACCTGCAATGTCGATGCTGTCATGATTCTGATGTTACTCCAAAAATCTTTTTAAGATTTCATCTATAGATAATTTGCAGTAGAGTGGATATCTGAACAATATTGAGATTCCTAATCCATGGACATGGTTTAGGTCTCCATTTTTGAGATCACCACACTTTTCTAAGTTCCAGCATTATTTTATATGCTCCCATATCTGCCCAATTATTCCATCTCCACAATCCTGATGATAGGCAAAAAAGAGAATTGTATCTGATCCAGAGTCTTTTTCTCCTTTAATATTTCAAGGATTTCTAACACCAATAATAAATTAGATAATGTGTTTTGAAGGTCCTAGGTTACCAAAATTTTTCCTTCAGGGACGTGAGTTCCCTTTAAAGAGTTTCTGGAAATAGCAGAAGTATTCTATAGCAATGAGTAGAGAAAGAACAAAAAGAACAG
Organism: Leptonychotes weddellii; assembly: GCF_054177405.1. Taxonomy (NCBI): domain Eukaryota; kingdom Metazoa; phylum Chordata; class Mammalia; order Carnivora; family Phocidae; genus Leptonychotes; species Leptonychotes weddellii. The sequence continues at coordinate 44,443,707 of NC_138377.1, forward strand.
GGGAAAGTCATTATGCAAATATATGGACAGTCAAAGCTATGCTGCCTTGAGGATATGATATCAAATACCTTGCCCATGATCTGAGTGAGCAGATTTAAAAAAATTTTTTGCACTCCTTGTCCACTTCACTTCTTGTTTGAATGTTGAGCTGTTCTATGGTTTCCAAAGGGCCCCAGTAACATCAAACTTTTACAACCATAACTCTTTAACAGACCTCAGTGTTTCTATTCCAATCACGCAGTTCTTGGTGACTGCTGCTTTTCTCATACCCCCTAAATCCAAACTTGCTTCTTTACCCACATCTAAAGAATTTGGGGTGCTTCTCTGTACCTTGGATTTTCAGTTTTTATTCAGGGAAAGTCTTGTTGGGAGTGATGGTAGGCAAATTAGCTGATGGGGCTCTACAGCTGTGATTTTTCAGAAACTGCACAATAGAAAGAGGCAGTTTTTTTCAGCCTTAGGTTTAGTGCTTTTTAATGTAAGTTTATTAGGTGGTAATGGGCCTACAGATTCGTTTAGCTGCTTGTTCCTATTGAAGCTGTAAAACAGACTCACAGTCTTCTCAAGCACAGAGGTTGTTTGTTGCTTTTATGAAAGGCTAGGATGGAAAATCTTTTTATACTGCCCAGAATTTTCAGGCTCAATAGATTTACTAATATTATTATACTTTGGTGGGACAATTTAGAAGAAAGGTTTTGAGATATTTGTTGTGTCCTTTACACATGAAAATTAAAAAGAGACCCAATACAATTTTCCAGCTGGGAAGCAGTCATGTTTTATATTTCTAATGTGAAATACTTGTCTTGATTTTTGCTCGTGTTAATCCAAGGTAGTCTGGATAAGCCAGGCCTGGGTGAGACTGGGTTCCTCAGTCCTCCATAGCCTCTTCTTGGTGAATTATGCTCCTCAGGCTAAAGTAAAACATTTTGTAGGATTTGCCAAGTCAAGTGGTGTTTTCATACTTTGTGTTCTTTGGGAGATGATAGTGGTTTGAACTGTGTATTAGGCAAAAGCCATCCTAAGAAGAAGTTTGTGACTAACAAAGATGAGAAAGTCAGAAACTAGGGAGATTTAGTATAAAAGCTAAAGGACACTTACAATATCAAAGCAGGATTTTAAGAAACAATAGAGCCAGTATAGGCATTCTAATGCGCTGAAGTGTGACAGTTCATTTCCTGGTTATTTAGGAGAGAAGCACACCGGACTGCTCCAGGCATGACACTTTCTCGCTGTGTCTGAACTCCCTTATGACACTGGTACCCTAGGAGTTTATTGCTCTCATTCTTCACTTTACTCATTCCTTCTTTTAAATATAATGTAATTAAAATTTAACTCGATCAGGACAATGATCTAATTTTGCATATTCTGATTTTTCAATATTTTGGAAAGTTTAATACTTCTTGTGTAAGAATAAAATACAAAATAAATGTGTGAAATTAGATACTCAAAAGTGTCTTTTATTCACATCAGCTTGAATCCATGTGCTCCTGAAAGATTTCCTAATGATGTGATCATTTCAGGGAATATCATAAAGTTTTCACTGAGTAACTTTTTTGATATGGCAACTTTTATCTCCTTGAGTAATGCACTTGGCATCCAGGGAGGATAATTGTGTTTTACTCTTTTCTAATAAATGAAGTATTAACTTACATATTTAAAAAAAGTCAAAATTGTATCTTATGTAAACTTTATGATTATTTAAAGTTATTTGTCTTACAAAAAATAGTCCAGGAATTGTGAAGTACCACAGAATTCAGTCCTTTTCTTTACTTATGATCTAATGGCTTCTGGATTTTGAGAGCACTGAACATTTATGCATTCTACAATGAACAGAGGAAAGGGAAAGGCCTATGCTAACATTGCTTCTCTGGGATTAGACTAACCTGAGAAAGCCTGCTATGGTCAGTGATGCTTTCATTTGTTTTCTGACCAGTCATTATAAAGAGGAAAGGTTTGATTCCAGGACTCTGGCTTCAAGGAAGCACTTATCAATAGACCCTTGAGTATGTCTATTTCTATTTGAACAGCACAAAATATTTAGCTCTGATAAATATTCAGGGGACAAGTTCCTCCAACTATTTCTTTCAGTCTCTTCTGTGCTGGGGGCTCTAAGATCACCCTTAGGTCTCATGATTTCTTAGGACTCGAGAATTCAGAAATGCTGATTTCTTGCTTATGGTTTATTACAGGGAAAAGATACAGATCAAAATCAACATGAGTTAAAAAGGCAAGTGGGTCGTGGTGCCTGAATGGCTCAGTCAGTTAAGCATCCAATTCTTGATTTTGGCTCAGGTCATGATCTCAGGGTTGTGAGATCAGGCCCCTTGTCTGGCTCCATGCTCAGTACGGATTCTGCCTGAGATTCTATTTCTCCCTCTGTCCCTACCCCACTCATGCTCTCTCTCTTAAACAAACAAACAAACAAACAAACAAACTCTTTTTAAGAAAAAGCACATGGATGAAGTCCAGAGAAACCAGATGTAAGCTCCCAGATGTCCCCTCCCAATGGAGTTGCACAGAGATGTGCTAAATTCTCTCAGAAACAGTGTGTGCAACAATATGTGTTTGTATTGTCATCCAGAGAAGCTCACATGGAGCCTTGGTGTCCAGGGTTTTTATTTGAGGTCAGCCACATAGGAAAGGAGCGTCTGTGTGACAGACCTTAGCTATTCAGAGTCTAGCTCCCTCCCCCCACACCTAGAGGTCAAACTAATACAGCATGTCCCAAGGCCTCAGGCATATCAAGACAGGCATTCACTATAAGTCACAATGTTAGCATAAACCATCTGATCAAACTGACAAAGGGTAGCCAAAGACTCAGGAATGCAAAAACAGTCTTATAAAGTGGGATATTCAAAGGGATCTGAGATTATCTGCCAGGAGCTGGCCAAGGACCAGTTCTCTTAAAGACAGGAAAAAAAAAAAAAAGACATTTCTTTGGAATGTATGGGCTTTGAAGGACCAGGACTTGATGAATTAACCCTTTACTGCACAACTTCTAACCTCAGTGTTACATACTAGTCGCAAAACCAAACACAACAGAATGGACATTCAACTTTTGCACCCGCTACCCACCTCTACTTCCAATTTCTTTCTTTCTTTTTTTCTTCAATCCTAAATCATCATTCTTCAAATCAAGGCAGCCTTTCTATCTAACTCTGCTCTGGGTCTCTGAAATAATTGTTGCTTTATTTTAGTTATAACCCATAAGAAGAGAGAGATAATATTCTTATATTTTTTCCATTATTGGAATTTTGTAAAGATAAATACTAGCACTGGAAACACTTTCCCTCTGCATAGCAACAGTGCTGGATAACTTTGAAAGAATAATGTAATTGTTGAGCACACACTTAGAAATGGTTTCTCCTTGCTTAGATATCTTCCTTTTTCTTTTTCTGAAATAACATTTTCATCTGCTCCCTATGTAGAAGCATATAATGAGAGCTTTCACTTACTGTGCATAAGGAAAATTGCAGTTTTGCCAAACAGTTATCCTAAATGTGGCAACTTAACAAGTTAGAATAGAAATGGGTTGGAAGTATAAAGACAGCTCACTGCCTCCAAGTAGGGGTACTATAAAGTGGGGTGTGTATGCAGACATTGTTGACTAGAATTAGAAGAGCTGCTATTAACTCACTGGCAAAACACATGTTTCCCAAGCCAAATACCTCGGTGATGGTTCCAGAGGTGACAGCTTCTGAAAAACAAAACAAACAAAATTATGTCTATTTTACAGTAATATAAATAAGGCTTTTTGGACGTGTGTGTGTGTGTGTGTGTGTGTGTGTGTGTGTGTGTATGCTTAGGGTAGAGGGAAAGTAATTTACCAGAAAAACCCTAATTAAAATCACCTTGGCACTCACTTTTAGGAACCAGCAGCTCCCTGTTGTAGGGAAGCAATGGTCTGGCTGAAGGGGAGACCTGGCTCTCAAACTAAAATTCAGGCTTCATTTCTCAGGAGTAAGGTCAGTTTAATTAAAGATTCCCAATTGTGGGGCACCTGGGTGGCTCAGTCATTGGGCGTCTGCCTTCAGCTCAGGTCGTGATCCCAGGGTTCTGGGATTGAGCCCCGCATCGTGCTCCCTGCTCAGCGGGAAGCCTGCTTCTCCCTCTCCCTCTCCCACTCCCCCTGCTTGTGTTTCCTCTCTCGCTGTGTCTCTCTCTGTCAAATAAATAAAATCTAAAATAAAATAAAATAAAATAAAAATAACAAAGATTCCCAATTGCTTTAGATGAGTATTTCAGGGGCATGGGTGAAATAGGTGAAGGGGATTAAGAGGTACAAACTTCCAGTTATAAAATAAATCAAGGGGATGAAAAGTATAGCACAGGGAATATAATCAGTAATATTGTAGTAACCATATGGTGACAGATGGTAACTACGCTTATCATGGTGAGCATTTTGTAATGTATAGAATTGTCAAATCACTATGTTGTATACCTGAAACTAATGTAATATTGTATGTCAACTGTACTTCAATTAAAAATAAAAAAAGATAACAGAAAATAGATAATGACAAAATAATGTAATAAATTCATTCAAACAAAAAAAGTATTGTGAACTTTGGAGGAAGTTTTTGGATATTACTATTCTCTTGTAACTTTTATAATCAGTACTTATGAAAGTTTCAAGAATTGTATTCAATGATGCAAAAGAAAAAAATCAGCATTATGGTACTATTTTCCGATTCTGAGAGTTGGTCATCAGTCCAGTTCTTCGAGGACTGAGATAAAACTGCATTGTGTTGGGCGCCTGGGTGGCTCAGATGGTTAAGCATCTGCCTTTGGCTCAGGTCATGATCCTGGGGTCTGGGGATTGAGTCCTGCATCAGGCTCCCTGCTCCTCGGGGAGCCTGCTTCTCCCTCTGCCTCTGCCTCTCTCTCTCATGAATAAATAAATAAAATCTTTAAAAAACTGCATTGTATTGTTCACTAGGACTGAGAAGGCTCAACTAGACATTCGGGGAAAAAAATTATATGTCCCAGAGAGTTCAGAGCCTTTTAGGCAAGGAAACCCCTATGCCTAGCATAAGAATGTGATTGTCTAAGCTCTATGTTTCAGTTCCGAGAGACCATACAAACAAGCAGCATCCTGAAGCTTTGCAAACTCTAAAAGGAGACTCCTCTCCTATGGCCCTCTCAGGTATTACTATGAAGGACCATGGACAACAGAAATCCTCCAGGTGAGCATGGTAGAGTGACCCAGCTGATGAGGAACTCTCTTTACCATTGAGGCAGTGAGTCCTTGCTATCCTTCTCCAACAGAATGGGCAGTGCTGTCAACAGCTAACCATCGAATATTGCTTTCCTTTCCCTCCTTTCTCAAATGGACATCATTTGTCATTTTTCTGATTTTTTCCTATGTCTGCAAATGGAGGTTAGATTAATCAATTGGCCATAGATTGCTAGATCTTGAGGAATTTCATCCAAACCTAATGGGAATATATGCATAATATTCAGAAATTCTGAGTTTATGAGAATTTGGATCATGTCCCCTGAGAAAAGAGTTAATGCATTATTGGTTGTATGTGAATATTTCCATTATGCCAAATGAAGTAATTTTATATTTATATGAGAAAAAGGATTGCAATATGCTTGAAGGTCAAGGGTGATGAATTTAGTAGATTATCTCCTGGTTTTGTTTGCTTGAATCTATTTCCTTCTTTCTCTAAAAAGATAAAACTCTGTGTATGTGGTATGTAGAGAGGACCATTCTATGTCACAGTAGAGGGGGCTTAATCTGCCTCCTCTTTCTATCAAATGTGCATGGAATAGTTCCATGCCTGAATAGTCATGTACCTGGCCCCAGAGCTTGGTTCATGAAAGAGTATGCAATGTCAACCAGAGTTTTGGGGAAAACACTCTCTTTATGCTGGGTTTGCTAAACTCTAAAGATGTGATCTTTGGGCTGCTGATGGCCATTATGCTTCAACCAAGCCCATCTCCTTTCTAAGGGATGGAGAGAAACACAGAGTCCTGGAGATGCCATGTGAGCACTTGTACCCAGTCATGTTTCAAGCTAGATCTCCCTCTCAACATTTTGGTTGTGTAAACTAGTGAGTTCCCTTTTTCACTTAAGACATTTTGAATTGGTTTCAATCTCATACAGCTGCAGAGTCCTGGCAAATACAGAATTGGGTTTTTACCGATCTCTGAAACTGTTTCCTTCGAAGTGGGCTGATAATATCTACTTGGTAGGATTGTCATGGGAATCAAAAATGCAATATATACATTAAAGCTGTCATTGGAGGGCTGTTTAACACCATGTCCTATGCAGATATATGCTCTCTAGTTAGTATTATTTTCCCATTGTGTACCAGGATTAAACAGTATAGTAGCCCTCTATTTTAAAACATCCTTTCATTAATCGCCTGTCAAACAGAGCTATTTGTTCCCTCTTTCATCATAGACTACTTTGCCTTCAGCTTTCACAGGTCATATAAAGTATCTGTAATTTTGGTATATATGTCCAATCTAATGATGCAGGACTTGGGGGAAGAACCCCAAATCCAAAGTACTTAACTACCTGTTATCAGAATCTGAGAAGGAAAACAGATGACAGTCATCTAGTTAAGAACAAAAATTAAGATTGCATGGTGAAATAGATTTTTCGTGGGGGAACCTGAGTGGCTCAGATGGTTAAGCGTCTGCCTTCGGCTCAGGTCATGATCCCAGGGTCCTGGGATCGAGTCCCGCATCGGGCTCTCTGCTCCTTGGAAGCCTGCTTCTCCCTCTGCCTCTCTCTCTGTCTCTCATGAATAAAAAAAAAAAAAAAAAAAGAAATAGATTTTTCTTAGAATGTCAGAAGTCAGTGAAGAGATAGTTCCATGGCTCTGTGAGCCATCTATGACCTCAATTTAATCTCCCAAAATTTCAGAAAATGGACAGTTTTTTTAATCCTGTTTTAAGCTGTCCTATCATTTGAGAACACCATGGTGGAATCTTGACACTAATAATAACAGTCTGGCTTGTCCATTTTCCCCTCTTCTCTTTGAATCCAAACTATTACCCCAATGGCCAACATGCTCTAAACTCCAAGAATTAATTGTGTATGTGTTTGCATGTGTGTGTGTGTGTGCGCGTGTGCACATGTGCATGCTTTGACATTGGAAACTTATTTATATTTCAAATGGAATATCTGGTAGGGGAAAATATTAAGAAGGAGTTGATGTAACACACATTTTTGTATACACTACTTTGGTATTAGACAGATTGGAAAGTCATTCCATAGTGAGGATCTAAAGGGATGAGGCACATGATCAGTAAAACTTGATTGGGAAAGGGAATCAGAAGGACGTCTGAGCATGGGATGCTGATAAGAGGGTTAATCTGTGCAGAGGCAGGGATCAACATGGGGTGTTGGGGGTTCTTTGGGGTAGTGGGATGTGGTGGAAGGAAGGAGAAGGATGAAACTTGACTAACTTCAAAATTTTTCTGAGGAGCAGACTTGAGTGATGTGATGATCAAGTGGGTTCTCTGGCCCAAAGGTACAGTGGGTGGCTCTTTAATGAACTTTGCAGTAGTGAACTAGGCAGTGCCAGGCCACTGGGGCAAGCTTTTCTGGGACTCATTTGTGCTATCATAGGACTCCAGGTAGCAGCTAGAATGCATTATGTTTCTTGATACTATTTTTCTAATTCTTTAACCAGTCTGACCCTAAATACTAGCTATGACCTCAGGCTTTATTTCTCTTGATGTTTAGTGGGATTTTTGATTTGGCTCAAAGATACCACCTTTGGATTACCTTTTTGAGCTGTTTGGATGACTTTAGGAAACTGTTGAAGTTAAACACCCCCAATTCCCTAAGAGAAAGCCTACTTTCTCTGTTTCTTTGTGGTCAATCAGGGATCCAGGCCAATGGAGGCTCCACCATTTTTAACTTGTGGCTTCCAAGGCTACACTGATCATTTCTCTTCTGGTATACTGGTAGGATGGGAAAACACTGGATGTCCAGGATTATAATTCCCCTTAAGCACAAGATGCAGAAATAGTGCATATCAATCTTGCTGCCATCCCATTTGTGAGTTACATGACCATTCCTCATTATGAGGGAAGAAGAAAAACTGTGATCGTTACTCATGGCCCAGCCACAGCTCTCTCACCACAGAAGAAGAGAAGAACAGATTTTGGTGGATACCTACCAGTCCCTGCCATGGATAAGTTTATATAATTCCTTGAATCTGTCAAGGAGAGCCATCTGTTATATCATAAACTCCCCTTTCTCCTTGACTTTCAGAAAACTTGAAACTAAATTTAGTGCCCTCTTCTAGTAAGTCATTTTCATTTTTTGATATGTTTATTCATTATTCTGAACTGGCTTTTGATCTTCCTTTTAACTTTAATGGTCTTGTCTATCATACATCTTAATATTTTAAGTCATCTCCATTCCTTTTAGGAAGTAGGTAGAATATAAATAATAAATGGAGCAATGCAATGCAATAAGGAACCTGTCCAAAGAGTGTCTAATGTAATAAGACTAGAAATGTAAGTATGTTTGATAAATTCAAATTGATGAGCTGCAAAAGTATAGGTAGAAGAATTCCTTTGGAGGACATTGTGGCACTTCTTATATTCATGAGGTGAACAAACATTGCTAGCGCAGTCCAAGCTGCCTAACAACTTAGGAAAGGAGAGACCCCATGTCTGAGAGGCAAGGTTGTTTCTCAATATACAAGCCCTTATGCCATAATCGACAAGAATTACTCTGTATTTTTTTGTGCTACTGAATGATCTATTTCAGCATATAAGAATGAGTTGTTCCATATGTCAGCAATCACTATCAGGATAAAAAAAATGGTGCCATTTGCAATGACATGGATGGAACTAGAGAGTATAATGATAAGTGAAGTAAGTCAGAGAAAGACAAATATCATATGATTTCACTCATATGTGGAATTTAAAAACAAAAACGAATGAGCAAAGGGGAAAAAAGAGACAGAGAGAGGCAAACCAAGAAACAGACTCTAGAGAACAAACTGATGGTTACCAGTGGGGAGGTGGGGGGATGGGTGAAATAGGTGATGGGGATTAAGGAGGGCACTTTTCATGAGGAGCACTGGGTTTTGTATGGAAGTGTTGAATCACTGTAGTGTATACCTGAAACTAATATCACACTATGTTAACTAACTGGAATTAAACTTAAAACTTAAAAAAGACAAAAAATATCACACGAGGACACAAGGGAATGCCCTGAGTGATCCGACCACCAGGGTGGGGGATTTAATAAATCAGTGGCTGTTATCATAGGAAAAAAAAAAAACCAACCAGTGAATTTTGAGTACCTAATACTTGCCTGGTACTCTCCGTGGGAGATATAAAACATGGTTCCCTTCCTTAAGGATCTTACACTCTATAATCCTGAGAGACATCATACATTATAATGCAAAGTATTTTTACTTCCCTTTGTAGATCCTGTCCGCAGCTCAGTGCATGGCACAGAGTAGACTCTCAACAACCAATGCTGAATGAAGGAGCAGTATTAGGATGTCACTGGATGCTAAGCTAAAATTTAAAATAGGTGTTAGGAGTCTCAGAAATATGCAACATTTCTAGATGCTCTATATTCCAAGGGTTCACTTGTGTGCACTAGGAAAAACTAAAATCTGGTCACTAATTTGACAGGGGAGTTCACAGTAAAACTCTGTTTAATAGCTCCTTCTAGATTTGTCACCGAACATATCTGTTCACATTCTTACAACTATGAGAAAATGTGCACCCTGTTCACATAGCAGCCCCTTTTCTAGGCATTTTGTGACAATGTGCAGACACCTAAGGTGTGTGGGTTCCTTGGACTTTAGATACCAAAGGAATTAAGCTTTTAAAAATATCTACCCACAGGCATTTATTAGAAGGTATGTGTAACATTTTGTTATGAGCTTTCCAAAATTGCTCATATTTTCAGCATTTTCCCTCTTCATTTGTAGTGGTTTATCTTTGTTTATTATGTGTAACTTCTGTCATATTTTAAAAAAACTTTCAAATTCCCTAAAAAAGCACGTGAGTTGTATATGAAATCTGATATTTGTTTGTGTAGCTAGCTATATGCTTATAACTAAGGTGTCCAAACATGGCTTCATAGATGGTTCTTATGTATACTCACAGAGCGTGGTCTAATGGTTGCTTATTGGAAATGACAGAGCATTTCAACTTTCAGTCTCTGCCATCTTTACTGAATGGCTTTGGGCTCATCATTTTTTATCGTTTGGTGACAGGATACTTTTTCATAAGCCAATTTTATATGGCATTGTTTCATTTGAAACAGGGGAAATAAAAAAAAGTTAACAAATATAATTAATGATAATAGTTTTGCCAGGCACAGTAATCTTATTTCCTGTGCTGGTAAGTGAATTCTTGCTTTTCATATTGAAGAGGATTCAGGAGCCTTTTGATAACGGAGTGTTTATTAAATGTGCTATAGATGTGAAGTAAATCAATTGCTTAGGTGTAGTAATCTATGTAACTTTAGTAAAGACGCAATTCAAATGTAGCTTTATGAAAATGTTTATTTCTCTCCTGTATGAAAGTCTGTTCACACTTCAACAGCTAGGAATATTTCAAAGGCCCATGTAGTAAACATACAGGAGTTTACACTACTCCTAAGAACTGTGATTTAAACTGATAACTTCCCCAGGTGGCTGGAGGTCTTTTCTCTCCTGCTGGGGGAAGTCTCAAGAGTTCTGTGAGAGAACATTCAGGAGGTCAAATAATCAATGCTTTCCCTGTCACCTGTCAATCTCTAGGCATCCTTGACTTTTAATTATAAAGTAATTAATCTTTATGAACTATGTAGATAAATCATAAACTGTCTTGTATTTTGAGAGATGTCCATCTTCCAAAATCTTTGAGTACTTGAGGTTTTCTTGCCTTGGGTTGTGTTAGGTGGGGATTCTGGAGATTAACTTCTCAGCAAAATACTGCATAAATGTTGAGCGAGACTAGAGCCTTCATCAGGCCTCCAGGGCCACACACAAGATGCCTCATTCTGTACAGGCCTCAGTCAAATCAGGTCTTTTAAAACGTATTTTTATAGTTTTTTATTTTAATAGCAAACTGACAGGACCAGCACAAAAGACAAACATTAAGAACACGTACTTGCACAAGTCAGTTAGAAAAGTATAGTGAATGGACAGAATCTACTGGATGACACAAATGCTACAAACACCATTTAGTTGCCATCAATGAGAAATTTATTTGTTTAAGTAAGAAAAATCCAAATTCTGGTATTGTCTGGAAAAACGTAACAGGTTTACTGATAATTGTTATAAAGTTGAATTGCTGAAATGTGTTCACTGAAACATTATGACTTGCACGAATGCTTTAGGTCCCTGTATGTAGATCAAAAATTCACACACAAATGAAAATGGAAAAACTGCCAATACCTAATTTCTGTCCCCTATATTTCCACTTGCAATCATATACTTAGGTATCTTTTGACCCCATCGGAAAAAAAAATATCTAATGTTCCGAACTACCAATAACAGGAAGAAGAGAAAAAATTTTTTTTCTAAAGAATAAAATGTTTTCCATCATAGTGGAATCTTTTTTTTTTTTTAAAGATTTTGTTTATTTGAGAGAGAGAGAGTGCACAAGCAGGGGGAGGGGCAGAGGGAGAGGGAGAAGCAGACCCCTTGCTGAGCAGGGATTCCCTATTTGGGGCTGGATCCCAGGACCCTGGGATCATGACCTGAGCTGAAGGCAGACACTTAACCCACTGAGCCAACTGGGTGCCCCCCATCGTAGTGGGTTCTTAAGCACATTCTCCACCTATGAACTATCCATGCCAAATGTGTAACAATTATGCCAAAACACATCTAGCTAGCATGCTGCATACGTGGAGAACATGCTTAAAAATCAGGTGTTTTTATTCTTTCTCCTTCCTTCCCCACCTGCTGCAACATACTGAACTATTGAATATCCTCTCAGTCCCATATCCCTTGTTTCTTCCTTTTCTAATGGTCATAGTTTATGTTCCCCAGAAAGCAGAGACTGAGGCAGTGGGTTTATATGTTACTGCTTTATTAGGGATTACAATCCCAGGAAGCAGGAGTGAGGGACATGGGCAGTGTGACCGAGGAGGAAAAAGACCCCAAACAAGGGTGTACTGTGGAGCTGGCCACTACTAAATGCAAATTATGATCTGATCCTGAGAGCTGTTCCCTGAGCAGCCATGTCAACAGCTTCCCAGAACTTTCCTTCAGAGGACTGAAAGGATGCTATAGGTGCCCCTACCAGATTTTCTTTGTTGGGCCTGTCCACCCATCCCCCAGCTGCTGTGTTAATTGCCAGTAACTTACTGCCCTCTTCCCAGAGTATTGTCCGGAAGTCACTGGACCAAGGAAGTTATGACTGCAGCCCCAGAGACAGCCTGTAGCCAATGGCTGACTCACAGGAGATTCAAAGGACTGACCCCTTGACTCAATTCATGCCCCCTAAACTGCCCTATTGGTTCAGGTGGAAGCTATTCTGCTTTGGTCAAATAGTTGCTTAGCTGCTTGTCCTGCTCTGACCTGTTTTCTGCACTCCCTTTCTCCTGAGAGCATTCCTTCAGTAAATCACTTGGACATAAAATTTTGTCTCAGGTTCTTATTCCTGATTTCATAGGAGAATAATTTATCCCCTGGCTCCTGTCTCACTGGTCCTGAGTAAGTATCAAAGGGAAGCGAGGCAAGAGAGGCACTTAGTGCAGGCATGTGGGGATGTGCCTGCGGGTCACACCAAGGTAAAGGCAGTGAGAGACTCTCTGGGATTGGCTCATTGTAGCAGCAGCTAGAAGAAGGGATAGAAGGCCAGGAGGATTGGAAATGGTACATAAAAGAAATCTGATACAATTCACCCCTTGCACTAGTCACATCCTTTTCTTATATCTGTCCTTCCCCCCATCACAATAGGGGACCTCTAGTATTGTGACAGCACGGTGCCCTCACTTCTTCCCCAGGGTCGAGGTACAAGTCACAGAGCTTCCTTCAGAGTGGTGGCTAGCTACATTCTCTGAGGCAAGAAAGTAAAACAAGCATTAGAAGTATCCTTCCATTCCTCTACCTTGTGTTCTTGATTTCTCTTAGTGTTTATTAAGACTTTGGCTGATCTGAAAAAAAAAAAAAAAAAAAAAGACTTTGGCTGATCTGAATTGCTTGTCTGGTGGGATGATCCAGGCTTCTTTCCCAGGTAGTCTGAGTACTTGGTTGCCTTGTCCTTATTGGGCTATGGTGGTTACAGTCGACTGACAGCTACAGGACTGGGTGTGGAAACAGTAGAGATGCCCCTGAGTTCCACATGCATTGCTTTCCATTTTTTAACTGGATTATTTGTTTTTTGGGTGTTGAGTTTTAGAAACTCTTTATAGATGTTGGATACTAACCCTTTATCAGATACGTCATTTGCAAATATCTTCTCCCATTCCATGGGTTGCCTTTTAGTTTTGTTGATGGTTTCCTTCACTGTGCAGAAGCTTTTTATTTTGATGAGGTCCCATTGGTTTATTTTTGTTTTTGTTTCCCTTGCCTCAGGAGACATTTCTGGTAAGAAGTTGCTATGGCTGATGTCAAAGAGGTTACTGCCTGTGTTCTCCTCTAGGATTTTAATGGTTTCCTGTCTCAGTTGAAGTCTTTAATTCATTGTGAATTTATTTTTGTGTATGATGTAAGAAAGTGGTCCAGTTTCATTCTTTTGCATGTAGCTGTTCAGTTTTCCCAACATCATTTATTGAAGAGACTGTCTTTTTTTTGATTGGATTTCTTTCCTACTTTGTCCACATTAATTGACTACATAGTTGTGGGTTCATTTTTGGGTTTTCTATTCTGTTCACTCATAGGTAGAATTTAAGAAACAAAACAAATGAACATAGGGGGAAAAAGAGAGGCAAAACAAGAACAGACTCTTAACTATAGAGAACAAACTGAGGGTTGCTGGAGGGGGTGGTGAGTGGGATGGGGGGATGGGTTAAACAGGTTATGGCTATTAAGGAGGGCACTTGTGATGAGCACCGGATGTTATATGTAAGTGATGAAATGAATCAATGAATTCCACACCTGAAACCAATATTACACTGCATGTTAACTAACTGGAATTTAAATAGAAATTTGGAGACAAAACAAACAAACAAAACAACAACAAAAATGTATTGCTTCCTGCTCCATTGTTTAGCAGACACACTAGCTCATCTTGGTAGTCAGGGTCCACGATCTCTTCCAGTACAACCACCCCTTTATTTTCTTCCTAGTCTCCTGGAATAAGAAAGCCAAAGTGACAAGAGACAAGATGGTGAGCATAGATGTGGCTCTTGGCAGAAATTCCCTACAAACCTTCCTCTCCCCCGCCCCCCACCACCACTTCAGGACCAGGACCTTGGATAGGCCGGTGACAAAAGTTACAGGGATAGTAAGTACATATCCTGCAAGTTGTTCACTGGGAGAAATGGTGGGAATTGTCAATTCTGTTTTTTTTTTTTTATTTTAATAAGTTTTTTTTTAAGATTTTATTTATTTATTTGCGAGAGAGACAATGAGAGACAGAGAGCATGAGAGGGAGGAGGGTCAGAGGGAGAAGCAGACTCCCTGCCGAGCAGGGAGCCCGATGCGGGACTCGATCCCGGGACTCCAGGATCATGACCTGAGCCGAAGGCAGTCGCTTAACCAACTGAGCCACCCAGGTGCCCCGTCAATTCTGTTTTTATCCCTTGGATCACAGATGTGTATTCTAGCCTTTGGGGATACAGCCCCACATATCAACCATTGTATCTTGGGTGATAACAACTCAGTCTGAAGGGTGTTGTCTCTAAGAGGGTGTCTTAGTTATACTGTTAGTAGGCCACCACCATTCCATTCTATTAGGCTAGCTACTTCTGGGTGATGGAATACATGGTCATACCAGTGGCTTCTGTTGTGTTCTGTCCTCTATTATACTTCTTTAGCTTTATAATAGGCCCCTTGGTCAGAGATAACATTGTTGAGGAGTCATTTTAGGGTTTTCTATTAGGCTCTTCCTACCAAATGCCTTATTCCACGGTCATGGTATGTCCGTTCCATTATGGAATATGGTAGTAGGAATTTACTACCACCTGGGTATAAAACCTATTAGACAAACTGCCAGAAATACTGGGGCAAAACTTCATTGATCAATTGGTTTCATAAACTCCTATCTCTAAACAGAGGACCACAATGGAATTTTGGGTTCCCAGGTATTGCTCAAACCCCATATCTAACTGTTCTTGAAAAATGTGATTATTCCCCATCCCTCAGTGCATAGTTACCCTGGAAAATGGGAACATGTCCCTTTGGAGAAGAATCAGGATGATATTTACAGGATGTATTCCTAGTAGCATTTTCAGATCCTTCCTCAGAGAACCTGGCCTCCACATCAATCATTGGTCTCTATGAACTGACTTAGATCTAGGAACCACATGGGGAACCACATTTTTCTCTTATGGTGGCTGATGTCTGCTGGCCAGCTCTCAATTTTTTATTTATTATACAAGTTAATATATATTGTAATCCTGATTTGGTGTCCCTCTGTTTTGCCAGAAACTCCACAATATCTTAACTGTTGCCAGAAGTGGTATATGAGAAGTTTCTGATATAATTTCTATCTTCCCTAAATGTATTTCTAGAATTCTCACTGGCCTTGGTTGATGGTTCCATTTACTTAAGGACCATAGTATGAGGAGTTTGGAGAGTAGATGGTGAATTTAGTTTTGTTCATCTTGAATTTTGATGACATGCAGCTGAATATCTGGGTTTGGTGTCAGGTGAGGGTCTGGGCTTAAGACGAAGATTTGAGAGCCGTTTGGACATAAGAGCTAGTTGAAATGATGGAAGTGAAGGCTATAATTCAGAGAAAGATTGAGCTTTAGGAAAACAAGAAGTTAAAAAAAAACCAAGCTTGTAAGTCACTCCCATTGCATCCTCAATCACAGAACTTTTTTCCCCACTTTAATTAAAAATCAGCTCTCCCCCAAGGATAGTGCTTCCATAGCACTTTCCTTAAGCTTATGCTCATTGTCACCATGACCCCTCATGTCAAGGGCTCCAGAATATTCTCCAAGATCACCATTGCTGCTTTCTTCTTCACGGGATTACCTTCCAGAGCTCCTTATTGTTGTTACTTTCCAAGCTTCATTCTTGGAGGACATTGTTCTTTTCTACCTCAATCCTACTATCAGCAAGTATTCATATGAGTCATGCAACAACATAGCCTTAGTGGTAGATTATATTACTGTTCACTCATATTTGGTACTTCTCCTACTGGTGATCCTCCCTGTGGAAGAATTATATATCCCTGCTCTGTGGAGGGGAGGCATGGATGTATGACTTAATTTGGCCAGGAAAGTGTGAAAAGAAGTGACAAGTGTCACTTCTGAGGAGAAGCTTTGAAGTTTACCATACTGTCTTTACTTCCTACCAGAAACTCTGGTAATGTTCCAGATAAGGGTTGCTTGGTCAGCATGGGGTCCAATGTAGTAGAGCTGACTTTTTCTCTGATCTGAGGTAGACAGGTAGTCTGAATACAAAATAAGCCATTATTGTTACAGATTAGAGATTTTAGGTTCATTTGTCATTGCAGTATAAACTATCTAATACCTTCTCAGAATTTCCAGATTACCTCAATTCCAATAATTTATTCTTAAGGCCACATCCAGATGTTTATCCATGTCTGGAATAATTCCAACTCTAAAATATTAAATGTTGATATATGAATCTGGAGTCATTAGCTTTTTATTTTTCTAGCTCTCTCACTTTCTTACTTTACACTTGATCTTAGGCCTTGTACCACTTTACATACACTCACCTCCTTCTCCAGCCACTGCTATGGTGAAATTTTGGTGAGGATTTGACCAAATTTCTGAAGATACAACCTGGCAGCATCTCATCTCATGTCCTGCTTTGCATATCTCATGTCCTTACTTCCTGCTCCAAGGCTTCTCTGATGCTACAGCATAGGATGTTTTCAGGAACCTATTTGGCACTCATGCATGAGCAAACTGGAAATGTGACAGAGTTAGTGCTCATGGGATCACCCTTGACCAATGGCATCCGAAAGTGTGTGGAAAATACTTTACCCTCTTGTTCTCTGGGTGAGCAGTTATGGGCACATTTTATAGTTCTCAGAAGGTCAAATAGGATCAAGCACCCCGTTTTCTGTATCAGCAACTAACATGATAACACATCCTTGTATTGACTTTCCTTTCTTCCCCATTTAACTCTCCCTGATCCTCATTCTGGTTCCCCGGAGTTTCTTAAACTGTCTACAGACAAGCTTTTGTCTGAAGCTCTGCTTCCAGGAAACACAGACTATGATAGTTTTCATCAAGGTCTCTAGATTACCCATTTTCCATTTTCCCCTTTGTGCACTGCCCACTCATGGTTTCATTTCCTCCAACTACTGCCTAGAAGCATGTGGTTTGTCACTCCATTCATTCTCTTCCAGCATTCTCAACATCAAAGTTTCCCTGTATTTCTACCAGATCTATTCTGTTAACTCTAATTTGGATCAGCCTCTTGCCTTTTCTACTCCTATGTCTTTGGTGCTGAAAGATGCTAGATGAAATCAGAGTTGAGGAACTGATACCAAATGGATGGTCACCTCTATGATTTATAACCCAGTACTATCTTAATTGGGTCGTCTTTTATTTCTCCACATCGTCTTTTCCAAACATTTACCACCCTCTTCAAAATACCTACCCCACCGCTATTGTTTTTTCTCTCAGCAAACTTTCTTCCCCATATAGACCAAAATGTGTCTGTCAAGACAGGTGTATGCCTTGTCAAATTATGTCTCCATCCACACCAATTTATGTGTGTCTGTTCAAGCACCTAGTTTTCCTTTAATCTGGAGATGTCCGTTCTATCTAAGACCAATTAATAATGCCTCCACTGGTGGTCTTAATTTCATCAATGCTGGTTCTTGTTTCATTGTTTACTCTCTTCTCTATTACCTACTACACTTCAAAGTATAGATATGGCTGAGTACTCCAGTTTAAGAAGCCCTCATAGACCCTGTCCCTCCATTTGTTGTTATTTCCTTCACTACCAGGCTTTTAAAACAGTGTCCCACAATTGCTGTCTTATCTTTTAGGAACCATTCTCTGCAGCCCATGATACTTTGTTTCCAGCCCCACTATCCCATTGAGTCTGTAAGCAGAGATCAACTACCTTCTAAAAGACAAATTCAGACTCTTTTTTTCTGTTTTTTTTTTGTTCACACTTAATGTCAACTTTCACAGCATTTATTAATGCTGACCTTTTTCATCTTGAAAATCTCTTTTCCCTCTTATCCCATCAGAGATATCACTGTACTCTTGGCTCTCTTTGCATCTCTCTGAGGTTCCTTCTTGATACCCTTTCTTTCTCAAATACACATCTTCAATAATACTCACTTCCCTTTGACTAAATTTCATGTTTACTAAGCCAGTTTCTGATTATAATTTGGCTTCCCAAGTAGGTTTGCCTAAGGGGATAGAATGCATTGGTCAAAAGATTTCAAGTAGACTTGAAAGCTTGTTACAATTCCCACTGTAATGTAATTAATTGGCATTCTAATTTATTTATCAATCTTCATCTGGTAAGCATGATTTATCCTCCTTGAGACTCCTAATCTCTTTGAATTTGAAGGGAGCAGATGCTGGGACATGGTGACCATAGCACAACAACGTCTCTCCATGAGGCCCACGTAACCAGCTGATCTACTGTGGGGAATGATCATGTTTCTACCTCATTTCTCTATAACTATAATAGTCAAGTCAGAGAAATAAAGCAGAAGCTTTAAGGGACCATGTGGGGATTAAAAAATGAATTATCAAGGACTGATGTACTGTGGGGCTGAAGAGATTCTTTAAAAGAAATGCAGGTACAGTGAAAAATGAAAATTTCCATCTCATGGGCCCAATAGTCACCTTCTTGAGAAGATGAGGCCCCATATCGTGCCTGGCTTTAGAAGATACTATATAAATATTTATTGAATGAATAATGGAAGATTCTTTATTCAGAAATTTCAACTTTTATCTGCATGTAGACTCCTTTAAAATTAAGACAATATCCACATTCCATTTAAGTGGGTGCTTTAATGACCACCAGGAAGCATACATCATAGATTTAAATGCTTCCCTGAGATGCCATGAAGAATTATGTAATTTTTAGTCTTTCTAACATACCCTAAAAATCCTGTTCCCTGCTCAATTTTAGGAAGAAACATGCTTTTGTTTTTTTGGGTTTTGATATTGGTGTCTGGGGTACTTCATATGACTTGAGAATATCTAGCTTAAGTTGTAGAGAATATTGTATTCTTGGGATTTTGAAGAGACAAATTACTTTGGCATGTTAGAATAATAGTAAAAAATAAAGTTATATCTATTAAAGGCATAATTGATAAATTCTAGCTAGGATATTTGATTTTGCACTCTATGACAGAATAACGTATGGGAAAGTTTGAAAACAAGTACAATAATTGTCTTTTATAGATGTTATATCCACATATTTTTGGCAGATCTCATATTGGCTATAAAAAGAAAAGTAATAGTACAGTAACAAGGAAAGTTGAAAGCTTTCCTCTGAGAATATTGATGACTCATCTTTTTATAGCTGGATTTAAGATGATGAATACTTGTTTTGAAAAATGTGATTTTTCTCCATTGCTGTGTTTAATTAAATGCAAAAACACTTGAGTGGAAAAAAAAATCCTAGCGTAGAGCAACCTTTAAGACTGCAAATTTAAACTCATAAAAGTCATATAATGGAAAAGTGAAGGTTGTGATAGCAATGTTAACTCATCCATTGCATATAGGTTGCATTTTGCATGACTAATTAGGTGATTTAAGAAAGGGTGATGTGGTGAGGTATCATTCCTCTCCCCACTTAAATCTGTGACTGTTTTAAACTAGCCTTTCTCTATGCATCATTTAGTAAGAGCCAAAAATACTTTTAGCATAATTTAGTATAAGTATTTCTTTCTGAGAAGTTGTTAGTTTTGAGATAACCCCATGTGGCTTAGATCAGCACTATGGTGGCCAGTTTTCTATCTAGTACATTTTCTCAGAGTAATGTTTTAAACTTTAACACGTGGAAGACTAAAATAATAAAACAATTGAGAAATTTCTATAGTAACTCTTTTGGAATATTTTCCAAGAGACCACAGTAAGTAGTCTTTTAGGGACTTCAGTGATAAAATATCTGAGATGGAGGATGTAAGAGGAATCAGTGCCATAGAAAGAGTGTGGGTTCTACAGCCAGGTAACCTAGGTTTGGATTATGATTCTTCCATTACGTAGATATGCGGCTTGAAGTAATTGACCTAATTTTTCTGATTTTGTTGGCTCAAAACTATAAAATGGGGGAAAACTCTACCAGGCACAATGGTTGTGAGGATTGAAGAAATTAATGGTGGTGAGTTATTATTTATTATTTCACTATTATTTGTATAGGAAATAGAGTGATAATGATGTTCCAGCAACACTTGGAAATATTTCCCTCTTGCCATCCAAGTACAATTGACTGCCAAATTAGCCTGACATGTTTCCTGATAGGATGGACATCTGATACATTTTGTAGATTGCTGGTCACATAATTATCTTCTTGCCTGTGCTATGGCTCTCCTCTGATGCATTTTTCATGCTGCTGCCATAGTGACCTTCCTGAAGCACATTTATGATCAGTTCACTTCCTTGCTTGAAGTGCTTCAAAGGATCCCATTGCCTTCAGGTTAAAGTCCCACATTCACCCTCCACTGCAGCCTGGATCCTTCATGTTAGTCTATGTATCTGTGCTTCTCTGCATGCACACTTGCTTTGCTTGGTATGTTTTTACCCATTTCATCCACATGATGCAAAAATCTCATTTATTTCTATTGACTTACTATGGTGTGAATTCTTCTGGAAAGTTTTCTTTGATTGCCTTAGCCTCAAATAGGTACCTTTCCTGGAACTGGGAAAAGTTTGCTTCTTTTAGTATTCTTTTATAGTTTTGATTACTTGTATTGTAACTGCCTGCCTACTTATCTTAGTAGATAGCTTTGGATTAGACATTCTTGATGCAAATGTCAGCCTCTTATTCATTTCATTATCTGAGTGCTGGCAAAATACCTGATAAACAGTAATTGCTCAATGATTGTTCAACTGTAATACAGATGTATATATAATGAGCACCACTGGGATCTCCTGACTTTTGTAGTTGGCTCCTAGAAAGCCCTTGGTAGCATGCTGAACTCGTCTAAAAATCCTTCCAAACAAAACTTTCCTACCAATGTACAATATTTTTGGAGGGGGGCAAAGAGTGAAAGCAAGGCAATGATATATACAATGAGGTTATTTCTACCATAATTCAACTCAATTTTAAAATTATAAATTACAACAAATTTGTTACCTAAGGGTGACCAAAATGCCAATGTGAATTATTTCTATTAGGTTCTCACTTAAGGAGGATGGACCAAGTTGTGTCAATCATTATCCTACAGCAATATCATAAGGGACACTACTAATTATTCTTTAATTTTTAAATCCATATCTCTAAATGCATAATAACAGCTATGATCCCTGCATCTAGCTGAAGAGCAGAGCCAGCTGGATATCTGAGCCACCTGTTAACCTTGTGTCAGGATTTGACACAGGCAATAGAAAAGCTGGTTGTGTGGTTCATTGATATTAGAGCATTGCCCATTTAGATATGGAGTCCCTACCTTTAGGTTACAATGTGAATGCCATGGACAAGGTTTCTTTAGGCCAAATATTTTGGGGGTGGAGGGTAGGGTGGGTTGTTTTTCAAAAACAATTTTGTGGGTGCCTGGGTGGCTCAGTTGGTTAAGCGACTGCCTTCGGCTCAGGTCATGATCCTGGAGTCCCGGGATTGAGTCCCGCATCGGGCGCCCTGCTCGGCGGGGAGTCTGCTTCTCCCTCTGACCCTCCCCCCTCTCATGTGCTCTCTCTTATTCTCTCTCTCTCAAATAAATAAATAAAATCTAAAAAAAAACCCAAAAAAACCCAATTTTGTAAGCATTGATTTCAATTAGGCATTTTAAGATCAATTAAGCCACAGTTATTCCTCATACATTCAGGTAAGGACCGTCCAGGTAAGAAACTTTTGATTAATGAACCAAGACCTTATTGCTGAAATCACAAAGGTGAATTAAACACAGGACAAAGCTATAAGAAGGCTGGTGGGTGGGGATAAGGATGATTGATCTGGTATGACAGTTTCCTCTAGGCAAGTAGGAAAGCTTTCTTTCAAAATAATACTTGACTATTAAATCTTTATGGATTTAAGGGTTTGCCTGCCAATAAATACTGGATTAATTCATTTGTACCTTCAAAATGTTCCCTTATTAAAGGTGGAACAAGAGATGTCCTATAAAGATGGACTGTGAGCTTCCTTTATAACTAAAGAGGTTAGTGCAAGATAAGCGTTCTTAATTTTTAAGAAAAGCTGCTATTAATTTTTAGATGGAACTTAATATCAAAAAGAGAGCTGATAGAGATCCTAAAGAACAGCAGTTCTACTTTATCTAGAATAACAAGGCATATTCTAATGATTTTCGTAGCAGATAAAAAACAATTTCCGACATCCAACTTTATGGATTTTTAAAAATTAGGATAAAATTTGAGTTTATAAGCTTTAGAGATAGAATCATGTATTTTTTAAAAAAATTATTATTTCTTTGAAAAGCTGCATGTTGAAAACACATCAAGCCCTCAGCAGGGTGTGTGGTGAGAATGTCTGGAAGTTTTGTGCTCATTTACAGCATGAGCTGGCTGTCTGTGGGTGATAGGATAAGAAGAGTTAGTTATGAAACTGTGAAGGTCTGGGATAGTTGGCTAAAGATTGATTAATATCATACTGCAAGCAAAATCTGGAATCCTTCAATGTGGTTTAACACTCAACCTGTTGAAGTGGAATCGATGCAGGTTCTGAATTGAGTGACATCATAGATTGGATTTTATCCTATAGCTCCATCTGAAAATCTTCTTTTCATAAAAGATCCCCAGTTTGTGAATACTTTCAGAAACACTGACAGGAAGGAACACATGCAGAGATGGTTTTAGACAAATAAGGGGCATAGTTCTTATTTTAAATATTTCAAATATAGCAAGTGGTATGTGTGCATATCTAAGAAAACAATTACAGATAAAATAAAATCCCTGTTTAGTTTTCTCATCTCATTCTTCTATCTCAGAGTTAAGATTGTCTTGAGTTTTGTTTACTCTCCCCATGTATGATTTTAATTTTTTTGCTGTTAAAGATGACACTATTTATTTGTGCATTCATACACCATACTAGGTGTTGGGGCTAGAGCTATCCTTGTGGAAGGCATAGTCTAGTGTGGGAGGGCAGATAATAAAGCATTAAAAAGTGTAGTATGTTAGATAGGTGATATGTATTACAGAGAAAAAGCATGAAAGAAGGATAGAGAGTTCTGGAGGGTGGTATTATAATTTTTAAGAAGCTGAATAGTCAAGGCTTCACTGAGAAGGCATCATATGAATATAAACCAGGGAGAAGTAAGAGAATATGTCATGTGGCTTTCATGTGGAAAGCATTTCAGCTAAAGAGAACAGCAAGTTCAAATGTCCTAAGGTGAAGGTATTCTTGGTAGGATCAAGGAATAGCAAGAAAGCCAGTGTGATTGGAGAGGAGTAAATGAGGGACAGATGATAAGAGGTCAGAGAAGGCATAGGGACCCTGACTTATTTCTTATTGTGGAACATCCCAGATAACAGTATTTAGGAAAACAATTATGGTTACAATTATAACCCATTTTTTAGGTTTTTGTGATAGTGAGGCTTTTTCTCTCAGTGAGATAAAATATCATTGTGGGATTTTTGAATGGAGAAGTAACAAAATCATCCTGTCTTTGAATAAGATTCCTCTGGTTGCTGATTTGAGAATAGAATATAGATGGACAAAGGTACAAAGAAGAACACCAATTAGGAGGCATTTCAAAAGTCTCGGTAAGACTTGATGAGGGCTTAGATCAGGACGGCATAGTAGAGGAGTGAGTAGTGGTCAAATTTTGAATATATATTGAGGATGAGCCTTATTGCAGGTACTGTAAGGAGGCTGGAGGCCTATCTGGCAGGAGTTTTGCAGTTGCCACAAGATAAGACTTTAGTTCATTGGAAATTAGCTTGGAGTGCCTCCCACCTGCCCCAGGTGGCTTGGTGTCCTAATCTTTTGGGGCCAAGGTCTCACATTCAATTTTTATTCTTAACACTTTGTTCTACAAGGTTAGAGCCCAACATACATGCAGATAACTGCTTCTGAACCTCTGATGCTCGGCACTGAGGTAGGGTTGTTAATATGCTACCAAGCAAAATACCTACATACAATATAGATACACCCTCCTCTGATATTAAGGGGCATAATATATGGTATCACCCCCCAGAGAAAATACCTAAGCCAGGGGTGGTATTTGGCTCACAGGGACCAAACTGCTACTGGGTTGTTAACTAAATGAAGGTTTGCCTTATCTATTGGCTGTAAAACATTTGTCTTGCTGCCCCTAGCCTCACATTGCTGATGTTTCTTCCTGTTGCATAAGGGAATATTTCCCTGTCATGGGCTACCACTTACACTGAAGTTCACAATCATTCCAACTATTGGGTCTGA
Source organism: Leptonychotes weddellii (assembly GCF_054177405.1). NCBI lineage: Eukaryota > Metazoa > Chordata > Mammalia > Carnivora > Phocidae > Leptonychotes > Leptonychotes weddellii. Next base: position 44,468,291 of record NC_138377.1, read on the forward strand.
TGTGGAAGACTTGTTCTGATCTTCCCTACAGTGGTGCACAGAAGGCTCCACTTTAGATAACTAGTAGAGATGACTCATACACAGAAGGCCCCAGTATAGATAACTACCTTGTGACCTCAACACCATGCCCCTCACTCTATAAAAGCTGTGGGTTAAGGTCTGGATGTGGCAGAGAGTAGGGGTGGGGAATAGCCACATAGTTGCTGTGGGTCATTTCCTGCCCAATACCCCGCCACCCCATGGCTTGCTTCATTTTTCAGTCTCAAATTGCCGTCTCAGTCTGGTGAGTACTTTACTGTATCTCCTCCGCCTTCTAACACAGAAAAAAGACAAATACCATAGGATTTCACTTATATGTGGAAACTAAAGAACAAAACAAGTGAACAGAGAAAGAAACAGAAAAAAAGAAACATAAAACCAGACTCTTAAATACAGAGGACAAACCAGTGATTGTCAGAGGGGAGGTGGGTGGGGGGGGATGGGTGATGAGATAGGTAGAGGGGATGAAGAGGCACAAACTTCCAGTTACAAAATAAATAAGTCAGGGAGATGAAAAGTACAGCACAGGGAACATAGTCAATAATACTGTGATAATGTATAGAACTGTTGTATAAGAATGTTGTACACCTGAAACTAATATAACATTGTATATTAATTTTCTTCAATACAATAAAGAAATAAGTAGGTAAGTCATGGAGATGAAGAGTACAACATGGCGAATATAGTCAATAATATTGTAGTAATGTTGTTTGGTGACAGATGGTGACTACACTTATCATGGTGAGCATTGGGTAATATATAGAATTGTTGAATCAATATGTTGTATACCTGCAACCAATATGACATAGTATGTTAATTATACTTCAATAAAAAAAATGAGTTGTGTTTCTATACACTGACAATAAACCATCTGAAAGAGAAATTTAGAAAACATTCCCATTTACAGTAGCATCAAAAACAAATAATACTGGGGCACCTGGGTGGCTCAGTCAGTTAAGTGGCTGCCTTCAGCTCAGGTCATGATCCCAGGGTCCTGGAATCGAGCCCCGCATCGGGCTCCCTGCTCAGCAGAGAGCCTGCTTCTCCCTTTCCTTCTGCCTGCCACTCTGCCTACTTGTGCTATCTCTCTGCCAAATAAATAAATTTAAAAAAATCTTTAAAAAAAAACAACAACAAATAATACTTAGGAATAAATTTAACCAAGGAGGTGAAAAACCTGTGCACTAAAAAATATTAGACATTATGAAAGAAATTGAAGACACAAATGGAAAGATATTCCATGCTCATGGATTGAGAGAATTAATATTGTTAAAATGTCCATACTACCCAAAGCAGTCCACAGATTCAATGCAATCCCTATGAAAATTCCAAATGCATTTTTCACAGAAAGAGAAAAAAACTATCCTAAAATTCGTATGGATCCATTCTATTTCTTATCTTCTGATGTTATTTGTTTATCAATAGCAATATATCAATATTTTGATAAATATTTGATAAACATTTTATGATTTCAAATGTTAAATAAACAGATATTTTATACTTTCAAATTTTTGAAATTGTCTTATTTATCTTTATTTAAGAAATAAATTTATTTAATAAAGAAATTATTTTATTTATTTATTTGTTTTAAGAAATCCTTCCCTATCTTGAAGTTATAAAGATATTCTTCTTAGTCTTCAAAAGATATTTTTTATCCTTTAAATTTAGCCCTTTAATCCTCCTGAAAATTATTTTTGTAATTTCTGGAAATATTTTTGCAGAAGTTTTATTTATTTATTTTTTCTGGAACCTAGTTTTGTTTTTTTCCAATATAGGGAACAAATTTCTCTAGCACCATTTTAATGGATGGCTCGTTAGTTTTCTGCTGACATGGATTGCCACCTCTGTCATATATTGCGTCCATTTAAAAAGTCTGTTTCTAAGATTTCAGTATTTGTCTATATGTCTATTTCCATATTGATATTATATTAACTTTGGGCATATGGTTCATTGAGTTTCTAGATTAATTTGGAGGGAATAAACATTTTAATAATATTGAGTCTTTCCATCCATGTAGTTAGTATATCTTTCTATTTTCATCATTTTTGTGTCCTTAAATACTATTTCATATTTTTTTTAAAGATTTATTTATTTGAGAGAGAGAGAGAGAGTGCACATGTGAGCAGGAGGATGGGCAGAGGGAGAGGGAGAGAGACAATCCTCAAGCAGACTCCCTGCTGAGCGTGGAGCCTGGCCAGGACCCTGAGATCATGACCTGAGCCCAAATGAAGGGCTGGGTGCTTACCAACTGAACCACCCAGGCACCCCTATTTCATATTTTTCTTATAAAAATCTTCCACAACTTTTGTTAAATTCATTTTAGATACCTTGTATGTTTTGTTGCTATAGTGAACAGGATTTATTTTTCTATTCTATTTTCTATTTGGTTATTACTGGCATATGGGAATGCTAATGGCTTTGGTGAGTTGGTCTTATACTAAAAAACATTACTAGTCTTTGTTAACATTTCTAATACTATGTCCATAGTTTCTCTTGAATTTCTATGTATACTGTAGTAACCCTGTTTTCCAATAGAGTCAATTTTTTTCTTTCTAATTCTAGTTTCTCATTTTTTTGGACAAGAAGTGATAGAGAATATTCTTGTCCTGATATTTTGATGAGAATCTTACTAAAATATTATTTATTAAGCATAATGTTTGCTATAAATTTATTAAGCATTCTTTATCAAGATCAGGTTGATCAAGTTTTCTTCTATTTCTTTTTTGCTAAGCAGAGTTTCATGAAGAGATGATGAACATTAATACATGGCTTTCTGCCATTGAGATGCTACTATTTTCCCTGATAATCTATTAATGTCAAGTATCAGATTCATAGCTTCAGTGATGCCTAATCATCCTTGAATTCCTAAGATAAACTATACTTGCTTGTGGTACGTCTAAAAAATAATCTGCTAAATTTGATTTACTAAAGTTTATTTAGGATTTTTTTTTTCTATAATCATGAGATTGGCCTACAAGTTTCTTTTTCTTGTATTTCCCTTGTCTGATTTAGGTAGAATATGCTACTGTCATAAAGTAGCTGAATTAGTCTTCCTTCTTATTCTATTATCTGAAACAGTTTATGTAATAAAAAATATTATTTCTTTGGGGCGCCTGGGTAGCTCAGTTGGCTGAGCATCCAACTCTTGATTTCAGCTCAGATCATGCATGATCTTGGGGTCCTGAGATCAGTGGGGAGTCTGTTTGAGATTCTCTCCTTCTGCCCCTCCCACTACTCACATGCTTGCGTGTGTGCTCTCTTTCTCTCTCAAATAAATAAATAAATCTTTAAAAAATACTTCTTTAAGGCTTGGAAAACTTATAAAACCATCTGTCTTACCATCCATAAGTATTTTGATTTTTTCATTCAAATTCCTGAATAGTTGTTGGTATATTTAGGTTTTCTCATTTCTCTTGAGTAAATCTTCTTGAAAAAGATTTCTTTATATATATTTTCAAATTTATTAGCATAAATTCATTCATAGATTTCACTTGTGATTTTCAAATACAAACTATATTTCTAATTATGTCCCCCTTTTTATTTCTAATATGTTTGCTGTGCTTTCTCTCTCCTTTTTTCTCCCTTCCTCTCCATCCCTCCCTCTTTCTTTTTAAATCTGTTTTTGTTAGAATCTTTTTAAAAAGTATCAGCTTTTGATTTGTTGCTCTCTGTTGTTGCTTTTCTGTTCCATTAATTTCTGTTAATGCCCGTTATTCCTTTTTTCAGGTTTTAATTTTTTAGTTTATTTTTGAGTTTAGTCTGTTATTCTCTTACAGCTCATTAAGTTAAAACCTTGGCTTTTTTCCTCATCTTTCCTTTTTATATAAATGTTTTTAAAGCTGTATGTTTTTTTTCCAGCTATTCCTTTAACTGTATGCCATTCCTTGTATGTAACATTTTCATTATTACTCACTTCTAAATGTTTTATAACTTTATTGCCATTTCCTCTTTAGTACAGTTTATGTTAAATGCCTTTAAAGTTTATAAACAAACTGAGGGTTTTAGAGGGGAGGTGGGTGGAGGGATGGGTGATCCCAGTGATGGGTATTAAGGAGGGCATGTATTGCATGGAGCATTGGGTGTTATATGCAAACAATGAATCATGGGACACTACATCAAAAACAAATGATGTACTGTATGGTGACTAACATAACATAAAAAAATTTTAAAAAGTTTATAAACATGTGCTTTTATATCTTATTTTCACTTTCTAATATTAAATTAGATATAGACAGAAAATAGGATAAACATGCTGCCCTTTGAAATTTTGTCGAGTCTGCCATTGTGGTTTATCACATGGTCAATATGTATAAATACTCTGCATTTTCCATATAGAAAAGAATGCATATTTTCTATTTATTTTATCTATTAGATAAAACTTGTTAATTTTGTGGTCACATACTTTAACCACTTACACTTTTTTCCTATTTGATCCATTGGTTTCTGATAGTGATATGTTAAAATATTTCATTATATTTGTCAATCTAGAATTCTGGTGTTTAAAGTGGGATCTGCAAATTACTTGTGTCAGAATTACCTGATTATCAGAATTACTTGTTACAAATTCAGATTGTCTGGCCTTACTTCAAACTAGATTAAAATCTCTGGGGGGAGGGTCCCTAGGACTCTTCATTTTAAATAAGATTTGCATGTGATCTTCATATGCACTAAAGTTGTGAACCCCTAATCTAGGACATGATGCAAACCACTGCCATGTTTCTAATATTTTATAGCATGTCTCTGAATATTCAGACAGACAGTCCTGTTTTTACATGTCTGATAATTTCCAGGTGGGTGGATAAACACCATAGTCAGGGACTCCATAGGATTGATTTTGGCTGCTAAGGAAGCACAGCCAATAAAACTTTTGATGAATTAGCTGGTTGGCCTTGGGCATATTACTTACACTTTTAAGCCTCACTTTCTCCATCTGTAACATGAAATAAATAGATTTGTTGTGTTGAATAAGTGAGATTATATGTACCAATATCTGACACCTAATAAATACTCAATACGTAGTAGTTGCTGTTACAAAGAGAGGAAAGAGGCAAAAAGCTTGAACATTCAATATAATGGTCCTCCCCAAACTTATTTCAGTTTCAGTTTTTTAAATATGCTTAACATCTTACAATTTGAATTGGTATTTCTTGGAGAAAGAGTGATAAAATGCTTTTGAAGAGCTTAAATAATGAAAAATACCTACACAAAGAATGACTTGCATTTGACTCCAGGTATAGGTTATAACTCATGTTTTAATAATCCCTTCTTTAATCTTTATGGCTATTTGAAATCTAATTACATTTGACAACAAAATTAAGTAAAATTGGTTTTAAGTTTCTTTAAAATTGGTAGGTAAAATTGAATGAATTGATATTTTCAATAAGAAATGAACTGGCATTCCATTAATCTCATACATTAAAATTGTTTTTAGTATTGAAAAATGGCATGATTGTGATTGATCACTGGTTTAAAAAACCCTTTTTTATTCATACATCTGAAAGGAATATTTTTAGGTGCACAAAAACTGGTTAATATTGGGCACATAATAGCAAAACATAAGATTTTCTTATCTATATTTCCTTGGGAATAAGGCTCATGTACATGCAAAATGTTTAAATCTCTGTTTTTGGTAAAAATAGTTCTGGCCTTGACTCCCAGTTCTGCTGCTGCCTAACTGAGTGACTGTGAACCATTCTCACTACCTTTTGAAGTTTCAGTTCCTTTTCCGTAACAATGGAAAAAATAATAGTACATATATCACAGGACTGTTGTGAAGATTTGATAAATTAATGCATTTAAAGCTTTTACGTCTGTGTCTAAGCTTAGTAAGGCCTAATAAATAGCAATTATTTTCATTAGCTCTCTAACACATTCTAGATATCATCAGTATTATTTAGTGGCATCTTTAGTCTGTAAATAAATGTAATATAACTAACATTGATGATGTACTTATGAATTAAACTCTTATAACTCTATGCTCTAGTACATGTACATATAGTACCTGCTATAAATACTATTATTATTAACAGTTTTCATAGAGGGAAACTGAAGAGTAGAAAGTGAAGAAATGAACAGAAGTTCCCAAAAGCCAAGTTTTGAAGCCAAACGTTGTATCTTGAGAGTTTATATTTTTTACCATAATACTTAGGAATTGGTGAGGGAAGCATTTAGTGTTTTATCAAGGATGACCAGCACAGGGTCAAATATCCACTTAGAGTTGGAGATTGGCTTCTGGAAGGAAAGATTTCATCAGGTTATTCTCAGCAACTAAAATAATAGCAGTCAATTGTTATTTCAATAATATCGATGTCCTTCTATTTTTCTTTCTCTCTTCCTCTCTTCCTCTCTTGTACTCTTCTTTACCCCCCCTCCCACCCCCAGCTACCTATCTATCCATCTGTAACAGGGAAGCCTTCATGGTCTCTATATAAAGTGAAGAGTGTCTATAATGGGACATGGACCAAGCTTTATTATATATTGTTTCATTTATTTCCATCAAGCCAGCTTTTAGAAATATCTTCTATCTTAAGTAAAATTTCACACTGGAGAATATATAAATTATTAAAGAGTGACTTACCATCTTTCATCAAGAAAAATTGATTTTCAGAACATAACTTTAAGGGTGTATTCAGGTGCATTCATTTTTTTTCCCCACAGAGTGCAAAGATTAATTTACCATCACATCAATAAGAAGGAGTGATTATGACAAACTCCTGAGTTGAGAATAGTCATTAAAAGTAAGCAAGAGATATTTCACAGGTCAAGTATTTTGTCTGTGAGCCTTACCCGGGCTATTAGTTTAAAAATGTTTCTCTTCAAGGCAAAGTAAATTCTTGCAGATAGATCTTTTTCACAAGGTCTTTCCTAGGGATTGGTTGGGGTAAGGTGATTGACATGAGCTCTTTTCTGGATGATTGAGTCTAAATTTTAATCTCATGGCTGAGAGTTAATGTATCTTCCCAAGTCTTCAGAGTCCTCTTGAGTCACCATTATGCATTTATTGCCTAATACTAAAGTACTGAATTGGTCTGAAACATTTAAAAGTGGTGTTTCTGTAAGAGATTTTTTTAAAAAGCAAAATCTGTTTATAGAACAGTGAATTTTTACTTTCTGCTACAGAGAGCCTTCACTCTTATGATTCTGTAAACATTCACTAGGGATTTAATTTAGCTGTATAAAACCTGTGCTTTTAGGGAAGGAGGTCAGCATCATGGCAGCAGAAGACATCCCTCCTTTTTGTCCCCCCTTTTAACAATTAAAATTTGGTATCTACCCCCAAACAAAACAGCCTCTGTGGAAGTTTTGCGAATGGGCACCATTTGCCAAGGGAGCCAGGAGGAGTCTCAGCCACCTGTGCATTGGATACAAGGCAGATCGACCTCAGTATGAGCCATGGAACCAGCAGTAACCTGCAGGTAGGCTCTAGCTCCTCTTGGCTGAGGTTGGGGAGCATCTGTAGAATGCTGGCTTGGGCAGACGGCCACAGATGAAAGACCCTTTGCAGAAGTCCAGATTTTCTGTGGAAATATTCCAGAACTTTGTTGGAGGAAAAAAACACAAGAGTTTGGGTGTCTTGGAGGAGATAAAAAGAGGAACTTTACCAGCGCTGCCTATCTTCCAAGGTGGCACACTTCCTGATTTCATTCTACACTACAAAGCTATAATAATTAAAATAGTATGGTCCTGGCATGGAAATAGACATATAGACTAATGGAACAGAACTGAGAGACCAGAAATACCCCCCCATATACAGTCAATTAATATTTGACAAGGAAGCCAACATTACTAATGGGGAAAGGATAGTTTCTTCAATAAATGGTTTTGGGGAAACTGGATAACTACATATATGTAGAAAAATGAGAATGAACTTCTATCTTATATCACTCACAAAAATTAACTTGAAACGGATGAAAGACCTAAACATAAGATCTAAACATTAAAACTCCTAGAAAAAAATGGAGAAAAAGCTCCTTGACAAGAGTATTGGCAACAGTGGTTTTTGGGTGTGACAGCCAAAGTCCAGCAACAAAAGCAAAAATCAATAAGTGGGACTACATCAAACTAGAAAGCTTCTGCACAGCAAAATTAACATTCAACAAAATGAAAAGGCAACCTGCTTAATGGGAGAAAATGTTTGCCATCCATATATTGGATAAAGGGTTAATATCCAAAATATATAAAGAACTCATTCAACTCAATATAACAATCCAATTAAAAAGTGGGC
>NC_138377.1:44477053-44509125 GCF_054177405.1 Leptonychotes weddellii
AATTAAAAAAATTAAAAGTTCCAGTTTTGTGCTCCGCGGCTCTATCACTTGCCAGAAGTGACTGGCGGAGGCAGGGGGGAAGGATTCTATATAGTGAACACAGGATGTGCTGAATAAAGTTAAGCTCCTTAGCTTAGCATTCAAGGCTACCTATTTATATTTAGCTTCTGTTTCTGCTCTTGGCTTTGTGTGTTATCGTTTTCCTTTCCAATTTTTTGGTATGTGGCTTATATACACAACAATGGCTTTTGTATACATTTTTACTGTTCTCTTTTTTCTCCTTCCCCATTATGACTTATCTTTTAGACATTCATACATCTCTTCATTGAGTTACTTATATTCCTGGGAATTTGTTGGTATCTTATTTTTGTTTTTTTAAAATATTTATTTATTTATTTGAGAGAGAGAGAGAGAGAGTGCGAGCGGGGGGAGGGAAAAGGGAGAGAAACTCAGACTGCCTGCTGAAGTGCAGAGCTGGATGTGGGGCTCCATCCCAGGGCCCTGAGATCATGACCCAAAATCAAGAGTCTGTCGCTCAACCAACTGAGCCACCCAGGCGCCCTTTGTTGATATTTTAAATTTGCTATGCTAGTTTGTTTTATATAGCAGATGTTCTAGTCATTTATTTTGAGTGGGTTAATTCTTGGAATTTGTTTGAATATTATGCACATATTATAATGATTAAGTTGTTTAAATGACTCAGTTATTTGGGCATATAAACTATTGTGTTTTTTCAAATTAGCAAACAAGGTGTTATTTCTGCAGAGTGAGATCTGGTGCTGCTGTGTACCTCAGATACAACTGGTATTCTGGACAGACCCCATACCAGATCTCTAAAACTGTCTCTAAGATTTTAGATAGTTCAGACTTCTCAAAGTTTTTTTTTTTTTTTTAAGATTTTATTTATTTATTTGACAGAGAGAGAGACAGCGAGAGAGGGAACACAAGCAGAGGGAGTGGGAGAGGGAGAAGCAGGCTTCCTGCAGAGCAAGGAGCCCGATGCGGGGCTCGATCCCAGGACCCTGAGATCATGACCTGAGCTGAAGGCAGATACTTAACGACTGAGCCACCCAGGTGCCCCAAGACTTCTCAAAGTTTAAGGCTGCATAGCCACATGGAAAGATTCAGATTGACTTGGATTGAAATATTGACTCCTTCACTTCTGTGTTACAAAGTAACCATGTTACTTTGGATACATTATTTAACTTAGCTGAGCTTTTGTTTCCTCATCTGTAATATGTATTCACAGGTATTTATCAAGTACTTCCTATATATTGGACATTGTTCTTGAGGTGATATTTTAAGTTCTTAGGGTTAAAAAAAGACGCTATACAACACAACATTGGTGCTCAGTAATCAATAATTCATAGTCCCTATCATCATTCCCTTAATTCATTTAAAAGCATGGTTTTATTTTATCAGCACCATTTGGTAGAGCAGAATTGGTGTAAGTTGGATCTTTCTTGGTCTCTTTGTAAACTCTGGGCTTTAGACAGTGGAAGTGTTTGTTTGGCCTGCAGAGTGTTTAAGTACAAAAGAATTCGAATACTTTTAAAGTATACAAATGACTTGTATCTGCATGCCCACCTTTTCCTATTGTGTTGTCCTAGGCTCTTGGCTCTTAGGCTTGGCTGCCCGTCAGAATCACTTGGGGGCACTTTTAAGTATCTGGATGTCCAGGTTGCATTTCAGACCAAACACAAAAGAATATTTTGGAGGTGGGATCAAGGCATCAGTACTAGTTAAAGCTCTTCAGGTGATTCCAATGTGCAACAAAGGCTGAGAAAAATTTGGGGTCTGTTTCATTTGTTTCTGTCAACTGTGTGGCTCCCAAAGGCAATGGTGTCATTCCTAAAGGTGTTTCTATGATCCTGACTTCTAGGTAGGCCTCTTTGTTTCAGGCAACATTCAGGGTCTGGCTCATACCCTGTCCCCATTCAGTAGTGAAGCTCTCTCTTTTCTGATACAGGCCACTCATTTTTAGGCCCTTGCTCACCTCTGAACACACTGTTTGAATTGGCAGAACTTTGCTGTGGGTCAATGTGCAGGATTATCCCTGCCACCTGTTTCCTGGGATCTTGGGATTTTCCCCCTAAACTGTGAAAGCGTCTCTCTTTTGGCTGTTCCCTGGAAGTTGGGGCTCTAGGCATTACTCTGCCCTCTGTGACTGCTCTGCCTTAGTTTAGGTAGGTGGCTTCAAGTTAGGTAGAATCTTTTGGGTTGACATTTAGCCACTTCTTCCAGAAATGCTATTTCTCTTGTGCTCCTATTGGGAGAATTATTGACCCCAAATGTAGAAACATTAGTAGGAGGAAAATGACAACAGATGTGTCCTGAGCTAGAAATAACGGACAAAGGTTGGGAGGCAGCCAACAGTGATGATTTTCAGAAGGTTTAAAAGTAAACCTAAATAATTCCCATCTGTGTCTGACTTAATTTTTCTATCTCCAACAAAGTGTTTAAACAAACATATTTTGGACCCTCAGCTGTATAATTTTAGTTGTTTAATGGGCTCAATAAAAACCCTTGTGTGTATGTTTGTAATAACCTATTTGATCTGTGAAATTGAATGCCCAAGTAGATCGTCTCAGGGAACTGTTGGCTGAAAACACTTGCCTGTCTTTTATTGTTTCCCATGAACTGTTGTGATAAGACACTGGGAGAGCGATTAATACAAACTACATCTGAAATAACAATTACCAGTTGAACTCCTGCCATGCATTTAGGGTTATGTAAACAGCTTGGTGGGCTTCACAGAAGGCAGATTTTAAGCGGCTTGCATGAAATGGTGAAGTGAAATCCTCGAACAGACATCAATATTAATAATCCTTTAACAGTTTTATGATAGTGGTAATAAAAATCAACTCAGGTTCCTGGAATAATTTCTCTCCCACTCTGTGACGAATGCATCCTTTATTATGAGATGCCATTGTTCAGGGTCTTTGGTAACCATGGAGCAAATGGCCATGGTGGCTTTCTTGAGTTTCACTATTATTGATATGGTTTATTTAATTCAGCTTTTCAATTTCTTCTTTTAGTCTGAAGTCACAAATTAATTACGCCTGTACTTGCCATGGAGTCATTGACCTAACTTGAAATAAATATTTTATATATGTATAAGTAATATATTTATATATAAAATATTCTCTATATAGAATACACATAGTATATTCTATAATAATTCTTAAGTATATAGAATATATATATATTTAGAATATTTTATATTTAAAAATTCCTCCCTAGCCTGGATTAATCTAATCTGTTCAACCTTCAACTTTCCACCAGTAACTTTAATCTAAAACTCTTTTTTTGTTGCAATCTGGGTATATTAGTCTTATTCTGATAACCATTTCCTCTCATCTCACCTATCCCTTTAATGGCTTTTTAATCTTCTTTGTTGAAGATCTTGCTTTCCTTCTGAGTTGACCTATTGCTAAATACCCTTGACAAGTGCTCAGGAAAATGGCACCTCTCCTCCTTGCTCTCCTCCAAAGAGGAGCTGATCTATATTCCTGTTGACCTATAAAGAATGTTCGCTAAAACATGACCTTGAGTAGGTCACTTGTGTTCACAAAACTCCAGTGACTTCTCGTTTGCTTTTCAGAATAGCATCTGGAGTAAATGACCAAATCCTACTTCCTCTGTGAAGCCTTCCTTCCCATCCTTGAAAAAGGCAATACCCTCTCTTCTAGAAATCTAAAGTATTATTTTCCACACTGCTCATAATTTACTGTCCTGTATTGTAGTTATTTTTGTGCTGTCTGTATCTCATCCATCTAATAGATGATAAACTCCCAGAGGGTGCCTCCCACAGAACAAGTGCTCAATAAATATCTGTCCTTGATGAGAACAGATGATAGATCATATTTTGTTGGAGGATTGGAGGCGAAGTCTCAGAAGTAAACCTATAGTTTTAGGCCTATCCCCTCCCCCACAATAAAATAGGAAACATTTGTTGAAGGCTTATGATGTATTTGGTATTTGACATGAATTTTTTTTTAATCTTCCAAACCCTATAAAGTTAGTGCTGTTATTAATGGATGGGGGAAACAGAGGCATAGGTAGTTTAAATAATCCATCCAAGGTCATATTGACAATAAATAGGTAGCTTAGATTTTGAAACCAAGGGAGTCTGATTCTAAAACCTATGCCTTAATATTTGCACATCTTGCCTCACTCCCATCCCATCTGAGCTTAGTTTGGAATGGAATTCAGGGTGTAAGTATCAAGAATCTGTGCTCCATGAAATATTTGGTCCTTTAGAAGGATTACAAAACATAATTTCAATGATCAGGTTGATTTTTTTTTAAAGACTTATTTATTTATTTTAGAGAGAGAGATAGAGAGAGAGCAGGAGGAGGAACAGAGGGAGAGGGAGAGAAGAATCTCAAGTAGATATTGAACCGAATTATAAATTCTAATTCCAATTCTAACCTCTAATTTTTTTATTTAAAAATTCATTCTCAACTGTGAATGCTTTTTTTTTAAAGAATTTATTTATTTATTAGAGAGAGAGAGAGAGAATGAGAGAGAGTAGGCACGAATGGGGAGGGGAGGAGCAGAGGGGGAGGGACAAGCAGAATTCCCTGAGCATGGAGCCTGATGTGGGGCTCAAAGTGGGGGCTTAGAGCATGTTGCAGAGAATCTAAGAAGACATGGATTGCAAGATGCACCGTCTTCATCACATCGCTAAGAGAGAAACTGCCAAATAAACATGTCACAGAGCTTTCTTATCACTTGGATTTTAACATTTCATTCTGTTTTTTAAAGTTTTAATTTAAATTCCAGTTAGTTAACACTGTGATATTAGTTTCAGGTGTACAATACAGTGATTCAGCACTTCAGTACAACACCTGGGGCTAATCATCACAAGTGTACTCCTTAATCCCCATCGCCTATGTAACCCATCCCCCCATCTTCCTCCCCTCTGATAACCAACAGTTTGTTCTCTAGAGTCTGTTTCTTGGTTTGTCTCTCTCTCTCTTTTTTTCCCCCTTTGCTCATTTGTTTTGTTTCATAAACCCACATATGAGTGAAATCATATGGTATTTGTTTTTCTCTGACTTATTTTAAAATTTTATTTTTAATGAAAGCATAAACAATATTAATTGGTTAAGGTATTCCTTACACTTCTTTATATCTGGAGTCTGAATCTTTTTTTTTTTTTTATTTTTTATTTTTATTTATTTATTTTTATTCTTATGTTAATCCCCATACATTACATCATTAGTTCTAGATGAAGTGTTCCATGATTCATTGTTTGTGCATAACACCCAGTGCTCCATGCAGAATGTGCCCTCCTCAATACCCACCACCAGGCTAACCCATCCTCCCACCCCCCTCCCCTCTAGAACCCTCAGTTTGTTTTTCTGGAGTCTGAATCTTTAATGTCTATGTTTTTCACACATTATCATTCTCTACACCATCAAGAGTATTGGTAGGGCAATATTTCTTGAAAGAATGCTCCATTACCACCTCTGAGATTTTTTTGCCGGCCACTGATACCAATTTTGCAAGACTGGATGCAAATGTGCCAGCTACCAGAATTTCATCTCTCCTACTTCCTGGCCAGCAGCATCGATGAAACACTTCACATTTTGAAGTTAAAATGTCAAAAACACTGACCAGAAACTGGTGGAAGAGAGCAAATATAATTTCATTTAAACAATGGGTTCCACTGTTTGAAAACATGTGAAAACCTCTGGTGTTGTCAAAAGAACCTTGGTCTTGGGGAATCCGAGGTCTTGGCTTGAGTCCTGGCTCTTCTGACTAGCTGTAGCATGCAACATAATCTCTCTGAGTCGGTTTTCTTTCTTTCTTTTTTTTTTCTTTTAAAGATTTTATTTATTTATTTGTCAGAGAGAGAGAGAGAGAGAGAGGAAGGGAGGAATGGCACAGAGGGAGAATGAGAGGGAGAACCTCCCCATGGAGCAAGGACCCTGGGATCATGACCTGAGCCAAAAGCAGACGCTTAATTGACTGAGCCACCCAGGCGCCCCCTGAGTCTGTTTTCTAACCTGTACTCAAGGATGCTTATCTCATGCGATGGTTGCAAAGATTAAAAAAAAATTTAAATTTCACTGAATCAGGAAGGTTTCTAGCTTGTTTGCCACTATCTTTCCATTATGTGGAGCAGTAACGGAGACCTAACAGTGATTTCTAACAACTGCCTGCTGAATGAATGAACCAATGAATGGCCATTTCAGATGTGGTCAGCTACATGCCAAAGTCTTTATGTTGCCATGTTGCTGTGGCAAGAGGCAGTGTGTTCTAACTGAAAGAGGAAACTCAGCAGGGGATAGTCCCTTCTTCATTTTGTCTCAGTGGTTTTGTGGCATTGAATTCTGTCTACTTCCCAAATACTGGTAATTTCTTCTGGTCTAAAATTACTCGGTTATTTTCTTCTCTATTAAAGAAAGAAAAATCAACGTAATTGTAGGGCAGAAAGCTGTTCTATCACTCTTGAATTATTAAAAATGTCATTAATTATAGTTTTCTTATATATGTCTGTTGTTGAAATATTAAAAGATACAGAAGATGTGGAAAAGAAAAATGCCATTATTTGTAATTCCACTACCTGGAGAGAGTCATTACTAATACTTTTTTCTTACATAATTGGTAGTACTGTGTACATATTATTTTGTAATCTGATTTTTCACTTGATATATTCGAATATTTCTCCATATTATTTAAATGTTCTTCATATACATTGTCTATGAGGGATGCTCCATTATAATTTATTCGAATAATCTATACTTGCTGGAGATTTAGATTGTTTCCCATTTTTCACTATTTTAAATATCACAGCAAAGAATATTTTTAAATGTTTCTATTTATGTACCTCTCTGATGATTTTTTTTAGAATAAATTCTTGAAAGTGGATTCATAGGGTCGTAGAGTTTGAAGTCTTGTAGAGTATGAAATCTTATTCTAGTTTAGTTAAGAACATTTAAATTTAGCTACAAATTTTATCCGGGCAGTGATAAGGTAAGGAGGAGCATGTTGAAGGTGGACCTGCTCGGAATTGCCAGGTGGGACCTGCCAGCGTCACCCTCCTACTTTCTTAAGGCCTTGTTGTTGCCTTGTAGTTCCTGAGAGACATAGGGCTCATGGGTTACTAGGACTGTCAGATATCAGGACTGAGAAGGTCTTTTATTTGTCTTTCTTTTTCCATCCAAAAAAATGGAACGCAGTATCCTCACTAAATGACGGGTAACTACGAGAAACAGATCTCATTATTCTCTCATTTCATTCATATGATGGATGAGTCAGAAAATGGACGCAAGGTCGAGCACCAGGGGATCTGATTGTCACAGCATGAAAAGCTTTTTTTTTTTTTTTTTTTTTATTCATGAGAGACAGAGCGAGAGAAAAAGGCAGAGGGAGAAGCAGGCTCCCAAGGAGCAGGGAGCCCGATGTGGGACTCGATCCCAGGACCCTGAGATCATGACCTGAGCCGAAGGCAGACGCTTAACCATCTGAGCCACCTAGGCGCCCCAGCATGAAAAGCTTTTTAATGATAACTGCATATATGCTCCCACATCACTGCCAACAGAGCCAATACAATCTAGTTCGAATGGCAGATGTACTGATTCCCATGTGGGACCATTGACGTTTTTACAAACCATTTGTAGCCCAGTGTCGCTGTGTTTTGCCAAGTTGCGTCTTCCCAGTGAAGTCCAAATAGAACCAGAGAGAGGTTCAGTTTTCAATGCAGTGAAAAATAGACAAGGGGAAAAAAAAACCTGGATTACTCTCCAAAATTATAATGCAAACCTGCCCCAGAAATGTGTATTATTTTTCTGAATGCATTCCAGCTGAACTGGAGGGAAAATAACAACCAAAGACCGTAATGACTCATTGGTGGATATTGTGTCCCATCTGTTGGTGGTAGTAAGAAAGGCTCTAGGCTGTTATATCTGAAACACTTCTCACTGGTAAAAAACCCAAATCCCTCATGGCATTTTTCTGCCTCTGAACTCGTGTTGTATCTCATTTTTTAGGAAGAAAAAAATATGAAAATGGTGGGATGTTGTTACATATTTGTCTGAAGGGCCGTAAAATTTTCAAGCACTGCTTGGCTCTTTCTGGCGAAGGAGATGTGTTGGTTTTATAACAAGCAACAAGAAAGGCTTTGTGAGCCAAAAACTTTGATTCCTACAGAGTGCTGTATTCTTGGTTAACACTTAAAGACTTTAGTCCTTGTAACGGTTAATATTGATCAACTTGACTTGCCATGGAGCGCCCGGATGAAACATTCTTTCTGCATCTGTGAGGGTGTTTCTGGTTGAGATTAGCATTTGAATTAGTGGACTCAGTGACAGAGATTGCCCTCCCTGATGTGGGTGACCATCATCCAATCCACTGAGGGCCTGAACAGAATGAAAAGCCCAGCAAGGAGGAATTTGTGGAACCGCCCATTCCCACCCCCCCCAAGGATTTTTTAACCTGTTCACTGCTTGAGCTGAGACATCTTCTGCCCTTGGACTGGAATTTATACCGTCTGCTCCCCTGGCTCTCAGGCCATTGGACTTGGATTGAATTACACCACTGGCTTCCCTGGGTCTCCAAATTGTAGATGGCAGGTAATGGAACTTCTCAGCCTCCACATTCTTGTGAGCCAGCTCCTCAAAATAAATTTCTCTCTCTCTCTCGACATCTACCTATTTATCTATTTACCTAGATATACATATTTACACACATATATAGATATAGACATAGAGAGAGATACGGAACAGAATCTATGAGTTCTGTTTCTCCAGAGAGCCCCATTTATTACCATAATTTACTCAGATTTTCCTTAAGGAAAACGATAAACCTAATTGTATTTATGGCCCAATGTGTTGGTCACTGACTTTCACTATTGTGGGGTCAAGATTCTGGCTTAGGTCAGGTTTAATTTATAGATGCACATCTGGACTCAACCAGTCAACAATTAGCATGAGAACTGAGGTGCCTCTGGGAAAATCTATCTTAGGAACCCAATTTGCAAGCCTTAGTCATTGCAAAAGAGAAGCAATTTTAGCACAGAACTGAGTCTATCCTTTGGTTTTGCCAGTCCTAACCCCCTCATTGGATTCATGACTGAATCTTGTTGGGGCAGAAGCACTAAGTGAAAGTGAAAGAGCTATTTTAATCCTTAAAAAGATGCTTTTAAAAACATCAGAGCCCCAGCAGGACCCAGGTTGGGAAGCCCATATTGAAGTGTTCCCCAGAGTATGGGCAGAGCAGTGGGGGAGATCATGGTGGTGTCTAGAGGAATCTTGCAGTGGAGGTCCCACACCCAGAAGGGACAGATTCATCGTGAACACTCGTGACTCAGTTCCTGCAGACTCCTGGAGTACTTGGTAGTGGGAGGGGTTAAAGGGCTGGGGGTGTTAAGGACAAGCAAAATTATAAGCCAGTGAAATCGGAGCTATTTCTGTTAATATGACTTCATTTACACCCTGGGAAATTAGAGTCCTCAAATCAGCATTTGGTTCACAAGGTACTCATGAGAATCATTTAGTTAAAGAGTATTAATGTTGCAGAGGCCTAATGCCACAGAGACCTAATATTAACCATACTGAGATCTAACTGTGAAAGAAAATTAGGGGAACTAGTCAAACAACGTTGCTGAAGGGCAGAAAATGTTTGAACTTGCTGCTTTTTTCTCCTCGGTATGTATGTAATGGGAGTAAGATATTTTTGCCCCAAGCTGAATGGCAGTTTACCTATGTGATGGGGTTGTTGGTGGAGGAGTGTGGGGTGAGGCGTGGGGGTGTGTGTGGTGTTCTTCAGTCTTTCTCCAACACTGTGGAACACCTTCTTTTCTAAGTTTACATTTTTAACTGACTGACACAGGGAAGCCAAAAACCAGCCCCCTTGCCTCAAGCTGGAACACTCTAGGGTACAAGTCACGCTCCTGAGCTTCTGTGGTCAGGCTACAGCTGATGTGCGGGGGACCCAGGCACTGTTTAAAATACTTTATAGATTTACTTATTTAGTCTTCACAACAATGCTGTGAGTCAGGTCCTGCTTTAATTCCATTTTAAGGATGAGGAAACTGAGACACAAGGAGGTCAAGAAAGTTGCCAAAGATCACAGAACTGATAAATGACAGAAGTGGAATTCTATTTTTTTTTTTAAGATTTAATAATTTATTTTAGAGAGGGTGTGTCAGGGGGAAGGGCAGAGGGGAAAGGAAGAGAGAGTCTTCAGCAGGCTCCACACTGAGTGCAGAGCCAGAGGTGGGGCTCAATCTCACGACCCTGAGCTGAAACCAAGAATTGGATGCTTAATCAACTGTGCCACACAGGTGGCCCCAGAAGTGGAATTCGATCCTAGGCATCTGGCTCCAGAAGCCAAGCTCTTACTCCAGAGGCCGTACGCATTCTTAGTGGTTGTATTCACCTGTAGGCAGAGACATTTCAATGGCATCGAATCTACAAAGGTGTGTGTATGTATTCGTGGTGGTGTTGGCAAGTGTGTGATGACAGTAAATTACAAGTCAATGATATTTGAGGAGCTTTACGTTTTTGAAGAAAATTGGAGCAGAATTTAAGGTTATCAACAGATAGGTATTACAAGTCCTTCAGTCTAACAGTCTTTAAATCTCTCCTCTTTAAGGTCAAAGCCCTGTGTACTAATCCCTTATGAAGAACAGCAGTCTGATTTAGTTTCATACCCTTTGACAGAGCCACCCATCACTGTATACCACCTGCCTGATATGGAAAAGATTAACTTTGATCTGATGAGCTGTATTTTATAAATAGAATTAATCACTGGCTGCAGGGAGATGAGGTCATCAGATTTACACTGAAGTTCTAATGCCGAGCAGACATCAAAGCCACATCTGCTCAGCTCCTGTTCAAAGGATAAACCTTCTCTTCTCTGTGGAGGTGCTTGGTCCTGGCTCCTCAAACAAGAGCATCCTTTCTGGGCTGCAATCTTGCTGCTCTGTGCATTCATTTTGGAATGGATAGAGAACCTGATAGAGTAAAAGGTGTGTTTTCTTTCCATTATTGGTGTCCTCTCAAAGCTCCATTTTCTGCCAGTCTTTGAGCATGATGTGTTTTTTCTTAGATGTCTTTGACACCTCTAGTCTTCTGCCATTGTAGTTTGTTTTGCATGAATTTGCTCCTACCCATTGCTTTCCTCATCCATGAGAGGAGGGGAAATCATTTTCCTGTCCGTATTTTGTCCTCTCTCTGGGCCCCTCCACATGGACATGGTAAGGAACAGATAAGCTGTCCCAAGGCAGGGAAGCCCCATTTCTGGGGCCTCAAGAAGCAGTTTAGTAGCTATTATATTTTCCTCTGTTGACACTGAAAAGTTTCCACCTCAGAGGCATTGACCTCCATGTTACAAATCCTCTTTTGGATCTGAGATTTCTTGCTATAACACACACGTATTGTGTGGAACCCCAATACCAATAGAAAAAATGGCTATAGTTACTCCTGTATCTTCCCTTCACTGTTTTCAACACTACAGGCAAACTTGGTTCATGGCTGGTCAGTAATATGTATTTAAGATGCAGTTTCTTCCTGGAATATGTTGAGTTTGGGGCACCATTCAAAACTGGATTGATTTCAGGGCACTCAGTGCTCGCTTCGGCAGCACATATACTAAAATTGATTTCAGGGCACTCAGGATTTCAGAACCTTCTAGGGCAGAACTCAGAGAACCTTTCTGATCTGTGCTCTCATTGAGCACTCTCTAGCGCACCTTAGGGTCTCTTAAACATGGACAAGCTTGTAAGGAGACCTAGCATTTTGTGGCAGAGAAAAGCTGGAAGGGTCAGGAAAAAATCCTTTTGGTATAGCTTAGGACTAGAATAGTCTCCTGAGATCAAAAGCACTCACGACCAAACCCCTAAAACTTGTTTGGGTGATAGCTGGCCTTATGCACAGGGGCCATCAATGCTCGACGCTGCTTGGGGTGTACCGTTGGAGAAGGAAGGGCTTACTGGACAGTCAAGAATTCTAGATGTGTCCCAGCCCTGAGTCTGCGGTTAACACCTTCACCACATAGCCACGTGAGAGCACTCGAGTATCACGAGGCAAAGCTTTCCCGAAGAATTCACCGGTGAGCAGTCCCAGTCAGGGTCTCACCCGGGAGGCTATGCATCTGCAGACCCAGAGGAGACAAAATGGTGAAGAAGTGTGTTAGTTCAGGCCCCCCAAGAAGCAGATTACAAGACAGGATGCAGTGTGACAGGGTTGTATTAGAGGGACCCTTGAGAAAGTAAGGAGGGAACTGGGAGAGGCAGGGGAGCTGATGGACTATAATGGGCCTTGGGAAGGAAAGTTGGGTGGAAGCGTCACATTTATTTGATCTAAGAAATGTTTGTGAGGCCTTTGGGGGAGTTCTGGAATCAAAGGTGCCCGTTGGAGAGGTCCTGTGTCTCCCAGGAATGGGTCTGCCTCCCTATCCTTGTGGCCTCAGGTATCCACTGGGAACAGCCCAGGAAGCAAGGCCTTGCTGTAGCACAGTGATGGATTTTGGAGCACAGCAGCTGGGGGTCTAGGTCAATTACATTCCTTGTAGGTAGAGGCGGGAAGCGTCCCCTCAGCTGCTACAATCAAGGACTCCATATTGGATCAGGCATGCGGGCGCCCAGATGGAAGCAGAACTGTCGCTATGAAAGAGGGGAAGAGAGATGCTAGGTTTCTGAGCACAGTGGGCTCTTCCTGTTCTCTCCAGTGAAAGAGAAGGCAGTCTCATCTCTCCAAAATGTCTGCTTTGAAAGCAGAAGGAGGAAGAAGCAGCACTGGATGCTGACCTCTGGCAAATGGTGAAGAGGCGAGGAACCTACTGTGGAAGGGGGAGCTTTCTCCCAGCCCCCAGCATGGAGCCAGCAGAGAGAAACCGCACTGCCAGCAAAGGGCCGGGTCGCCACAAGGGGAGTGACAGCCACAGCGGAGAAGAGGATGGCTGGAGAAGGTGACTTTTGCGGTGGCAGCGCGATGTTGCGGCTCCACGGTGACCAAAAATGTGGAGCAGGGGCACTGATCCGAGGTCAAGTCAAGGAGAGTGGTGATGACAAGGGCTGGGTGTGAGTCAGGGAAGAGAGTGGATTGGGAGCTCAGGGTTCTCAGGTACCACAGCTGGGGAGTCTCTTAGAGGTGGCTGGTGTTCCTAACATTATGAACAGGCACCTGTCATAGTGCACATGCCAACAAAAGAAAGGTTTCCTTTCGCTTTCCTCTTCAAGCACAAGTCAAGGATGATGAAACCGAATGGCGTCGGAAAAGGATATAGAGCAATGATGCCGTTGGAAATAGTCTGACTTGCATAGCAGAAAACTCTCAGTGAATACAGGCAGCAGGTAAATAATTTTCCTATCCTGGTTTGACGGAACATGGAGTGTGTTGAGCAAGAACTGGCTTTTCAGAATAAAATGCTCTTAGTCATTGGCTGACAGCCTTGTATGTATGTATGTATGCATGTGCACAAACCACGCTTAGTCAAATAAAGGGGAACTAGCCAAATTAGCAGGACCTGGGTTCTCATTCCTGGAATTTGCTAACAGGAGGGTATCAATCAGGCTTACGGAATTAGCATTTTCCTGACAGCAGTGCACAAAGCCTTTTAATGACGACTTTGGAGTCTCTGAGTTTAGGCTCTTGACTGCCGGTTCCTAAGCAACAGAGGGATTGGCAGAGAATGTGTTTTGATGTATCATTAAATAAAGGCTGCACAATGCTGAAAACTGTGGGCAGAAATTGGGATAATTGTATTTATTTTTTGGTGTATTATGTTAAAAAATAAACAAAAATCCTTAATGCCCTAGAAAATGTGCTCTCACTTGCTCTCCCTCTCTGTCTCTGTCTCTCTCTTGTTTTGAGCACTACCACTTCTTTTTCTCATTTTTCCCCCTGCAACTTAAGCACAGCATTTATCTTTTTTATGGACAGTATTTCAAGTCCCCCCTCCCCCCTGCTCTGTTCAATCATAGAAAAATTGGATCACACACTGTAACAGACAGAAGGGATCCGAGGGATCTTTTAGCAAACGCCCCCATCTTCTTTTTATAGAAACCATGGTTCAGAGAGGGGAAGGGACTGCCTCGATCTGACTTGTCTCTAACTGCTCAGATTAATTATCGCTTCCTCCGTGAAGCCTCCCCTGATGCCACAGGGGTATTACAGCACCTCGTTTGAAAGGATACGCTCCACTCACTACACTCCATTCAGTTGTTAGGATGTTGTATTGTGGTTGTTTACCTGTTTGTCTCTCACAAGTTCCATACTGCCTCTCTTGTTCATTGTCCCACACCTGGAGCCTGATGCAGTACCAGACTTGCACTGGATACTCAATAGATGTGTAGTGAATGAATTGTCCGAGGCCACCCACACACCCAGTTACTGAAAAACTGGGGCTAAGACCCAGGTTTACTGTCTTCTAGTTTAGTGTTATTCCTTGCCCTACTGCAAACATTACAGTGATACGGAGAAAATGAACACATTTAGAGGACCCCAGCATGCAAAGTCTTCCTGCTGCTCTCATTCAAGGTGAATGGATCATAAGGACGACCAAATCTGACTACTAGCTGTAGCCACCTGTATCTCTGCCATGGGCCCATCCACTTTACGTCTGAGATGCTAATGGGATGCCTCTGGCGCTACCTCAGATCATCCCACTTTCCTCCCTCACATGGAACAAATGAACAAAGCACCTATTCTACAGGTGCTGAGCTCCCTCTGGTGATTTACTACTTAACAGAAACAAACCAGGGTTCATACTCACATGGACAGGACATCTAAACACAGGCACTGCTGGCCCCTCACACCCCTACTCCACATCACATATTAGCTTTCCAGTTCTCTAATTATCCAGGTCTCCAAGATTTATGAGGGAGATATCTCTAGTATGATGCTTCCATCCTACACATTTTCTTTCTTCATTAATCTAACTCTGATGAAGCCTTCTGTACCCAGAAATGACAGCCAAGTTACTCCTCTTTACATCCTGTTTGAAAGGATGCATTACCTTCCTCGCTGACTTCCTCACCTCCCCTTCATTTCCTAATCATCTACATTCTGGCTTCTGCTCCTCATCTCCCCAACCCACCTTCCATTGGCCTCCACTTCAATATTTCAGGAAACTTCCATATCAAAATCTCCAATGATTTCTAATTGCCAAATACAGTAGATAAAATTTAAATATTCATTGTACTTACCTCCTCTGTGGCATAGTAGACCCTTGACCCTTGGGTGAAATATGTTCCAGAACATTATGCACCCTAGATTCTCGAGTTATCACTATAGCCAGCAATGCCATGATAACTTGCAATAGATTGCTGCTAAAGGATTTTGCTGATTCAGATTCCTAATGTCCTTGACAGATAATGTGTCCTTGACAGTAAGGAGAAGCAAGTGAAGCCGCTTAGAGAGGTGGGTGCTCCCTGCTAAGTGATGTGCTCTCCACACCAGTTGAGAACTCAGGCTTGTGTCCTCACTAAGATTTCAAATTGTTACTTGTCATGGAACTTGGGTTTGGTTAAATAATTGAAACTCAGCTACATATGCCAGAAGCTACCTTGCTATTGCTTAATCTGTCTTTAAAACCTTTTTCTTCTTTGGCTTTGGCTCACTTGATCTCTGTTTCTCCTGAGTCTTTGTAATGGATTCCTTTCCTTGGGCCCACCCCTTAAGTATTGGTCTTAGGCGGAGTACTGATCCCAGATAATTTCCTTTTCACTGAATAAATTCTCTTGTGCCAATGGGTTTGGCCACTTCATATTTTCCGTATATTTAGCTTCTAATACTGGATGGCTTAACACATAAATGTACTGGGAAGTCACCAATGTGCCTTCTGTGTTATACTGACATCATCCCCTCCTGCGTTTGTGCTGGTTATTGTCCATCTGTCTCCGGAGATCTATACTCATTCCTGCCCTGCTCCGTGCTCTGAAAGCTGACCTCTATGGCTTGTATCACCTGGGGTTCCTTACTGTTTGGCCAGGAAGAGGCACTGACTAGAGATCAGAGGGCAGAAGAAGAGAGGTCATGCATCTATTGCCCTCACTCCTTCCCTGGCCGTGGCGATAGTCCTGTGTAGCCATACATAGCTTTTGCTAGGTGGTTGCTCTTCCATGGCTCCCATTTTCAATGGGCTAAAATACCATGGTTTGTCTCTGATCGCTGTTGCCAGCCCCTGGTTGCTTCACCATTCTCTTTGTTGGCTCCTTGATCAGGCCCGAGTCTCTGTTGATACTCCCTTCATTTTTAATCTCTTCAGTTAAACTACTCTGAATGTGCCGTCTGTTTCCTGTGGGTCCCTGAGTGATGCAGAGCTAATTCACCTTACGGAAACAGGCATGAAACCATTTCCTACCCTTCCTCAACTACCTTAGCTATTTTTCATATTAACAACTGCAATCTCAGTTATACGGAATCTAAGGAGTAGTGGACGTCTTGTGCAAGGAGAGAGCTCAGAGACTAGAGCCCCGGGTAGTCCCACGACTAAGGTTTTGAGGAAACAGTGAAGTAGATAATGAGTCTTCTCTCTCCTTTCTCTTCATTATATGTTTTTTGTAGTGGCACCAACATGAACTATCTAAAATTCGAGTCTGATCAGGTTATTCTCCCTAAATTCCTTCAATGGCTCCCTGGTATCCATAGAATAAAATTTAAACTCCTTAGTGTGCTACATAATTCCTTCATGTTTTGGCTTTTACTTACCTTTCTCTGGCATCATCTCCTGCCAACCCCTGAATGAGTCCCAGTGGCCCCTTAGATGCACCATACCATATATGTGGCTCAGTACTTTCCTCTCCCTAGATTCTCTTCCTTTGTTTTCTATCTTGCTTAATGACACCATTGATCATTCAAATCCTAAAAGCCACAATAGAATTTTTATTTTATCTCCCTCAACTCCAGCAGGTAGGGACTTACCAAATGCTACCTCTGAGAGGGACTTAGCTTCATGCTTTACTAGAAAAGCCACTCCATGTGATTTTTTTAGTTCCACATACCCAGAGGGGATTGGACTAGAGGGGGGAGGTGATACATCCATTAGCCCAGGATCCTGAAGACATACGTCAGTGAAAGCAATAGAAGTTTCCAAGTAACCTATTCTCTCTAGCTTTTCCTTGGCTCTTTTTACTATGTCTTCATTTCTTTTAGAAATAGATTTTCCCTTCACAGTGTATGCTCCAATAATGCTGTAATAGAGATGGAGAAAGTTTCCATGACTATGAGGGTTTCCATAGCAGAGCCACCATCTAGTGGCCTTGGAAGAAAATAGGAATAATTAAGAATTCAGAGGCAGTTCACCATCAGATTACAAATTTGGCAGTTTTAATTTTGGAATTAAAACAGCTAGATTGTGTTCATTTAAATTTTTTTTATATTGACATAACAGATGTCTTCCCCAGGGAACATTCTTAGCAATTAAAATATATAAATACATTACACACACACACACACACACACATCCAGTATTCTGCAGCATTATTGTTTTTATGTCACCAGCCAGAGGGAATTACAAAATGGTAATATTAGAAGACCTCTTAAATGTTCCTTGAACAGATCCTGATTCCAGAAAAAAAAACAATACCCTGAAATACCAGAACAGATGGTTGTCTTAATCTAAACCAATTGAAAGGAGAAAGTCTATAGTTTCCTTTACCAACTCATATTAGGTTCCACAAAAAGTGACTGGAATTTCTACAGAGAGAGAACAGTCTTACATACAAAATTGTTGAGGCTTTGTTGTGGGGAGAGATGAAGGGGAAAGATTAGTGTATTGATAAGCTAGCTGTATATTTAGTATGTTTGATTTTATTTTGACTTGGAATTTTGAAATTGACTTAAGTATCCGAAATTAGTCAGGGGTTCAGCCAGGAGAACAGAATAGAACTATTAATGTATTCCAAGTATGGAGGCTTTGGCTTTTATCCATGGGATTGCAGGTTTACAATAGTTGAAAAGGCAAGAGAAGCAAAGAAACAGGAAGTCACCAATGATGATGTAGCTACTGACTGTTTCCCAGGGGTCTCCCAGCAACTTCTGTGAATCTCAAGGACTCTAGAAAGCTCTTGCCACCATCTCAGCTGTCTACTGCCCACTCTTTGGGCTGCCTTCCACAGTCTGGAAGCTGCTACGGACCTCACATGTGTCTACCTGAAGCTGTCTGGGAATAATGACCTTTCCTCACCTCCTGCCTTCTGTCTCCCACATCAGGGGGCCCACACAGCTAGTTCTCAGCCAGAACCAGGTAGGGAAGGGGATTCCAAGAAGGCTGTGCCTGGCTTCCCCTCCCCAATGCAGAGGAGGCTACAGACGGAGGTACACTGATGTTAAAAGGGCAACATATCCTCCGTGATAAAAGTGGAAAAACTTCATATTTAGCAGCACATTGCAAATGGCATTGGAAAATCTTTAAAATATTTTCATTAATTTTTATTGGCAAGAAGGAAAAATGCCTAATGGAAAGAGGATGGTCTTTGGAGTTGACAGACCTGGGTTTAGATGCTAGGTCTACTACACTGAGCTCTGTGATCTTGAGTAAGTCATTCTAGCATTTGAAGCCTTTGTGCTTTTTGTTTTTTGTTTTTTTATCCATAGAAATGTGGATTATGATGTCCATTTTGGAGTAATGCTTTGAGAAGTAAATGAAATAATCTCTGAAAGTGTTTATCTGGC
The DNA here is from genome assembly GCF_054177405.1 of Leptonychotes weddellii. Taxonomy (NCBI): domain Eukaryota; kingdom Metazoa; phylum Chordata; class Mammalia; order Carnivora; family Phocidae; genus Leptonychotes; species Leptonychotes weddellii. Next base: position 44,495,686 of record NC_138377.1, read on the forward strand.
ACCACAGGCCTGACATATAATAAGCAGTCAGTAGATGTTAACTCTGTAAGAAACGGAAACTGGGGACTGGCATTCGGGGGGCTCTAGGAGATTGTTTCCATGCCTTGATCAAATTACAGTGTTGTTGCTACATTTGTAATGGCCTGACTTTCCCTTGTAGTACATTACTTACAACTTTCAGTATCGATAAGCTTTTCTCTCTTAATGTATTTCTTTTGCAATTTTCTCTCCCAGAAAGAGCAGTACAAGGAGGGCAGTGAGGTTTGGAAACCTTGCCGGAAATTGGCTACGTCTCCCTGAACAATTAAGTTACTTTCTCAAAGCCTCAATCTCCTTATGTGTAAAATGATGAGCTTAAAGTGTGGGGAGGGGAAGAAGGGATGACTGAGCTTGTTTGATTGATTTGTTTTAACTCATTTTCTCAACATTTCCTTGCCTCTTATGCTTAAGTCACTGTGTTAGATGCTATGGGGCGGGGGGGGCGGTGATTAAAAAAGAGGCAGATAAAAATGTAGCCCCTGCCATTCAGGGCAATATAATCCAGGAAAATAAAAAATGCCAATGAGAGACACATAAAATATGGTAGACTTGGAGCTTCTGGTCTGAAGTTATAAGGTTTTATTGTGGTGGGTGATAAATCCATTAAATGTATAGGAAGCTCCACGGAGAGGGAGGCAAGGGTTACCTCTTTTAAAAAATATTCCAGTTGTTCCGTAAGGTGTTGCTTTCCATTGAGAAGAGAAGGCGCTCAGAAGTATAAATGATTGGTTGAGTTCTAAGGCATCCTAATGTTCACAATTTGGCACATATTCTCTGAGCATCTGTGCTAGAGTAGGTCCTGTGTTGAGATGTGGGTATAAAGACAAACTACTTTATCTGCCCTCAAGGAGTTTCCATTTTGGCTCTTTGGACACAACTTTTACATAATTGGCGTATATTGGTTATCAAGAGAGTTGCTAGTAGGGCTGGAAATACGTCCGCCCCTCTTTGCCATTACATTACAGTTTAGCTCATTTTAGCTTTCTCTAAAATTTTGCCTTGGACAAAACTCATTCCATCCTTTTACGGGCTTTTGATTTAGGAATAGATGGTGCTGCTTTTTCTACTATTCCACAAAATTAAATTCACAGAGTGTAATTTTGTGTACTGGATACACCAGTCATCATTAATAAAATGTTTATTAAGGAAGCAATTTAGAAAGCAAGGCTGGTCTCAATTTAAATGCAGTTTTAACTGTGAAAACTTATGACATACATATGTAATTGAAATTAAATTATGCGAAGAAAAATAGGTAAGTTGGATGCTGGTCAATTGAGGCTAGGTCAGTGTTTCAGAATATGTATTAAAAAAAAAAAAACAACAAAAAACCCTCAGGGTGCCTGGGTGGCTCAGATAGTTAAGCGTCTGCCTTCGGCTTGGGTCATCATCCCGGGGTCCTGGGACCGAGTCCCGCATCAGGCTCCCTGCTCCTCGGGGAGCCTGCTTCTCCCTCTGCCTCTGCCTCTCTCTCTCTCTGTCATGAATAAATAAATAAAATCTTAAAAAAAAATAAAAAAATAAAAAAAACCCTCAAAGAAACAAACTGGCAGCTTACTATCACAGAAATTGCAGCTGTTGCCAATCCACCTCTCCCCACCCCCAACAGGGGCATGTTTCATATTCAGACAAGTCCCTGTTTCAAAGATTTGCAGCTACGCAAACACTAATGGATGGGCCATAAGATATACAGTGGGGGAACTAGTTGAAGGCTTAAAGGACGCGAGTCATTAGTCCCTGACTTCTCATATCCCAACGAGCTGATCTTGCCTTTTTGCAAATCCTGTTGTGAAACAGTATTTTATTAATTACGTGGCATCCTGTTTCTCATTACTGTAGTACTCGGTACTATTTCATTTTTGAAAGCAACATGGCTATAGCTGTTGCAGATGATCTGTAACGTTGTATATTGCTCAGGACATGCTTTATAATGAGGACAGGAATTTTCAATTTGGGTGTCACATATTAAAATGGGTTTTCTTTACTACATTAAGCTGCCCTGGTACTATCAACCATTCCACTTCCATTATCGCCAAATGAATCTAAAGTTTCTTTGTATTGAGATCTACAGAGATTTGTTGCAGAGTAAAGGAAATTTTGGAACTAGAAAGGACAAATCCCTTTGATATCTAATGTCTAAAATATCTTGCCTAACCTGGTCATCTTACGGGGAGGGTGGTAAGTGAGACCCATAGATGGTAGAAAGTGAGGTCAACAGATGTTAAACCACTTTGCTTTCCTGTTTAAAAATCCTTTCTAGGCTTTCCATTTTTTTTTTAAAGATTTTATTTATTTATTCATGAGAGACAGAGAGAGAGAGAGAGAGAGAGAGAGGCAGAGGGAGAAGCAGGCTCCCAAGGAGCAGGGAGCCCGATGTGGGACTCGATCCCAGGACCCTGGGATCATGACCCGAGCCGAAGGCAGACGCTTAACCATCTGAGCCACCCAGGCGCCCTAGGCTTTCCATTTTTGTCAGGCTCAATGCCCAACATCTTGGCACAGTCTTCCTTTGTCTGAGTCTGGTTTCTTTCTCCACCCTCATCTCCTACCGTTCCCCTACCCACCTCCCACCCCCAAGAATCCTCAAAATCTAGCCTTAGTGAAGCGCTTGCATGTTTTTGAGGATGTCTCTCCTCTGTCTGGAATGCTCCTCTTTTTTCTTTATCTACTTTGCTTATAGACACAGCTCGAGTAACAACTCTTTTGGGCAGCCTTCCCTGACCAGCTTGGTAGAATTAATTGAAAAATGCAAAATTTTAACCAGACATGCTTTCTAATGTCCCACCATATTAGCCTAGCACGTGATATGATATAGTAGAATTTATCCAGGCCAGTTAAAAGACTCCCACAGCCTCTTCTACAGGCCTATAATATTATGCTTATTGATCTCTAGTGCAATTTCTATGTACTGGTTTGTCTGTCCCTGCATTTGTCTTTAACATCTGTGTCTCCAGTGCCTAGCACAGGTCTTGGCACAGAATAAGATCTAACCACTAACATTTGCTGAATATCACTATATGCCAGGTACTTTACTAAGTCCTTTGCATGTGTTAACTTATTTAGTTATTACTCTGTGAGTTAAGAGCTATCATGATCCCCATTGCACAAATGAGGAGTCAGAATGATAGGAAGTTCACTTCATTTCCCAAGGTTACTTAGTAATTAACAGTTTCAGGATCTGAGTGATATGGTCCCAGGGCTCATGCTTTTAACCATGATGTGTATTGTCTCCTTTGTGGATGGTAGATTCTCAAAAATATCTGCTGGATGAACAACAGTATAATTAATCGGTGCTATATATTTGTTAGTAACAAAGTTCACACAAATCCAGGGAATCTCCTTTAAGACCGGCCTGCTTTATGCTTCATGAGTCAAAGGCACAGTACAGAAAGTACTTCAGGCTGAGACACCTGCATTCTGGTTAAGTCTTGCTACCAATATGCTATGTGACTTTAGGTAAGTAAATTTATGTATCCAGGCCTTGGTTTTCACATGTATGAAATAAATTGAACTCAATAAATGCCAGGGAAACGGCCAAGTCTAGCTTTCTAATTCTTGAGTATAATACCATTTACCTCCAAAATATAATGAAAATAGATATTTTAGATGCTGTTACCAAATATTTCAGAATTAGTGCATGTACTTTATGAATAATCCTGCCATGAATAAATGAAATCCTGCTCATGAACGAAATAAAATGAGTCTACTTTACCAATTCTTGTGTCCTTGGGAAACCCACTTGATCTCATCAATTCATAACGTCCTTTTCTATGAAATGAGGATAATAACAGTATTTACCTCAGAGGATTATTGTGAGGATAAAATGATGCATGTATTATGGGTTGAATTGTATCCATCCTTAAGTTTTGTATTTTGAAGTTCTAAACTTCAGTAGCACAGAATGTGACCTTTTTGGGGAGAGTGTTACAGAGGTAATCAGGCTATAATGAGGTCATTATAAAATTATTTTAACTAGAGTTTTTCCAAATAAGCTTCAGAGTTCAATTATATACAATTTGTGGGAAAAATTGTTCTATGGACTTTGGCTGGAAGATGAAATAATGTAGACTTTGCCTTCAAACCACCCACATTTCAATGGAGAGGAAGAGATATAGACCAATGTGCTACCACTGTTGGTTATTTATTCTATAGTCATTCTCCCTTCTTCAGCTTACAGAATCCCAATTTTGTTCATGTGGCAATTTGTCAAGCCCTAGATGATGAATTGTGATTGGTTGAAGACAGTAATGGCATTCTGATTTTTGTAGCCCAGAGCATCCTAACTCACATGACCAGTAAAAGTATAAAAAAGGAGAGTTAAAGAGAATGCAGAAGTAAGCTAAATCTACAAGGTTAATATTAAGAAGATGTAGTTAACCCTCTTTTGGAGGATAAACAAAGGCTTTTGGAGGAGTTGTCACTGAACTTGATTTTGAACAATGAAAGTTTTCCCAGTGGAAGAGAGTAAGGGATTCATTCTGAGTAGTCAGGACAATGTGTGGAAGGTCAGGAATGAGTGAAGCTCTTGGATGTTTGAAAAACTAACTGTAAAGCAATTTTTTGGTGCTGGAATTTATAACTATGTTCTTCTGCTACCCATTCCGTATTCCCTTTGCCTTCAGTAAGCGCTTCAGCTAATTGTGGTTCTTTACCTGTTGGAGAGTAAAACCTTCATTCCTGTTCTGGGCCCTTAGTAGTGCTACTTGGTTTGGGTTGTTGTAGTTTTCCATTGACTTTAATCACAGGGACTTGGTAATACTAGGTGATGGGTATTAAAGACGGCACTGGGTGTTATACGCAAACAATGAATCATAGAACACTACATCAAAAACTAATAATGTAATCTATGGTGATTAACATAACATAATAAAAGAAACAACAACAACAACAACAACAAAATACTAGGAGATGCTGTAAGTGATCGCCCATATTCCAGACATACTCTTCCTTACCTCCACTGTGAAGTAGTAGTCCCGTTCCCTCTTGGTAGTGGGAATCAATCATCCCAGCCAACACGGTAACTCCTTATTTTGCCTATTAATTCAGGGGAATGAGGAATCCAAAGTAGCCAGACAGTGGTCTTAGCTTCCAATTTAATAGAATTATTGTTGTGTCTCTGGTGGAAGCATTCTTCCCTTTGGAATTAAGACCTCTAGGCCAGCAGGTCATAAGATTGCGGGAATAGGAAGCAAAAATTTTGCTAGTGAGTTACTAGAGGTAACAGTGAGTGGTGCTACTCCCATTTCCATCCCTTGATTTCTGGATGTGTGAATCCTGGCTATGGGGGAAATAGCACCATATAGTGTATGCTGATTCTGGGCATCTACAGCTTTCTGGAGAACCTTGCCTCTGACTTGCAAGGTATTGCCACCCAGCTAGCGCTGAAACTGAGCTTTTAAAAGGCCGTTCCACAGTTCTGTCAAACCAGCTACTTTAGAGTGCTGAAGAACATGTTAAGACTAGTGACGTCCATGAGCATGGGCCCATTGCTACACTTCTTTTGCTATGAGGTGAGTTCCTTGTTCAGAAGTAGTGCTGTATGGAATTCCATGATGGTGGATAAGGCATTCTGTAAAGCCCACAGACAGCAGTTTTGGGAAAAGGATCACACACAAAGAAGGCAAATTTATACCCAGAGTAAGTGTCTATTCCAGTAAGAAATAAACTTCCATGAAAGAAGTGGTCCAGTGTCATCAACCTGTCACCAGGTTGGCTGGTGACATTCCACCCTGTGGAATGGTGCCATGTTGGAGACTCAGTGTTAGTCTTTGCTGCTGGAAGATAGGACAGAGGTTGGCCTTGGTGAGTGGAAGTCCCTGTTGCTGAGCCCATGCATAACTTCCATCCCTGCCACCATGATCACTTTGCTCCTGCGTCCATCGAGCCATGACAAGGGTGGCTAGGGAAAGAGGCTGACTGGTATCCACAGAACAGGTCTTTCTATCTACTTGTTTATCAAAATCCTCCTTGAAAGCGGTTACTCTTTGGTGAACATTCACATGGGACGTGCATGTCTTTATGTCTTTTGTCTTTTGCCCATGCAGAGAGGTTTCCACATACCTCTTTCTAAATTTCCTCACCCATTTTCTCGTCATGTTATTTCCAGGTCCCTGCCCATCCAGCCAAACTATTGGTCCCAACCCATGAATTGGTATATATTGCACATCTGGCCATTTCTGTTGCCAAGAAAAGTAAAGAACCAAGTACACTGCTTGAAGTTCTGCCCTTTCACCACTGTCCTCCAGAGGTGTCCCAGAAATGGGCTGTCGTGCTGCAGCATCCAATTTAGGGTGGTGCCTGCATAGTGTACAGACCCATCTGTAAACCAGGCCCAAGCCTTCTCTTTTGTCAAGTAATTGTAGGGAATTCCTCCTGAAGCCTTCTGGCAGGCTGGGAGAGAGAAGAGGTAACAATGTAGTGAGAGCCACTTCTTTGTGCCTTCAGAGCTGACTCACGTCTGATCTAATATATATCAATTCCACTTGATAGAATGCCTAAGTTCATAGCTTGTTGGGTCAGATACCACCCAGTTCATGATGCACAGGTTGCATGGTAACCTGGTTAAATGTTCAGTTTCTACCAACACCGAGTAGCCGGCCAATAGCTGGCTACTGCAAATGGTTAGTCTCAGAAGATGGCAGAGCTTTGCTCTAAAATCCAAAGGGGCTGTTCTATGATTCACTTACAGGGGCCTGCCAAAGCCTCCAAACAGCACCCCTGACCACCGCTGCCACTTTAAGCACTGTAGGATTTGTTGCGTCACAGGGCTCAAGTGACTGAGCAGCCCGCAAGGTAGCCTACACGTGTTGCAGAGCTTTCTCTTATTTTATGTGTTGCTCAAAACTAGCAGCTTTTCAGGTGACTCGGTAAATGGGTCAGAGTAACACACCCAAATGAAGAATATGTTGTCTCCCAAATCCAAAAAGTTCCACTAGGCATTGTGCCTCTTTCTTGGTGGTAGGAGTGGTCAGATGCAACAATTTATCCTTCACCTTTGAAGGGTATCTCAATATGCCTCACACTACTATGCCCCTAGAAATTTTGCTGAGGTAGAAACCCCTGAACTTTTGTTGAATTTATTCCTTGTCCTCTGGCACACATATGTCTTACCAAAATGTCTGGAATAGTTGCTGCTTTTTGCTCACCAGGTCAAGTCAGTATAATATTACTATAACAGACCGGTGTGATATCATGTGGAAGAAAAAGGCAATCGAGATCCCTACAAGCTGATTATAACATGGGGCTGGATAGTTAATATACCTTTGCAATAGGGCAGTGAATGTGTATTACCATTCTTTCTAGCTAAAAGCAAACAGCTTCTGGTGGTCTTTATTAAGAGGTATGAAGAAAAATGTGTTGCCAAATCAATAGCTGCATACCTGTGTACCGGCCTCCCTTTCATTGAAGGGGTACTGGATCAGTAAACTGGCTCAAGTGTGGGAATTGAGGGACCATTCCTTTCTGTTTTTATGATTCAGGTAAGGCTTTTGTTCAGTGGGCCTAGTATTTTTGTTCATACAAATGAAGTAAGAATTTAGTAGGCTTCCTATCTATTTCACTTCTAGGGACACCATTATCAACCAGCGAGTACCATAGATCTGCAAAAGTCATACTGTTCTGATTGCTGCTTTGATCCTGCTGTCCATTACAGGAACCACATTTACCTTGCCTTTGAAGATTAAGGGCTGGCACTCAGCCCCTGTCACCCCAGAATCCCATTACTCCCATTGCATTTATGTTTCCTAATTTAGCAACTGTAATTCGCACTATAAGATCTGGGCTACCGTGAAAAGTCATCACAGAACTTTTCAAGGATGCCACGCCTCCAATTACAAATTTATTCCTCATAGTAGTGGTGAAAGATATTTCTGGACTCTCCTAGTGGGGTGAGTAGGTCTTAAATGACAAATCCACTGTAAGCCTTTGAAGATCTTCCTCTACATTCAACCAAGACAGGTCTGGTATTTCTAACTTGCTCATCATGAGCCACTTTCTGGTCCATATTTCAGCCACCCAACCAAACAAAATATTAGAGCCCTTCCTAATACCTCAAACTGCTTTCAACATTAAACACAGAATCTTTGCTTAGTGAGCCCATATCCATAAGTTTGGCATGATCCAATTTTATGTTCCTCCCATCATTATCCCACAACCTTTATATCTGTTCCCTCACATGTTCCCCAGATTTCTGTCTATATAAAGTAGAAAACTCAAGTAGTTCTCTGGGAGTGTAATGCACTTCCTAAAAGTGTACTTCACCTTTAGGACCTGTTGGGATTTGTGTGTAGTTGGAGGTCTAGAAGCAAAGATGCTTGGGGGGGGGGTGGGTCCTGGGGAGAATCAGCATTGTCTTGCATGGTAACTGCCTCAGAGGAGGCTGTTCCATTTTCCTCAGTCCATGCAGGGTTAATCCCCTCAGAGTGGCATGGAAAGACTGGTAGACATCACTGTGAGTTGAAGGATCCGCCACTACTGGGTGAGGGGAGGTTACTTCTACTGGGGATGAGGGTGCTGATTCCCCTGGCAAAGACTCATCAGAATTTGGGGGCTCAGTGTCCCCAGCTTCATTGGGGACTTTCCAAATGTCTACAACCTGGCTTATGGGATCCCACTCTTTCCCAGCCAATGCCCTCGCTTTAACAGTAGGCACCCTATGGGGCAGGTTCGACTTGCATTGCGATTCAGCCCCTGCGCAGGATGAAGTTTTGCATTTGATGAGCAGCAGTTTCAGCCCTGTGCGTACAGGAGATACGGATCTATTTCAGGGCACACACACAAGCTCTGAGGCCATTTATGCGGCACATGAGTTGGGAATTAGAATCTCTGAGCTTATCCTTTTCTTTCACTGTTTTGTCCAACGATATTAGCAGCAACTGACCATCATTATATTTGTTAGTTTTCCAAAAATGTTCAAAAGTATCATATACAGAGTCACCCAGCTTCTTGCTTCTTATAAGTGGTTAAGAGTATCCAATGCAGATATTTTGCGTATCTCTCTAAATACTTGATGCATGGACTATCAGTACTTTCTTTATTACTGGAAATACATTCATTAGTGTCTTTAAATCTAATCAGATTCGAGAGTCAATTCCAGGAACCCCAGAACCACTTCAGAAAACTCATCTTTAACATTCTATTCCTCTAGAATTACTCTTGGTACCAAAATTTGTATTAGGATTTTCCAGAGAAACACAGCCAAAACGGTATATGATTTATTATAAGGAATTGGCTCACATGATTATGGAGGCTGAGAAGTCCCCAGATCTGAAATTGGCAAGCTGGAGACCCAGAACAGCTAATGGTGTCGTTCCCATCAGAGTCTGAAGGCCTGAGAACCGGGATTGCTGATGGTATGAGTTCTGGTTCAAGTAGGAGTCTAAAGGCAGAAGATCAATGCCCACTTTGAAGACAGACAGATAAAACAACTTATCATCTACTCAGCCTTTTTGTTATGTTCAGGCCTCAACAAGTTGGATGAAGGCCACTCACATTGGGGAGGGCAATCTGCTTTATTCAGTTGACTGATTCAAATGTTACTGTCATCCAGAAACACTCACAGGTACACCCAGCATAATATTTAAGTAAATATCTGGGTACACATAGCCCAGCCAAGTTGATGCATAAAATTAACCATCACACCGTCTCTGTGCCACACACTCTTCCACACAATGGGGAAGAATAAAACAGATAAAATTCCCCGCCCTCCTTGACTTTACATACTGGAGAGAGACAAATAATAAAGAAAATAAGAATGAAGAACAGGGATCTTCCTGACTTCGGCAACTAGGTTGTGTGGTGACCTGCCATTACCTAACAAGGTAGGAGGGAGCTCAGAATCTGGAAGGACATCCCCCGGCCCCATCTTTTTCCCTTACCTCTTCTCAACTGTCATATTCCTGCATGTCCAGTGCCCCACTCCCTGCTATGCTCTGTTGTTATCATGCATGTTTATCATTAGTGGGATATGGGAATCACATTTTGCTCCCAGTCTTTCTCCAGATATTCAGTGGAAAATGTAGATTGAATAAATTTTTCATTAAAAAAATAATATTGAGTTGTACTATGTGCAAGCACTCTGTGTACTGGCTATGTTGCGGTTTGTCAAGAGAAAGCACCGAGGAAGGATGTCTGTGGGTTGTAAGGAAGAGATCCCTGCCGGCTGGAATGATCAGGAGGCTGCACATGGGGCATTTGATCTCCGTCTTGAAAAATAGGTAGGATTTCAGAAGGCGAATGGGGAGGAGGGAAGATTTTCTAGGCCAGTGGTTCACAGCCACGGTTGCATATTGGAATCACCCTGGGGAGCTGTGAAGATAGTAATGTGTGTGCTGTGGGCGGCCCCTCTAGAGATTTTGATTAACTTGGTCTGGTGTGAAGCCTGAGTACCAGGATTTTTAAATCTTTCCCAAGGGATTCTAATGCGCAACCAAAATTAAGAAACATCGTTTGAGTTAGAGGTAATCTAATGAATAAAGAAGCCAGATAAAAATGAGTGCAAGGAGTGTCTGGGGACGGTGATACCAGAGTCCTGAGGGGGGGTGATGGTGGTGGTGGTGTGTGTGTGTGTGTGCGCGTGTGTGCGTGTGTGTACACAGGTGTGCCGTCTTTTAGAAGAAAAGATAGGGGTCAGATGGGGGGATGCCAGGAAGGCCAAGGTGAAAATATTGGGAAACTACTGAAGGATTTTGAACAAGGAAGAGCATAATCAAAGTGTTTTTTTTTAAAGAGATATAATTTATAATTTGGATATTAATTGCTTTGAAAGAGAGCTTTGGTACAATTAGACATGTTGGCAAGCAGACCACTAGACCAGTGCTTCTCGGACTTTGCTGTGCATGTAAATCACCTGGGGATCTTGTTAAAATCTACATTTTAATTCAGTAGGTTTGGGGAGGGGGCTGCGACTGCATTTCTAACAAGCTTCCAGGTGATGCTGCTGATCCACGGACCCCATTTTGAGTAGCGAAGCACCACTGCTCGGAGAGGTTTTTTTTTTACGTGGAAAACTGGAGCTAGAAAACAAGACTCACAAGCTAAGAAAACATTGGCAATTCTTCTTGGCTATTTTCCATTTTTTTTTTAAAGATTTTATTTATTTATTTGAGAGACAGAGAGAGTATGAGAAGGGGAGGGTCAGAGGGAGAAGCAGACTCCCCGCTGAGCAGGGAGCCCGATGCGGGACTCGATCCCGGGACTCCAGGATCATGATCTGAGACAAAGGCAGTTGCTTAACCAACTAAGCCACCCAGGCACCCAGCTATTTTCCATTTTTTTATAAGCTTAGAATAAGGACTGTGTCTTATTTATCCTTGCATTCGTACAGTGACTTGACAGTGCTTTGTATGGATGGGGACTCAGTATATATATATATATATTTATTTATATATATATTTAAATGAATGAATTATTCCTTATGATTAATACTGTAAGGCTACTTAAAAAATTCTAGCTCCCTCATAGGAGCCACGGTCCTATTTCCCAGGTCTTTCTCTCCATTTCTTTTGGAAAAGAATCCACGCTAATTTCCTCTGTGTTATCTCTGCTTACGATGTTTTCTGGTTAATTTTAAATATCTTCAGTTATGGGGTTTCTACAGCAATGTAGAATTCTGGCAACTTTAACATTTCTTGTTGCATACTAGTATAACTTCATGATTTTCTATTGAATTTTACAAAAAGTCACTCTTTTATAAAAGAACTAACCAAATATGTGAGTCCTACATGCACACACACACAGACACACATATACTCTGTCCGAATTGCATAGATTTCAGTTTCCAAGGAGAAAGACACAATATTTCTCAGTTTAATATGTCTAGATGAAACACATTTTCAAATATTTTGTACTAACCTCTATGCTTTAATATCAAGCAATCTATCCTTCATTATGTTAAATGCATTTAAAAAAAAAATCCTGTGCAAAATCCACAGACGACTCCCAGGCATACAAAATGGGTTCATCCCCATAAAAATGCAAATTAACTGTGTGCAAACATAAGCCTTGAGCATTTGTATAGAAAATAAAAAAAGTCTTCTAACTGAGCCCCAGGGAGCTCTACCAACAATGAGCTGATCTGCAGCCACCGTAATGGCACCGCTTACATTAGAGTCTTTCTCTGAAGATATTTCCTGAGTATTTAACCAGAAATTCAAAAGTTTTTAATCAGAAAATGGTCTGCTTGAAAAGAATTAAAGACCTGTTAGGACTTTGCAGAGCAGAGTAGCCCTTCATGCTGTCCATTTGAGATGATACGGGCATTGTAAATTTTCTGAATGAGAGCAGAAATGGTGCAGTAATTGGATCAAACTCTGAAATGATCGATGAACAAAGAGAAGTAATTATTTAACCGGGGGCAAGCCAGAGCCTCCCAGCCTTTGGTGGTCTTTTCTCAGGGCTATCTGGAGCTGTGCGTGCTCAGCTGTGTTAGAAAACCTGGCTCCGGCAGTCACACGCCGTGGCAAATGGTTGGCAGAGCCAAGCTCCGGCCGTTTCTTGCCCTCTGCAGGGAAAACGTTGCTGAAGCTCCAGACCAAGTTTAAGTTGTATGTGTATTCTTTTATTTAAAAATTTTTTTTTATTATGTTAATCACCATACAGTACATCATTAGTTTTTGATGTAGTGTTCCATGATTCATTGTTTGCATATAACACCCAGTGCTCCATGCAGTACGTGCCCTCTTTAATACCCATCACCAGGCTAACCCATCCCCCCACCCTCTCCCCTCTAGAACCCTCAGTTTGTTTCTCAGAGTCCATAGTCACACATGGTTCGTCTCCCCCTCTGATTTCCCCCCTTCATTTTTCCCTTCCTACTATCTTCTTTCCCCCCCCTTTTCTTAACGTATAATGTATGTATGTGTATTCTTGTCGTAAAAGTCTGATAAGTATGACGAATGTGTTACTATATTTAACTCCCCTTCATATTCTTTATTGAGTGAAAATCACCAGAAATAGTCTAGGGAAACTGTTGCCAGGCGGACTGGGGGAGACCCTGGGCCCTGAGGCTTTCGCCCAGCCTGTCCCTGAGATGTCCCTGAAGGCTCTTAGTCTCCTTGCAAGCAAAAATTCAAGGATGGAGCCCACGCAGTGGGAAAGTTGATGACAGTGAGAGTCTACTCTTGAGATACAAGAGCAGGCAAGCTCCAGGGAGACTGCGTGCCCCAAGGTTTGGGTCTCTATCTTCTTTTTTTTATTTTTTTTTTATTCTTATGTTAATCCCCATACATTACATCATTAGTTCTAGATGAAGTGTTCCATGATTCATTGTTTGTGCATAACACCCAGTGCTCCATGCAGAACATGCCCTCCTCAATACCCACCACCAGGCCAACCCATCCTCCCACCCCCCTCCCCTCTAGAACCCTCAGTTTGTTTTTCAGAGTCCATCGTCTCTCATGGTTCGTC
>NC_138377.1:44509625-44531092 GCF_054177405.1 Leptonychotes weddellii
CTCTATCTTCTATTGACAGTGTTGGTGTCCAGGGGGTGGAATATTTATTACTCGGGAAGGAGATTTCTTTGGGAGCAGGTTTCGAGTTTTTCTCTCTTACTTGACAGAGTCTCTGGCCTTCTTTGTCTTAGGCCTGTCTGGTTTGCTTTCTTGTGGTTTTGTTTTGGGAGTGCTATCAGGATAGGCCTCTGACTCTCCTGTTAGCTGACCCTGAACTCCCCCTTTGCTGGAAAATGGCCTCCAGGCATCCTGTTAAAACCCAACTGCTTATTCTAACAAAACTAACAATCACCCTTCCCAGTCTGTTTCCCAAAACATTATATCCTTTAGCAAGTCACTCCCATATGGTTAATCCTGTGGCTCCTTCTTTTGCTTCTACAGGAGGCAAGAGTGGAGGGGAGAAAAGCCCACACAAATCCTTGGGGCTCAGGAGATCGGACGGAAGCCAGGCGTAAGGGCCAATCCTCTGTGCATGATTTGAGCCACTTTGCCCTGCTGGGGAGTGGGACTTTTTTTTTTCCCCCTCTGGGATTCTTGGGGGCCCTGCCCTTCTTTCTCTCCACCTTTCTCTTGTTTTCTTTCCACAACAGAGCTGTCCTTAATGAGTTCCTACTTCTTCCATTATTATTTCCAACCTTTGGACCCACCCATGTTGTTTGAAAGCGATTCTTGAGTATATAATTATAAAACCAATTGACCCACATAAAATTTTACTCATCGTAGCAGAGTTTTCCTAAATCTTCCCTATGCAATGCAGTTTGTAAATTAGGCAATTTCAATGTTGGCACGCATTCTAAAGTCTGACCCACTATGACAGTAGGAAGTGGCAACTGTTCAGGTTTTCCTCCTTCATTTTCTCTCCTCCTCTCTGTCAGTGTCTGCCTTAAGCAAAATGGCACATCCGCGGATGAGGAGTGCAGAAGGAGTGGTGGGTTGGCGGGATGGGCGGGGGAGGAGATGTTGTGTGTGATTTGTCTGGGGTAGGGTTCTGGAGAGGACAAGGGCCCAGGTAGAGAGTATCTCCTTGGCTCTAGTAGACAGTCTCACCCAGGGGCCTGTGCTCCAGCCTGGCAGGGAAGGAACACAGTTAATCCCTGCCCCAAGGCTGGCATAGATTTAGTAAAGGAAGTCACAGGACCAGAAATACCTTTCAGGCCGGATTAAGTGAAGATCCACAGAAAGATGGGCAAGACCTGAATTGGAGGCCTCAGCAGATATACCCTGGCCAGCATACAGCCTGGCTCTGGAACTGATAGATGGGCCATGCTCAGTGTCTGAATATCCTGAATACCTCTGGAAACCTTGATATAAACCTGGAGGGCAGTGTGGGACCCCAAATTAGGAGAGAGACTAACTTCCTGCCTTCCTAGTAGGAAGAGAAATGACATTAAATTATTTAAAAATAGAGTTATCAGTCTTGCACAAGAGTTTGGAGACTTAGACTCATCCTGCCTTTGTAATAGGCTGATAAGAGTATGTCCTGCAGGGTGGTCGGCCTTCTTCTTGCGAAGCCACCTGTATTATAAGTCTCTTTTTAAAGGCTTTACTTTTCTTTCTCCTTCTCTTTCTTCCTTTTAATTCTCTCAATCTTTTTCCTTCAGAGGTATTATTAGAAAACTTGGTACCCCTTTTTAAGTGGGGAGAGTAATGAACTCTGTCAAGAAATAAAGCCAGCAATCAGAAGGCCTTGTTATGGAAACAGGACAAAGAATCATACCAGTGACTGCTGGGACCTGGAAAATTCTGCCTTGCTGGTGAGAAATGGGCTAAAGCTGCAGGGGCCAGGCCTCCTCACCCACCAATGTGAACGACTCTGAAAAAGACCTGGAGCCTTTTAATCCATTTAAGAACACACGGGAAGGCCTTGACTTACTAGGGGCAAGATTAAATTTGTCGAATACACATAGCCAAGAGCAGTTACTGAGCCTGCAGACTAATCTCTGCTCCTGTCCTAGTTACGACACCTTGGGTGTGGTCCCGGGCTCCTCCGAGGTCCAGGGAGAGGACTGGCTGGGTGAAAGCCCATTCTCAGGAAGCTTCTGTTAAGGCCAAGCCTGTTCTCTCACACTGGAAGACTCGCACCTGCTAGGATTTCAGGGTCTCTCGGGAGATTCACTGCCTCAATCCCACCAAGTGCCATTCTGACTCTAACTGAGAATGGTAAATAAGCTTAAAGACAGAAATTCAGGGAAAGGAGGGGTAAAATTAGCACAAGGCTGTGATTGTTTATTTTTTTAATACTAGTGAATGATAAATGCAGGAGTAGGCTTTTCTGGTAAATTGTTAGGGCAAACTCATTTAAGGCTCCACATTGTGACTTTAAGAACGTCTGGAAAACATTGAGTTCCTTATTGTGAAGGGAGCCTTGAACATGAAGGGACGCCAGCCCAGCTGAGGGCAGACTAATGCAGATTAACTATCTCCAGGTGGGGCAGGCCCAGGACTGGCCCAGACAGGTAGACAGTGACACCTGTGTGGAGAAGCCCTGTCCATGGGAGAGCTATCATATACACAGGTTACAGGCAAGGCCAGAGAGCTCCAGGAGAATCCAGAAAGATGTCATGAAGGTTTGGAGTCAGGAAGAATGCTGAGAAAACAGCCACTTGGAGCCAAGAATCAAGGAGGAAAATAGAGGCGATGGCCAGACAGGCCTTGAGATTCCGAATGGTAAATCTGTGCTGGTAAGTTTTTGCGTACAACTGTGGGTCTTGCCCCTGTGGGTGTGAGGGAAGTTGAGTGGAATCAGGTGTGCACATTGGCTCTGCTAAAGCAGACCCCAGCTGACCACCTGTACCAGCTTCCTGATAAAAACCCTTCTCGGGGCGCCTGGGTGGCTCAGTCGGTTGAGCGACTGCCTTCAGCTCAGGTCATGATCCTGGAGTCCTTGGATGGAGTCCCACATCGGGCTCCCTGCTCTGCGAGGAGCCTGCTTCTCCCTCTGACCCTCCCCCCTCTCATGTACTCTCTCTCTCTCTCATTCTCGCTCTCTCAAATAAATAAATGAATTAAAAAAAAAAAAAGACCTTCTCTGCTCTTCGCGCTTCTCTGGTCTCATGCTATTCACAGTCCTTGGATTTCTCTCCCACACTCTGGTGAGGAATCTGCCTCCTTCACCCGGCACGGTAAGCTCAAAGTCTCTTCCTGGACTGGCTTCCTCTTTTCATGAGGTATGTGACTAATTGCTTGCCTGGCTTTAGCCTTGTCTTGACTGATTCCACTTAATGAGCATTGTTCTTACTTCTTTCCTGCTCCACTGGTGATATTTCTAATTGAAGAGACCTATATATAGGTCCTATATATAATTTTTATATTCTTCTAATTGAAGAGACCTATATATAGGTCCTATATATAATTTTGTCCTATATATAATTTCATGAATATAAATATAGCATGGTGCTAAATGTGAACAGCCATTATAGTTTAAATTTCTTAATCTCAGCAAATGTTCTACTTTTTACCTCTCTGAATGCTTTGCATATGGTGGCCATTTATTAAACCTTGAGTGATGGCTTTTGCTCTGTTTCTGGCACAGTCTCAGATGAATTGGTCTTTCCTAACACACTTGTCTTATACATTTCTTATCTTTCTTTTCGGGAGCTATCGTTTACATTAATGGCATTCACAGATCTTAAGTGTAGAGTCTGGTGGGCTTTGACCAATCTATAGAGCTATGTAATTTCCACTCAAATCAAGATCTAGAACAATTCATTCCTTTGCAACCCTTTCAGTCAATTCCCTGGTCCCCCAAATAAACTAGTGTCTGATTTCCATCACCACAGGTTAGTTCTGTCTGGCCTTGCCTACATACAAATGAAATAATTTGGTATGTGCTCATTTGGATCCAGCTTCTTTTGTCAACATGGTGTTTTAATGTTATGTTGCATGTATTAATGACTCATTCTTTTTTTTAGGGAGTAGTATTCCATTGTGTGACTAGATCACAATCTGTGCAAGGATTGGAAAAACTTTGAGTTGTTTCTGGTTTGTAGCTATTATGAATGACTTCTATGATTGTTGTACAAGTTTTTTTTTTTTTTTTGCTTTTGTAAGCATACTTATATTTTTTGGGTAAATATTCAGAAATAATATTCCAGGGTCATATGGTATTTCCAAAGTGGTTGTACTGTTTTACACTCCCATTAGCAATGTGTAAGCGTTCCAATTGCTTGCCAGCATTCAGTATTGTCTGGTAGTTTAGCCATTTTAACAGGTAAAAATGGCGTATCATTGTGGCCCTAAATTGTGTTTTGATAACTAATGCTGTTGCACAGTTTTTCATGTGTTTATTGGCTATTGTATCTTGTGAAGTATGTGCAACCCTTTGAAATTGGTTGTTGGTCTTATTGAATCATAGGGCTTTTAAAAATATATTTTTGGATATTATTTTTTGTCCTATATATAAAAAATATTTCCTCCAGTCTGTAGTTTAAGTTTTCTGGTAAGCAGAATTTTCTAGTTTTTATGGAGTCTGATTATTATATTTTTAATTTTATGATTAGTGATTTTATATCATCTCCATCGTTGCCCTCACCAAGGTCCCCAAAATACTCTTTTGTTTAATTCCACATACTCTTTCTAAAAGAAAAAAACAGATGAACATAGGGGAAGCAGGGAGGTGTCCGGGAAAAGAGAGGGAAGCAAACCATATAAGAGACTCCTAACTAGAGAACAAACAGGATTGCTGGAGGGGAGGTGGGCGGGGGATGGGCTAAATAGGTGATGGGTATTAAGGAGGGCAGTTGTGATGAGCACCGGGTGTTGAATGTAAGTGATGAATCACTAAATCCTACTCCTGAAACCAATATTACACTATATGTTAACTAACTAGAATTCAAATAAAAACTTGGAAAAAAAAAAGTATGGCTTTAATGTTTATGATCTATCTCAAATTAGTTTTTGCCAGAAGTCTTTAATATCTCTTTCCCTAAATATTTGATATTTTCTGGTGATGTATTGTTCAATTGTACAAAAAACAATTGTGTTTTGAATATTTCTATTGTTTATTGCTAATATATAGAAATACAATTGATTTTTGAGAATGTGCTAAGTTCTTTACTAACTCTACTAGGTTTTTAAAAGATTCTTTAGGATTTTCTATGTACACAATTGTGTCATCTGTGAATACAAATCTTACTTTTTCCTTTCCCGATACCTGTTTTTGGTTTCCTTGCATTGTTGATTGGCCAGAATGTCTAGTGCCATGTTAAATAGGAATGACTAGAGTGGACATTTTCACCTTGTTCCTGATATCAGGGGAGAAACATTTAGTCTTTCAGCATTGCGAGGTTATCTCTAGGTGTCCTTTATCAGATTGAAGAGGTTTCTTCAATTTCTAGTTTGCTGAGAATGTTTATTCTTTTTAAGAAATTATCAAATGGGTGTTAAACTTTGTCAAACGTTTCTCTGTATCTGTTAAGACAATCGCATGATTTTTTTTTTCTTTTTTATCCTTACCCGCCCCTCCCACACATTGTTTTGCTTCATTTGCTAATATTTTTTTTTAATTTTTTTAAAGATTTTATTTATTTGAGACAGAGAGAATGAGAGAGAGAGAGAGCACATGAGAGGGGGGAGGGTCAGAGGGAGAAGCATGCTCCCTGCCGAGCAGGGAGCCCGATGCGGGACTCAATCCAGGGACTCCAGGATCATGACCTGAGCCGAAGGCAATCGCTTAACCAACTGAGCCACCCAGGCACCCATTTGCTAATATTTTTAAAGGATTTTCCTATCTTTGATCATAAGGAATACTGCTCTATTTTCTTGTAATGTCAGAAGTTATGTTGGCTTTGTAAAATGGGAAGTCTTTCCTCTATTTTATGAAAGTTGGTGAAGATTGGTATTCTCTCTCATTTGGAGACTTCAGTTACATATATGTTATGCTATTTGATATTTTCCTACCGATATCAGAAGCATTGTTCATTTTCCCCCATTTCTTTCCCTCTATTAAATATTTTCTTGTAACCTATTTTTGAGTTCACTGAAACTTTCTTCTCTTAAGGTTATCTGATGATTTATTTCTAATGCCACATTTTTCCTTCTAGAATTTCTATTTGGTCACCCTTAGTTTCCATTTTTTTTTTTTTTTTTTTTGCTGAAATTCCTCATGTTCACACATGGTGGTTATTTTTTCCACATAAGCGTATTTAACATATTTGTCAAGCTTACCTTAAAAATTCTTGTCTGCCAATTTCAAGATCTGGGTTTTCTTTGGGTATATGTCTATAGACACTTTCCCCCCTTTTATTTGGGGTCATGTTTTCATACTTCAATATTAAAGGCTTTTATTGTATCTTACACATATATGTAAAAAAAAAAAAAAGAAACTCCAATAGAAACTGAAGTAAATATGTACCCCCAAAAAAGGTTTAAGTTCTACTGGAGTTTTTAGATTTCTCCTGCACAATATTAAGTTACGTATGTCCACTAGTACATTGGTACTTTGCTCTCATTTTGAAAACAGGATTTTGTCTGGTCTTATATATGGTATACCCAAATCAAGTATTTAAAATTTATATTTCCAGGGAAAACAAAACACCCTAAAACTATGGGTGGAAACCAAAGGTAACCTCTCGAAGGGTAACAGACCTACTTTCTGCCCTTTCCTTCTATAGGCTTATATATTTAGTGATTATATACAAATATAAATAACTGTAATTATTGAAATTCATTGTTAACTATAAATCTCTGAAAAATAACACAAAATTCCTTTCTCATTGGACCACATTGTGATTTAATTTATGAGTCTGTTCTCAGGTAGAATGTAAACTCCCTAAGTTTAGACTTTTTTTTTTTTTTAAAGATTTTATTTATTTGAGAGAGAGAGAATGAGAGAGAGCTAGTACATGAGAGGGGGGAGGGTCAGAGGGAGAAGCAGACTCCCCGCCGAGCAGGGAGCCCAATGCGGGACTCGATCCCGGGACTCCAGGATCATGACCTGAGCCGAAGGCAGTCACTTAACCAACTGAGCCACCCAGGCACCCTAGACTTTTTCATTAAACTCTTTTAGTCTCAAGCAGGAAGACACAACAACAAACTCTAGACCCCTTTGGTTCTTTGTTTATGTAACTGCGGTAGGGCAGACTTCGTGGAGGGGTACATCCAGAGCAATGTCAGGACTTTGGAGTCCCATGTAGTTTCAGTGAATAGATAAAACCTGACCTTTAGCTAAAGAAATCCTGATGAAACTTCTACCTTGAGAAGTCTGATAGCAGAGGTTACAATCCCCCCTTTGTATGAATGTGGAAGGGAGGGGAAGAAACAGACCGATTTTTTTTTTTTTTTTAGGACTTTGACATTTCATAATTGAATGATTGGCTTGAGAGATAGGAATCTTGTAGCACCTCTCCCCACCACCATGAAACGTCTAAAGCTCTTCTCTATTTCTGAATCTTCTCACAGTACAAAATAAGTACAAAATTCAGTGTTTTTTTTTAAAGTTTTTTTTTTTTCTTTTAAACACTAAATAGGTTGTGTGTGTGTATGTATATGTGTGATTTTTTGGACATTAATATAGACCTTTAGTGACCTTCTTTATTGTGCTGGATAAGGATGATTTCAAAACTCTTAAGATACTCTATGACATTTGTATTACCAGGCTGCCAAAGAAATGACCTGGGAAGAACCTTCTTGAAAATTATGGTGATTAGAACTAAAGGAATTATAATATGAAAAAAAGCTCCATGTTGTCCCCAGAGGTAGATGTGAAAAGAGATTCATTTTCTAAATTACCAGAGGAAAAAATATTTTAACAGAATTTAAAGTATTATATCCCATTGAGGAAGGAGATGGATAACATAAATATTTATGGGAGTAAACTCCTTGTTTCAGAATTGTGTTAAGGAAGAAAAATATTCCTACACAAAGCCTTGTCAAGTGAGAAGAAAGTGTGAGGGATTGATAATGTTTGTGATGAGTATCTCAGCCATGATTCTGGTCCAGATGTTTTATTTCTTGTGATATCCCTATTTAATTAGTACCAGAGTCAATATAGTTGCAGATGTGAATTGGTGAAATGACGATGATAAAACCATTACACTGTAGAATTGTTGTAGCTGTTCCAGTTATTTTCTTCTTCTTCTCTAATGGCCAATCATACACTCTCATCACAAATAAAATTTGTGCATCTGGGAGAAGCCGCATGTTGTATTTGGTAATGGTTTCCTTTGAAATTATTTTTCTTAAATAATTTTGGATTTTCTAGATGTTTTGTGTAAACTTGAAGTTGAAAAATAAAGTGGTCAAACAAACAAAACAACAACACGGTGGATTAGAAAATGATTCCATATAAAACATTGAATTGTTGGGTGGAAGTTTGTTGGAACAGAAGACAAGCATTCACATCTTAGTGTTAAGAAAAGCAGATGTGTTTGGTTTTGGATTAGAATTCTAATTAAGGGCTCCGGCTCCAGTATGATGATTCTTAACTATTTCTGAAAAAATTTACCTTAGTTTGCTGAACATGCTTTTATTTCTTCCTTTACCCTCTGTGTATCTTTTCCTTTTACACAGTCTGTGCCAGTCAAGTCCCCAAAGTCCATTTCAACCATTTCCAAAGGAGTTCTTGGGTGTTCCTAAAATTTATTATCAAGGCTGTATTATAATCTACTTGATGAAATTAAAAAAAAGGTCCAAACAGTAAAATACATTCTCACTGTCTATAATGGTTTACATGGAGATAATCTGGATTTCTACAAAACTATAGTCCTTATTTCTTGTATTTGGGTGTGCAAACATGAATTCTCACCGTACTATGGAATTGTAATAGCAGATATCTGTTTAGAGTCTTATATTTGATCTAAAAGATTTTTTTTGGGGGGGGGGGGAAGAAACATGAAGATATTAGCATGACATTGGTTTCATTTGGATCCTGATACTACAAGAAGAATTCCAGAGATGGTATCATGATGATGCTCTAGTGTACTATTTATAAATCTAGTAAGTAAGGTATAAAAACTGTTAATATCCCAAATAATATCTTTCCTTCTATAAGTAGGCTATACCAGTTCTTACAACAAAGTTGCTTATGGTTAAGCGATTGTATGTGTTTGTTTTTTTTTTGTACTTAATGGAACCACTGGGTTGGTTATCTCAGGCTTTCTTTAACAATGCAATTTTGTTATTGCTGCTGGTGGTGATGATGGTGGGAGTTAAGCAATATGCTGAGTTTTTTTCCCAATGACTTTCCACCTCTCTCTCTCTCACACATATAAAATGAATCTCCCTCCTGATACATAATGATACATAATAAGGGGCAAAGGGGAAGAGGTTTGTGCTCCTGTGCTCAGTGGTAACTATAAATGGACAATTGCAACAATCATGGTCTGCTAAGGATAAAGCAACTGAGGGGTCAGACGCTTTGGTGATAAAGGTCTGGATCACCTCAGCAGATAAACAACCTAGACAAGCAAAAGTGCTGGCTGAAGACAAAGGAGCCATAGAATGGCTAGTGGAGGAGGGAAGTAATAAGCTTTAATTACAGCATTGGGACCAGCTATAGTAGTGGGGACTAGAACTCAATGTGCAAACTATTTTTGTCTTTTTGGTAACTGAAATTAGCCACCTTTTGGAATAAGTGGCTCCTCACTCAGGGGAGAAATAAGGTATATATATATTTTTTCTTGGAAGATGAGTGAGAATCTGCATTCCACAAGAGGTAAACTCTGTTGGATCAGTTTAATCAGACCCCTGGGTTTGCTTGGCCAAGACTTTCTGCTTGATGTTATGGATGAATCTCCAGGAATATTGCCTAGACCCTAAAGGGGAAGTTTCAGTATTCATCAGAGGGAGGCTCCTTGAACTCCACTCTTGGCTTATATTGGGGGCAGCTGTTCTCAGGTCTTTATGTTCTCAGGTCATCCTCATGATGACCTGGCATCATTTTCCCTCAAGTGTCCTGCTAAGAGCTTCTCACCTCTCCCTGGGCCTTCACTATTGCTGGTGAGGCACAGATGCCATGGGACCTGCTGAGTTTTCATGTGCTCATAGGCTGAGCCCAAGTAGCTTCTGGTGGGAAGGTGGGGAATGCCTGAAATTTGCACCTGCCTACTGACTTCTAGCAGGTGTCCCGTAAGCACTACGGTGCTGCCACTGATGTCTTGGGGCCATTCTAGGGACCACCAGGTTGGCTGGTGTGGTGCAACCTGGAAGTGTCAGGGACTTGGTGTTCCATGGGGCAAATGAGCCTGTGATAAATCCTGTCCCTTCCATGTCTCTATGGACCATTAGGACAAACAGTAGTTCGTATTTCCTTTGTGAAGACCTCTCATGAGACTGAGCACGTAATTGCATTTGGTGGAAAGCTGGGAGTAACTTGGAAACACTCCCCACCATTTTCTCTCCCTCCTTTCTTGCCTCATTTTCTTTTCCCTACTCCTGTTTCCCAGGATTTGCAATCCTGCAAAGGGTATTAGCTTGTAGATTTCAGCCATTCAATTTTGGCTATGAACACTTTTGTAGAAAAGGGGCCAAGGCAGTGACGTAAATCACTTAGTCAAATACCTACTTGACTATGTTTTATTGTATATTAACCAATCCATTTACAGCCATCCAGCAAGGACAGTTACAACTGTCTTTGGAGGATGTTAGCTAGTGCCCAGATGTGAAATCATTAAGAATATAATGGAATACTGCCTGCGCTTTGTGTCTTGAAGACATTTTTTTTTAAAGATCAAAACTTCAGTGAACACAACTTAGTGATGCTTTTATTGCTGACAAACTGACAGGAGGGACTCAGAATTACATAGAAGCAACATTTTAAGAATCAAAAAGCATTTTTTACAGCTTACTAGGGTTTTGATAGGTCCCTGAGTATACAGCTTTTGGAGCCTTTAAAACTTCCTTGAATGAGATACTTCCTTCCAAATGCTGGCCCTTTTTAGGAGATGAAAACTAAAAGTCCTGTCTGAAGGGGTACTTTAGAACTCTGAGTGTATAATAGTGACTTAGGATGGAAATAGCTATTTTGACCGTTATACTTTATTGTTGGCTAAAAATCAGAAGCCACACCAATCAGCTTTTACTTTTTCAAGTATTTTGAAATTGTAAAAAAGGTTACCTTTTCAGGTATATTTAAAAAGAGCAAAATGCACTATAAAATACGATGAACTGATTTATACTCCAAGTTGAAGTATATCCTGTAATTCTTGAAATTTGTGATTTATAGAGTTAAACTCCTAAGGATATAATGAATATTCTAAATTGAATTCTCAAAAAGCAATTCAGATCACAGTACATCTTCTAGAGGGGTATCATTGGTGAAAATTGTTTAAAATTTTTTTGTAATCTCAACTCCATAACTATTAAGGGGAACCACATCCTTAGATCCCTAAGCACAGAGTTAGAAGAGTTAGAGTATTTTCCAACATTGGAGAAAATCCAACGTCCTTGATGAAATAGTTTATTAGGTTTAGCCATATGAAATTACCATTTTTGTTTCAGCCCAAGCAAGGATATAAAATGAATGTGTGCACATATGGAGAGCTTAAAAAAGAAAACACAATCACCATATGGGTTTAATAAGCAGCACTTCAATGCTCTAAGAAGGATAAGGGAAGCAGCCACTATTAGTTAAACAATCTGAATACGAGGGAAAATGGTTCTTGAAGAATCATTAATAGTGCTTAAGGAATTTGTGATCCTTATTTTGTAGGAGTGAAGTTGAGTACAGGGAATATGGCTATATTTTTTTATTGCTGTGTAACAAATTACCACAAAGGTAGCTAAATGAAACAACACAAATTTATTAGTTCACAGTTTTATAGGTCAGAAGTCCAGGTGGGCTCACTGGATTCTCTGCTTACAAGGTCAAAATTCAAAGTGTTGGCTGGGCTGGCCTCTTATCTGGAGATTCTAGGGAAGAGTCTGCATTCAAGTGTATTCAGGTTGTTGGCAGCACCCAGTTACTTGGGGCTGTAGATCTGAGGTCCCCATTTCCTTGCTGGCTATCCGTGGGGGCACACCCTCAGCTTCTTGAGGTCCCTCCAACTTCAAAGCAGCAACTGTGCATCAAGTCCTTCTCTTACTTTAAATATCTCCTGACTTGCTCTCTGCCATGGCAAGAGAAATCTCTTTGCTTTTAAAGCAAAGAGACGTGATTACAAAGGACCACTGGAGAATCTCCCTTTTTATAAGGTAAACTGTGCCATGTACTACAACACACCATAGGAGTGATACCTCATTATATTCACAAGTTCCAGTGATAAGGTTATAGAATCTTAGGGGCTCTTTCTAGAAATTCTGCTTACCACAGTGGTTTTGTAATTTTGAGGTAGTATCAGAAGATTAACTAAAAAATTTACCTTCCTGTCTTTCTTTACTTTTCTTCCTAGACAACTAAATTATCTGCCACCTTCCTATTGCCTCAGAGTAGAGGTGTGGCTGGATGGAAAACAAATTGACTGTGATTCTTCTTGGCATTTATTTTGAGAAACTTAAGCTGGAGAGAGTATGTAGAAGTTGCCTGGCTATATATAAAAAAAGTTGTCCCCAAGCACAAAGGACGCAGGATATTCTCTCATGCTAGAGCTTCCTCGTTGAGGATGAGGCAAGTGGGAAGAGAGCAGAGACCTGCTGCCCAGGTAGTTCATTTAGGGAGGCAGCAAATTCCTTGAGCTGGAAATGCTGTTTTTCTAGGCAAAGAGGTGTAGACTCCACTTCATGAAAGTTTATTGAATATGTGCCACAGAAGCATCTTCTAGTCACAAGTGGCAAAGAGCCTTAAGGACCAGTGTGGTAAATATTTCAGTGACAAATTGTGGGGACTCGGAGATGACCTAGGACCTCTCCCCAGACTTTCCTTAGCAAACCCCTATATCAAATTTCAGAGCTGTGGCTTGATCAAGTGAGAGGAACCCCCAAAATACAAGTTAAATACAGATCAAATTGTTTTAGAAAATGAAGTTCCACTTTTTGTGTGTCTGAGTATGTGGACTGTGACTCTTCTTCACTACTTCCCTTTTTTCTTCTTGCTTTCTACTCTTTGGTAACACAGAAAAGGGGAAAATCTCGTTTACAAACACTGGAAGATTACTGGTTTC
The DNA here is from genome assembly GCF_054177405.1 of Leptonychotes weddellii. Taxonomy (NCBI): domain Eukaryota; kingdom Metazoa; phylum Chordata; class Mammalia; order Carnivora; family Phocidae; genus Leptonychotes; species Leptonychotes weddellii. The sequence goes on from NC_138377.1 coordinate 44,522,660, forward strand.
AGCACGATGGAAGTGCTAGATGGTTAAATCACGAGAGCTCTAAAAGCTAATGAAATAAAAAGTTATTAAGTGTGTGCTCCAGAAAGGTTAAACAATGCAGAAGCCATTGACATTGGGCTGTATCCTGTAGTCCTGGTCTGCTGTAGTCTCCTGGGGGTGCTCTCTTGGTTCAGAGATGAAGCAGCATGGCTATATTGGGATTCTGTGATGGAGATAACAAATAGCTGCAGTACGTTTGTTTTTACTGGAATATGCTCACTGGTTCTGCTTTTGGAATCTTATCAATCCCATGATAGCTTAGGCTAAATTATGCTACAGTAATCAGTTAACCTCAGATCTTGTTTATTTCTTATTCCTGCTATCCACTTACCCTGAATCAACTGTGATCATGCTTGGTGTCTGCTTCCTTGCGGGATCCAGACTGAAGAAGCAGTCCTTATCTGGGCATGCTGAGCTCATGACCGGCATGAGAGAACATGACACTTAAGGCTTTTTGGGGAGGGGTTCATCTCCTTGCTTCAGTTTCATTAGCCAAATAAGATCCATAACTAACTAAGGCTGGCATTAATGAGGTGGAGATCTATAATCTTATCACAGGGAAAAGACTATTTTGAAAAAAAAAAAAAAATAGGATTCACCACAAGCTCCCCTCTCTATCATCCCCAAACCCACTGATTTTTTTTTTTTAAATTCTAGTTCATTCTATGCAGTGATTTTGCTGTTCTAAGTGGAAAACATTATCTCTCATTTTCCATCTTCTCAAGTTTTTTGCTAATTTATGAGGTCACATTTAAGTTTTAGAAGTTTGTCTGTGTTTTTTTTTTTTTTTTTTACTGGCGAGGTGGACTTTAAGAACCTACCAAATAAAGTATTTCTGGGTTCTGCCAGTTTCTCTATGAACATTCTTGGATGCTCTGTTTTCCTAGAAGAGATCGTTTATCCTGATGTTGTCTGGGTCAGGATGCTGGTGGGGATTCAGCCACTGCAGTAGCTGGAGGCTCTGGCTCGCGGTTGTCTCTGTTCACAGGGACAGTCACCAGCATGACCGTCGGCTCTGAGATTCAGTCTAGGAAAGAACACGGAGCTCATCAGTGCCTATCTGGCTTAATGAGCTCATCATTCTTTTTGTTTTACTTTGTTTATAGTATCTGTGCAATCTTAGCAATTCACATCTTTATACATTAAAAATTTTAATTTAAGGGGCACCTGGATGGCTCAGTCAGTTAAGCGTCTGCCTTTGGCTCAGGTCATGATCTCCAGGTCCTGGGATGGAGCCCCATACCCAGCTTCCTGCTCAGGGAGCCTGCTTCTCCCTCTCCCTCTGCCCCTCCCCTGCCCCTTCGTTCTCTCTCTCAAATAAAATCTTAAAAAAATTTCAACTCAAATCTTGAGATACAACAATAACTTCATGCATATCTGCGGGGAAGTCTGGCTTCAAAGGGAATTATTTCAGCTCAAAGACACTAGGGAATGAATATAAAAACACACACAAAAATATGGATCTCAAATTAAAAATGAGCTAATAGTAGAACCGCAGAGCTAGAAGAACTTTGTTTATATATCAAAAATTATCATTATCATATCATTCCATTATATGGAAGGTGTTATTTAGGTTTATTCAGAGTGTCTTTACATAGTCTGGATTTTCTAATATTCAAGTGTCATCACTCATACATTGTAGGGCTTCTAACATTTGTTTTCATTGAAATGACTGCCTAAATTGTTCAGTTTTAGAAGGCATAAATAAGTGCAGTGTATTATCAAAAATTCCTAGCAAAAACATTTTTAAGAATTGGAGGAGCAAGAAATTTTTGATAGATTTATTTCCTTTAAATAGAAAATTCAGTTTCCTTCCTTATGAGGTTGTACCAGAATCTGGGAATCTTACAGTTGAGTAAAAAGTGGGAGAAGATGTTCATCTTTTCCAAGCTCATAATGGGGTTTGGATTTGGAAGCTTTATAGCTTTTTGTTTGTGACCAACACCTAGGGTACAGGCAGCTTTGAAGTATTGGGGCCCTGTGGCCAAGGACCCACGCAGCCATACTTTGACTCCTCTGTGAGAATCTTTTCCTTAAGCACCGTGGGTCCACCTCTCCTAATCTTCTCCCACCTCTTTTCTTGTGGAAATTGTTGTCCCCTCTAGGTGCTTAAAAGGCACTCCTGCCATTTTTTGTCCTCAAGGGCACTTTTTCCACATAGCGAGAAGTAGCTGGCGTTGACATTACTGTGTTCATGGGTCTGTATGTTGCTAACATTCCTGAGTGGATTTAGAATGTCTCAAATGTACATCATATGTCTGGTTCTTTTCAGGGAGTGAATGAGTGACTCTACTTTGTCATTTGATAAATATTCCTTGTAGGTGTCACCGATGAAACTACTCCAGAGACTGAAGAGCACGTGATTCCATACCGACACATGGATCAAACAGCATATCTTGCTTTTATTGGAGCTCCGAAGTCAGGGTCTCTGTCTGCCTCCCAACAGATGTTCTACCTTTGTTGACACAGATTTCATGATTCTTTTTTTTTTTTTAGCACCAGCTCTGACCACCGACTCTTGGAATAACAACTCAGGGAGCTTCCTTGTTTGTGTTGCTGTTGTCGGTCATTAACGCATTGTTTGGGTGAGAATGTCTTGACTTTATAAAGCATCTAAACTTGATCATAGGTCTTAATAGAGTTGTCTTGGTGCTATATCCTGTATTTTGTGTATTTTTGGCAGGCTGCAGTAATGCTTAGTATTATATGCTTTTTGTGGTTTTGGGAAAATGACAGTTAATGGTGCTGCATTTATCAGACCCAAGACTGGTAAACAGAACTATTTATCCAAGTGCACATTCTCATGAGCACAGTAGTACTGATGACAGGGAAGTCTGAGGGGCATAATGAGGTTGATGTGTTGGTGGGAAATGTGTGAGGGTGATAAGATGCTGCTTTTGTGAGGCAATGGGCAATTAAACTGCTGAATGACACTAAGCATTGGTAGGAATTTGGTCTCTACCACAGGCCAGTGATGGAGGGTAGGGGGGTGACAGTGTATTTTGTAATCAGTAAAGTATAACCTATAAAATTTTTCATGTCCTTCATTATATATGAAGGCAACAAACCACTCTATTAGCACCTGGGAATTTGTCATCAATAGAAATCATAGATGTTTTTATATTCCATCATAGTTGTTGCAGATATTTCAAAATATTTTTTGCACTCAGCACTGCTGTGAAATTATAGGCATTATATGCTGCTACCTCTTATAATGTAGTGCATTAATAAAAGACACATTACTGTATGACAATAAAAAGTTTTATTTGTATTTCATTGATTTCTTTGTCTATGCTATTTATTTTATTTCATGTATTTAAAACATTAAATTCCTGGCATATAGAAGTTCAGCTCCTCTGCTTTGGTAGATGCCCTGGTTCTTGCCAGACCATGATCAGGTTTGTTCTTCTAAATCCTGGCTCTTTAGAACCCTCAGGGACATTCTTTTCAAAGATGTGCCCTGCCTGTCTTTTCTGCATGTGAGCACATCTCTTGAACAGTCCTGATTCACAGTTGCAAATTTTACATTTGCACGTGTGATTTTAAATGGGAAAAATAAGCGACTGAAAATACGGCCCAAGAAGTTGGAGTCATAGAATCTGAGATCTAGAAAATGCTAATTAACAAGGGCCAAATCAGAATACAGTTCAAAGTACCTAGCATGTATATTCAAATACAGACCTCTTTTAAGTTTATAGCTATAGACTTTGCAAAGTCTTCTAAGGGGTGCCTCCTGAAGGATGGGGGTACATGAGTTCATCATATTCCTTACAGTACCTTGCAAGAATCCTGGCATTTGGTAGCATTCAGTTAATGTTTCTTGAATTGAGTTCTCAATGAGAAACAAATGCAGTGTTGCTGAGAGATTGAGAATGTGCATGTTACTTTGATGACTGCATTAGTGGCTAATATCTTCTTGATGTTGTTAACACCCATTTTTTGGTAACAGTAGGGTCATTAGAGACATGTAAAACAAAATGTAATTCTTCAATAAAAGCAACAGTGACCTACAAAATAAACAGTGTACAGCTACGTGGGAACATTATTGAACCTATCATAGTTATGGCATCAACTGAAAAAAATTGCTTCTCTACTAGATCGACAGCTGTTCTCAGGCAGCAGCTGCTTTTCCTGGGGTAATTACAGATACTGTTTTTAGTGAACAGTGTCAGAACACAATTTTACTGATACTACTGATGTGACCTCACCTTGGGAACTAAATAGATAACATCAGATTTAAGATGACACCTTTCTCTTTCTCTCTTCTGTTTTAGCCGCATATTTTATTAACTTCAGTGATGCACACATTTAAGGGATAGCAAGAAAAATGAACAATTTTCTGCTGTAAAGGCTCTTAAATATTTAAGAAGCAAATACTTCTGTATTAGTGATTTTTAAGCATTAGCTGTTTTCTCACAGGAAAATATTGAGTAAAAAAAGTACAGATATTCCTCCCCCCATGATCTCACAATCTTGATTCGCTTCATTTTTACTTTCATTGCACTTATAAACTTACCAGGTACCATATACTTTTTTTTTCTTAATTATGTGTATTGTTAGTCTATATCTACTAGAATATGAGCTCCTTGAAGGCAGAAATTTTGCTAACCAGTATATCCTAATAGATTTATAATCTAAAATGTTGCTTGGCACAGAGTTGGTGTTTTAATATTTGTTGAATAAATAGGTGACAGAACATATAAATGAATAAAACCAAAGTTTATAGTAGGTCTGTATTTTTGTTAACTATAGTTTCAAATTTATCTCCGTCTGCTTATTGCCAGTTATGTCCTAGTAGCTTAATATCACTTCCTAGATACTTTTGAATAACTATAATTAATAACTGTAAACTGTAAACTTATAATGGTGGCTGAGGCATAAAGCAACACAGGGAAGTTCCCATGGTCTGGTTGGGATCCAATTACTAGTGATTATATAATTGTGTCACTGTCCTAATGATTTTATAATATTTGTGAAATGTTAGCGTTGATGTTGGTCATCGGTTTCCTACAGAAATGCTAAGGATGAACCAGACACTAAGTATTAAAAGCTTGAGCCTTTCAGAAAAATAATCAAAAATGCATTCTGAGAGACTGGCTTCAGAGTAGCTGAGTATAGATTGTCAACCATTTCAGAAATTCGGGCATTGAGTACTAATTGTTGGTTAAATAATAGTCTAGAAAGGAAGCTTGTGAAATGGAGTTTTTTGTTTTCTAAAGAGGAGTGGCTTGGAATTCTTTTCTTTTTCAGATATTGAACTGAATTATAAATTCTAATTCCAATTCTTTTTTTTTTTAATATTTTAAGATTTTATTTGTTTTGCAGAGAGAGAGAGAGTGTGTGAGCACAAGCAGGGGGAGCAGCAGGCTCCCCACTGAGCAGGGAGCCCGATGCGGGGCTCGATCCAGGACACTGAGATCCTGACCTGAGCCGAAGGCAGACGCTTAACCATCTGAGCCACCCAGGCATCCCCCAATTCTAACTTCTAATATTTTTATTTAAAAATTCATTCTCTATTGTGAATGCTTTCAGATGTTGAAAAGATGTTTTCTAGAATAGAGCATAAAAAGATCCTAGGACTATTTATTAGGAGGTGTAGATGTCATTTTTAATGAAATATGGGCCAGATAATCATGAACAGTATGAGTCAATGCACTAACTATCAGTTACTCTGAGAGCAGTCACTAATTATACAGTGCTTCTCAGGAAAGACACGTGATTTCCTTAGACTACAGAGCCCTACTAGGTTGGTTTGATTATTTGAAAAATCTTTGCTCTTAGCAAGGAGGTAAAAATAAACTATGGTTCTTTCCTCATGGCAATAAAACAAATAGCTGAGAAGTGAAGTATTTAGACAAGTGTCATTAATTATATTAATAAAACCAAGGGCAGAGTTAACTGGATTCAACAAAAAGAAGAACAGGATGTGGTTAAAAAAAATTGTGTATATACTGACACGCCCACCTTTCTTTTCGCCCACATGCCAGTACTGATAAAGTAAATGAGCAAAGAAAGAGTTTTGAAACATTTGAAGTCTGACTAATTTGAAGGGAGTTTTAGAAATGGGATGAAGAAAATGAGGGTGTACTAGCCATGCTAGATTCATTGGCAGCATCTTCTGTTCCATGATTATACTTCAACTCATTTGATCCTAAAAATAACCCTGTGAAATCAGTATGATTATCATCTGCATTTTCTCTAAGAGAATGTGATATTCAGAGAGGTAAAAAATTGAATTGAGCCCATTTCGTTCGTATGTATGACCCAAGTTCCGATCTTCTGATTGCAACCCCCCTGTGTTTTCTACTACATGGACACAGCTGCTCCTATTGTAAGTGTCTAGGGGTAAAACTATTCTTCTAGATCCCCCTCAAAGAACAGCCCAGGTTCCCATGGTTCTGACCTGACATGCCCTCAGATGTCAGTATCCTTTTTGCCTTTAGAGGGCTGCATACTTGGCCTGTTTTGGTATCTGAGAAGATTGCTTTACTGATTTGAGCTTAAACATGGACCTATGTTTAAGGATTTAGGAGTTTAATAACTTTAATGGGAAAACAAGCAGTAGGGAAGATCTTTGGAATGAGCTAACTGAACACCACAGATGAACCAGATGAGGTGCACGTTGGGTAATATTTCATGGAAGCACACATACACTAAATGAGATACTAATAACATGTAGATATAATTACAGAGTGTGATTCTTTTCTTAAATACTAACCCATCATCTTTAGGGTATTGACAAGACAAAAATTTTTATCTGAGTAACTAGACAAGTAATTTTCTTCCTAGGCTCAATCCAGTCATCCCATATGGTCATCGGTTTCCAGCAGCATGCCTCGAGCTGCTTTGGCTTCTTAACACACATTAGCCTGGTTGCTTTTTCTGTATTGGTGTTCATTGACTCTCCTTGCTGAGAACGCCTGGGCACATCCGGTACCATCGGGTACTGCCTTACACTGTACCTGGGATTATACTCCTGTGTGATAGACTACTGCTTCCATGATTTTACGTAGGAAAGGGATTTTATACCTTGGCCAGATTTTTTCCCATTACCTGAAACCTAAAATAGACCTGGCATATATATATTTATATATATATATATAAATATGTATATATATATAAATATAATATATATATATATTTGCCTTCAGTTAAAATAGTTCCCACATTATTTATTATCTAAAAGGAGCCCTTTGAGGAGATGCTCTTGATAATTATACCAAAACAATAGGCATAAACAGGGACTATCTTAGGCACACTAGGATATACGGTCACCCTATCAATAAAGGATGTCCGAATGAATAAATGACCATAATGCCCTTCACTCACTTTAATGTTCTATGACTGAAGTTTAGGAAACCCAAATAAGTCCTGCTCTGGGGCCTGAGATTGGATGACTCATCTAGGAATTCATCAGTTTAAACAATTTGCATCTTCTTACAAGTGTGGAACAATGGCAAGATCAAAGTGTTGTGACTGCCAACAGTATTCAATCCCCGAAAAGGGGGAGCTGTAGTAATTATGTAGAGCAGAAATATAATCGTCCTGTTTTAGAGTACTTTCCATCACTGGAATCTGTGTAGAGGTTTCTCTTTGAAGAAAAGGCTGATGGTATTTTGTTACAAAACACATCGCAAGATCTGTCCTCTTTAAAGATAAGCTCCTGCATCTTTGTGAGAGATGATTTTTCTAAGCTTGTGTATTCTTTTGTAGTGTGTATAATTCTGTGATAAAAGGTAAAAGGTCAACAATGAAGTGAAGCCCCATCCTCATGATCTATTCAGATACGAAAATCTTTAGACATCCACAATACTCTCCTATTGCCTGTGATTGGAAGCTGTGATGAAATTATATTTTTATGCAAATAGAGAGACATTAACTTTGGAAAAGATATATAATGAATCCCTTCTGGAGTTTCAGGGAACCTGCTGAATTCAAATGCATTTTGGATGCTATAAGTGATACTAATGCAGAAGGAGATGGACTCTGTTCAGGAGAACAGCTCTAAAATTATCAAACTGCAGTAAACCAGCTCTTCATGTCAGTTATAAAATATTAACTTCTCTGAATTTCTGCATCTGAGAGTCGAACACTTCTTCAAAGCAAAATTTCACCAAAGATAAATATGGTGTGATATAATGGCTAGGAATAGTCCCGTCTCCTTTAAAAATCCAAATCCAAATGTAAAGTTGACTGTTAAGCAGTTTTGTATGCAAGATCTCTACCAACTGAATAAGAAAGGGGCATATTGTTTTCAACTTTTTGAGGAACCTCCATACAGTTTTCTAGAGTGGCTGCACCAGCTTGCATTCCCACCAACAGTGTAGGAGGGTTCCCCTTTCTCCACATCCCCGCCAACATCTGTCGTTTCCTGACTTGTTAATTTTAGCCATT